>NC_050576.1:367420973-367735384 GCF_011100635.1 Trichosurus vulpecula
GCAAATCACTTAACTCTATTTGTCTTAGTTTTCTCATCTGTAAAAATGAACTGGAGAAGAAAATGGCAAACCATTCCTGAATCTTTGCCAAGAAAATCCCAAATGGGGTGATGAAGAGTCAGACATGACTGAAAAATGACTGAACTACAAAATTCTGTAGGAATGATGTCAGAGACTATATCTAATCCGTTCAAGGGTTAGGAGACACTATCTGGTCATTTTATCTTTCTTGAACAAGATGCGTCATATAACAACTGAGTCAAAACAGCTTTCTCTCTCCTTCTCCCTACTATGAGGAGAGTGATATTACTTATAAATGAGCTCTCTGGTTTGGCTAGCTCCCAAAATACATTTATTATCTACAGCATGGAATCATCCATTTCACTTATTAGGGCATACTGCATTTTGTTTAGTACTCTAAGATATATTTAAATTTCTTTTTTTGCAAAAATACATAAAACAATATATTATATTTATGACTTATTGGACAATTTAAATGTATTCAGATGTTATTTCTTTACTTTGAATTGTTGTAAAAAATTTCTACATGTTATTTTAAATTTGAATAAACATGTAATATCAGAAAGGTGTACTAAAATGCAAAGAATTTAATCAGTGATATCAAAGTTTAATTAATGAGGATTTTTTTAATTTAATGAACTCCTGATCAGAATACATTAAATTAATTCGATAAAATTTTCTTTCTAAATTCACTTTTAATCAAGTCTGAGTCTACAGAATTTTCATATTAAGGATCACATTAACTATAAATTTTGAATAGTTTGTTGAAACGTTTGTACCCATGTTTAGGACTTAGAATATCCTAAATGATTTAATGTAACACTGATGACTTGGAACTAGGTGCAATTATGACTTTTTTAGAGCTTATAATTACAAAATAATTAGTTTTATTTGCGTTTCATTAAATTGGTATACAACACATTAGAAATAAAGTATCTCAATGTTTAAAGTTAAAATGTTGTCAATTGTGTTAGAGGAAAGAGAATATACTAACTTAACATTGCTCTTATATCCCTAGAGCTTTATATTTGAAAAGTAGTGTAGTGGATAGTTGGCCAGGATTGTAGTCAGGAAGCCCCGAGTTCAAATATGGCTGCTGACACTTACTAGCCATGTGATGCTGATCAAGTTATTTAACCCTTTTGCCTCAGTTTCTTCATCTGTAAAATGAGCTGGAGAAGGAAATAGCAAACCATTCAAGTGTTTTTGTCAAGAAAACTCCTAATGGGGTCAGGAATAATTGGACATGAGTGAACAACAACAATTTTAGTTGGTTTAAAATCTCATAGGCATTAACTCAAATGATAATTGTTAAGTAAAATGAAGATGAAGAAAACTATGTTGGATATAAAATAGATTCTTAAAGCTCTGAGGCTGCCTACCAAATTGCCCTAGAAATCAATGGTTAAGCAGCAAAGATTATCTTATTTATAAGACAATCTATTTGAGGATTGGCCTGAAATTTTGATTTGGTAAACAGTGTACTTTGTGAAGTGGCTACCTATGACTTATAATGCAAAAAAAAATTTAAATTGGGGTTTCCTCAGGGATTATCATAGTTACAGGTTTTTGTTAAAAATTGACGAAAGGTAATTGTTTCACAAATAGTAATGAGAAGCCAGAGAAAACAATTCAAAAAGAAACATTGAGTAGCTTCAAACACATTTCAATATGTATACGAAAATGATCTCTTCTGACAGACAGAATGGTATCTATTGTACATCTGTGTTTTTCATTCAGAATTTTTCCTTCAACATCTAATTTGAAGTTATTGAATAGGAAGGACTTACTAGAGTTGCCAGCACTTAGTAAAATGCCTGTCACATAGTAGGCATTTAATAAATGTTTATTGATAGATATTGATAAAATGACCAGATAGTGTCTCCTAACCCTTGAATGGATTAGATACAGTCTCTGACATCATTCCTACAGAATTTTGTTGTTCAGCTTGCTATACTCCGACTTCAAAAATCACACTTGAAACAGAGTCACTCAAGAATCTTCAGAGCTTCAGTGAGGTAAATACATTTGCAAGCTGTGTTTTGATCTTCTGCCTCCCTACTCCACTTTACAAATGAAGGTTTGATGTTGTTGGTAGGCACCTGATCCATTTTGGCCCATCCTCAAAAGGAAGAAGAAGGACATGTGGAAAACAAGAGCTAGAATTTTTGATGAGTCCATAAAAGTAACTTCTGAACACCAAAGGACATTTACCCTTCTCTGTGTTTGTCTTTGCCTGGACTATTCATTGTTGGAGTGTTTAAAGTTTCCTGGAGTATGTTTATCCTAGATCGGTTCTTTTGTCAAGCTCAAATTCCCTTGATCCTCTTGGATATAAAGTAACACTGATCCTAATTTAGAAGAATCACCCTGAATCAGCTTCTATTTCTAGGCATGACTGGTTTCCTTGGTGTATGTATGGCTTCATTTCTTAGGACCAGAGCCAACACTGAAATACATGGGTGGATGATGAAACAGATTATTACAGGTCTCCTGGTATCCTTTTGTGTATGTTTGTATTGTGGGTTGTTTGTATGGTAACAATATAACTTGCAGGTAGATTATTTGAGTATTCAGCTTTGTTTCTGTTCTTTGAAGGCTTGAATTAGGTTAGCAGAGCATGGCATTTAGTTGGGGTTTTTTAAGGCAATTTGAGTTAAGTGACTTGCCCAGGGTCACGTATCTAGATATTTAGTTCTTAACTGTTTTAATTGTTAGTGCCTAGAATGCTGAGTTTTCACTAATCAGTTCAATTAACTTTTTTTTTTCAAAACACTGGTCTATCACATTCTCTCAATATTAGTGTCAAGTTGCTTCATTAGCAATCATGACTCAAACTTGCATATATAGATTTGGTTTCCTTAGGCATATCAAGTCATTTAAACGTCTGGCTTAGTTGTGCTTTCTCTATCATTAAGTTTCTCCTGCTAGTCCTAAAACTCTGTTGATGCTGTTATACATTTGGAATTAAGGTAAAAAAAATAAGAGTGCTTATTGTGAACCGAATTCCTCTTCTAATAATATTGAGATGAAGCATAGTGTAGTTACTGGGCTGGATTTTGAGTTAGGAAGATCTGGGTCCAAGTCTGCCTCTGATGCATACTAGTCATATGACTATAGCTAAGTACCTTAAACTCAGTAAGAGAGGTTAGGTACTCAGTAAGAGGCAAGGCACTCAATAAGTACCTTAACCTGTCCACGAAGATCACAAGTTAAAGATAAATTCTCATCAATGGAGGAAGTTTCTTAGTTCACTATGTGGTGAATTCATAGGTCTGGAGTAAAAGAAAAAACAGTCAGTTGAACTTAATTTATAACTGTTTTCCTAATGTTTTAAATAGTAAATCAATAGAATTTTAGGTTGTGGGGACAACATATAAAAATAGCTAGTATTTGTAAAGTAGTTTAAGGTTTTCAAAGCAATTTATATATGTTTTTTTTATTTAATCCTCACAACAAAACTATGAGGCTAGTGCTAAGATTATCTCCCTTTTTATAGATGAGGAAACTGAGACTGAAAGATATCAAGTATTTTGCCTAACATCTCACAACTAGTAACTTATCTGAGGCAGGATTTGAACTCAGGTCTACATGACTGGAAATCTAACCCTCCGTTCTTGGCACCACCTAAGCTACCCTCTGATGGTGGTAGTGATTTGGGAAAAATGAATGGAGATCATAATTTAGCAGTGAAGCAGCATGTCATAGTGGATACAGATAGCCTTAGAGACAGGAAGACATGAGTTCAAATTCTGCTGCTTACACTTACTGGCTGCATGATCCTGAGCAAGTCACTTCAGTGCTCTAGACAACTGAGAAGGTATAAATTTGCATTGATAGCAGGAGTTTCTTTATCTAGGAGTTCCCTGTATCAGAGAAATCACAGGTCTAGTCTGTATGCTATCTTTTTTAATTTAGTAAAATTTTATAATGTTTTATAATGGTTGCTATGGCATGACTTAAAAATTCCCATTCTGAAATTACGGCAGTTAAACCTCCTCATTCCTTTATCCAGCCTTTATGTGGCATATGCTTGAGACCCTTCTCTGCCCCTGTTGCCCTCCTCTGGGCACTCATTTCAATGTCCTTTTTAAAGAGTGCTGCCCAGAACTCAGAACAATACTCCAGGCCCATCATATTCCTTGTCTTAGGCGGTATGCCTCTCGCAGTGAAGCCTAGGATTGCATTAGCCCTTTTTTTAATGCAATACTACATTGTTGACTAGTATTAAACACAAAGTTCCCTCCCTTCTGCTACCACTGCAAGTGTGCAAGGTTTCAGATTTCAACTCCTCCCTGAAGAATGTCCCGAATGCCCCAGATGAAGACAATGGCTTTTCTATCATTTTTTTCCACAGCACTTTAGATCTCTCTTTTGTCTTGATCACATTTTCCCTTGTGTTATAGCAATTTAGAAACATGTTTTTCCATTATCCCCCTTCCCATTAGATTGTAAACTCTTTGAGAAGAAAGTCTTGCATTTTGTAGGTACTTAATAAATACTTACTGAAATGAAGAGCGTTTAGAATAACATCATTTCCGGAAAAAAAAGTTTTTGAAATTCAGTAAAGTGGATAGGTCAGGCTATTTCTGTTGGTATAAATGTGTGGTGCAATTAATTGGAAAAGTTGTGAATCTATGATCCTATTTGTATCTCAGAGAGTCAAATAGAGTATTTTCCCAGAGGACTGCAGGCCAGCATTGTGAATAGAATATCAGTGGCCTACTGTCCCTGAAAACTCTGCCCAGTGACATCCATTGCCTATCATAGTGCTTATTAAGTGCTTATTAAGTACCGTAGGCACTTAATAAATGCTGGCTGATTGACTGTTGAAATGAGTTTGGCCTACTTTGTTATAATAGTATAGCTCGGATAAGAATTAACAAAGATTTGAGGATTAAAAAAGTTATAATTAGCTTCTTAAATATTGAATATTTTGCACTGTACTTATATATATATATATTATATAAATTATAGGGTTAAAAGAGATATCAATCAATCATCTATTCTGGGCACATGACTAGCCAGAATGATACCTAAGTCCTTTCAGATAGATGATTCTTTGTCCTGCTCTTAAAAGTTTTCTTTGTCGTAATTAGTCAATACAGAATATATTTATTTTAACTCTTTCTGTTTCGTTTGGATTTTGTTGAGGTGTGTTCCCCCCTCCACCAAAGTGCAAAAGAAATGGGAATATAGTATAGTTTTATAGCAGCAATAATCCCTGTTCACAGTGCAAATACATACTGGGTTTTTTCTTTTGGATCTAGCTCTTAGTTCAGTAGCAAGAAGCACAGTCATTCATTCTATCGTCTTGATTTGGAGGAAAGTACATAAAACATTAGTCAGTTACATGTAATTTTTCCCCTTTACTCTCTGTGCACTATGGAAAAACAGAGTTTAGAATTTACTCAAAGGGGCTCATATTTGTGATTTATTTATTAGCTTTGCTATATTTGATTCCACGTCTATAGCTTTTATGAAAAGGTACAATGTAAAATATAAAAGTAGAAATGTATCAAAGAGAAATTGAAAGCTTCATATGAGCATATTGGGTCTTATTTAAATATGATACGGGGGCTCTTGGGAGGGGGTGGAGAGGAAACCTTATGACTTGTAACCTATAGTTTTGATATTTCAATAGAAGTATTCTGTGTACAATAGCAGCTGTAATGTTTATTGCTAAGTGTGTGATTTCATAAGAAATATGATTTTGAGAAAGCATTGAGACAATGTAGTGTGGGGTAGAATTTAGAATGAATTAAAATCATGCACTGCTTGTGGTTTTCCAAGTTCTTTAAAAATAGGATATGTCAACAAATACTCCCCTTGTTAGCCTAGATATTTTGATGCTATGATTAATAATTAGTACTGTGAAACACTTTGTTTACATATTTGTTTCATTCTGGAATCTATTTTAATTATATGTACTGAATTAAAAAGGAATCCTGCAGATTATTTAAAGGTCAATTTTGTTCACTGTGTTGTGAAAAGGTTTTTCTTTTCATTTTGATGTCAAAAGAGAGTTCAAGTAGTTGCTGCCCTCCTGATATGGAATATTATCCTGCAGGCTTCAAATTGGGAAGGAAAATCTGAAAAAGTTGTAGCTGGTATACAGGCTTTATTTTGTTTTTTTTTCATAGCCTCTTAATGGAGAGAGTATTGGGAGTAAAAATACTTACAATTCTTCTTCCATGGCTGTCACTGACTTGCAGTGTGATTTGTTGTTGTTGAGTTGTTTTTCAATTGTGTCCAATTCTTCTTCACCCCATTTTGGGTTTTCTTGGCAAAGATACTGGGAGGGTTTTTCATTTCCTTCTCTGGCTTATTTTACAGATGAGGAAACTGAAGAAAATAGTGTTAAGTGACTTGCCCAGGGTCACACAGTTAGTAAGTGTCTGAGGCCAGATTTGAACTTCGGAAGGTGAGTCTTCCTGACTCCAGGCCCTGGCACTTTATCCACTGCATCAGCATTGTTTTGTTTCTACTTTTTTCTTTTTTTACCATGTTTCTTTCAAATTTATTTATTTTTATTCTGAAGAAGAGAAAGAGAGAGAGAGAGAGAGAGAGTGAGAGAGAGAGAGAGAGAGAGAGAGAGAGAGAGAGTATTAATATATACAACAGAACACAAAAGAGGAATTTTTACCTGAAACTAGCAATCTCTATTTCATATCTTATTTTTTAGGGAAAATATAATAAAATGCACATGTAATTTTCATAGTGGTCCTGATTGTCTGTACATCCTTCTAAACTTCTTTCTATTCTCTTCTGTGTATTAAGAAATTTTTCAATTGATACATTCAAATGTTTCAAATGTTTCTTTTTTGGTATCACTTTGCAAACCCCAACCCTTCCTATAACCCTCCTCTAGTTCAAAATAAGAGAAAGGGGAAAATCACCCTTATAACAAATAACCATAGCTAAGCAACCCAATTCACACAGGACCAAGTCTGAAAATGTAGATCTCTTCCTGTACCTCGAGTCCTTGAGCTCTTTGTCAGGAGGTGGGTTAATATGTTTTGTCATAGGTCTTCTGGCATCATGACTGGTCCTAGCATTGATCAATATTCTCAAGTCTTTCAAATGTCATAGCCCTTATGCAAATTGTACTCTTGATTCTGAACACTTGTCTCCATATCACTTCATACCACCAAAGAGTCTCTGCAATTGTGTTCTGATATTTCCTCCTCTTGGCCCCTATCTATCTTGTATATAAAAAGTTTTTTACTGTGCCTCCCTTGTTAGAATGTGAACTTCTTGAACATAAGGGCTCTTTTTGTCTTTCTTTGTATACTTGGCAGGTGGTGAACATTTAATAAATGCTTATTGACTGGCTGAAGGCATTAATGTTCTGAAGGAGCACTTGTTTCTTCTTTCCCATTAGAATGTTAGCACCATATCATCATCATACAGTCCCTCCCAGTTGCTTAAATTACTTCCTTTCTAGGTTTTATGTTTGTCTTTGTATTTCAAAGTTCTTATTTGTTTCTGGTCTTTTCATCAGAAATGCTTGAACGTCCTCTTGTATATTAAAAGTCATTTCCCCCATATGATTATACTTAGCTTTGAAGGGTAAGTTATTCTTGGTGTAAGCCTTCATCTTTTGCTTTCTGGAATATCTGATTCCAAGATCTCTTATTTAAAGCAGAAGGTGCTACGTTGCTAGGTCTTGTGTTTTCCTTACTATGGTTCCCTGATACATGAACTGCTTATTTCTGCGTGCTTGATGTATTTTTTCTTTTATGTGGGAGCTATGACTATGACATTCCTGGGACTTTTCCTTTTGGGGCTTCATTCAGGAGGAGATCAGTGGATTCTTTCTGTCATTATTTCTCCTTCTGGTTCTAATGGAGCTGGGCAGCATTAATTTGTGATTTGTAGAATGTAGTATCAAGATTTTGTTTTTGTTATAGTATTTAGATTTTTAATGATTCTTAAATGGTCTCTCCTTGATTGTTTTTCCCAGGATATTTGTTTTTTAATATTACGCGCCTTACTTTTTTATTTTTCAACTTCTGCTTTTGTTCTGATATTTCTCGTTATCTCAAGGAGTCATTTGATTTCTGTTTGGTCTAGTTTAGGAACCTGTTATTTGTGTAAAGTTTATCACTTTTCATTTCTAAGGTATTTATTTGTCCTTCAATTCTTTCTTCTGTATTTTTTTCACTTAAAATCTCTTGCTTTGTTTAGCCTAGATATTAGTATATTAATTGTGAAAAAATCCCTTTTCCCTCCTTGTTTTAGGGGGAATCTCTAGATCTTCAATAATTTTTTAATGCTGGTATACATTTCATCTGCTCATTTCTCTAGCTTAATTCCTGAAGTGGGGCTTTGTGCTAAGTCCAGGCTCTGCCCTCTACCTCCCTCATGCTTTTGCTTATTCAGCTCTGCTTGTTCTTTCCTTAGGTCTCCTGAGTTCCAGCACTGATGTCCAGCATGAAAGGGCTTTTGAGGTTCTAGTGCTAGATATTGAGGGCCTTTTATGTTATCCTGATGTAGAATCAGAAGGAAGTTAGAACTGCTTAATGGTCTGAGCTCTACCATGCTGCTCTGGTTGTTGATGCTCCCTGGGGCTTTTAAGCTCCCTACCCTGTGGCTTTCTTGGGATAGATGATCTTTGGCTCTTGCTTGCCTATGGACACAGATCATGGAAAGTTATATAGGTCTCTGTCTACTTCTGGGAATTTTGCAAGGCTGTCAGCTTGTTCACTTGTAATGGTATTTGTTTTACTTTCCTTTTCCCTTTTGGCACCTGGCTATCTTTTTTGTGCAGTTCTGTGGTGGAAGAAACTTTATAAAATTTTCATTGGCCTTCTGGATCCTTACTCATTGTGGTAAGAATTTTAGGATTTTTTTCTGGAATATACATGTGGGATCTAATAGATCTGCCTTCAGTTCAGGCAGCCTTAAAGGTTAAAAATTGAGGACAATACTGTATTTCCCTGCACAGGAGGAGTCTGAGAACAAATGAGTTAATATATTCAACAATATCTGGAGTTTCTATGAAGATTTTATGTAACTGTTGTTAATTATTACCCAATACTTATGTCTTTGGCATATATTACTTTTTCCTTTTTATAGTCTTACTCTTTGAAATGCTTCTGATGACATAGAGATCTTAGGGCCAACTATGAATGTTAAGGATTAGTATAATATGGAACTTAGAACTCATGTTGTTGGATCCTCTCTAGCACTATTTCTAGTGTGGTAACACTTCCTCACATCCCTCAGGTAATAAATAAGTAGCAGAGCCAGGGTCTCAACTCAAAATCTTTGACTTAAAATCCAATTTAAGATTACTGGAAAGGTTTCATGTAATTCTTCAAACAGAAATTTGCCTTCATTTATGACACACCTTAAAGCACTGTTTAGAGCTGGGGAATGACTAGTCTCATAGAAAAATATGATCCTTCTTTTTTCTATAGGGGCAGGGAACTATGTTTTGTGGAACATTGAATATGTTGTCAGACTCTGACCTTTTTCTTCCTTTTTTTTGTTACAGGGCTGGCTCTCTGGGTAATGGAGGAGAGGGGATATATTTGGAAAGGAAGGTTATATAAAAGCAAAAGATATCAACTATATTTTTTAAAAGCTGGGGAATTATTTTTGAAACTAAACATAAGTATGATGTCAATGTGAAGAAAACTATTTTTAAAAAGACTAATAATTGTTGCATTAAATGGTTTAACTGTGTTTAACCTACCTTGACTGTGTTTGAAAATGTCCTGTCCAGATTAAAAAGTGAGACTGCTGAATCATCTCCCCACCAAGGACTGCTAATTAGAACCAGCTGTGACAGGTCTTATTTGGCACCAGACTTCCAATATAGAGGGCTTGCTTCAGAGGGAGTACTAGCATAGAAGGTTGCTTCAGGCAGTTCCAGAGGGGGAGTTGTTCCAGAAAGACCAGAGAGGATATTGGCTACCCTGTGGCTCTGAGTAACACAGGCAGTGACAAAGTAGTGTGAACATAATAGTTAAAAAAGGGACAGAAACAGAATATGCTGAGGCTCAAAGCAGTTATTACAGCTAGCAATGAAGTATGCATTTGGGGTACTTATAAGGTTCTGCACTACCTCTCCTCCACCTTTTTGTGCTATTTCTTATTGTTTGGTTTATCCATGCTGGGTAAATTAATTAGCTGCTTTGTGTTGCTATTTTAAAAGAAAATACAGCTTTATCAAAATATATACTTAAATAAATATATACCTTTCCCATAAATATATGCTTCTTTCAGTCCTAAAATTGGTCATGCCTAAATTGCTATATTGATTTAAACAGTAGCACCAACAATTTCCTGGTGACAGGCAAAAAATAGACATACATACCTAACCTGGAGGATAAAATATAAGGTCCATATGGGCACATTAGCATCTCAAACAAAGATAGAAATATCATATTCACAACCCTAGAAAATATGAGACTTTACAAGGTTGTCTGTTTGGGGCTATCGTGAGGTGGTAAAAATATAAAAGAACAATGCTTTTTGTTTCCCCTCTTTTTTTGTCTTATGTTTCAATATTATGTATGCATGGATACCAGGTGTGATATGGTACAATGTTATTGATCCTTCCCTGCTCCTTCTTCCTCTTCCTTCTTTCCTCCCTCCTCCCTTCCACTCTCCTTCTTCCTTTTCTCTCTTTCTCTCTCCCTCCCTCCCTACCTTCTTCCCTTCTTTCCTTCCTTCCTTCCTTCCTTCCTTCCTTCCTTCCTTCCTTCCTTCCTTCCTTCCTTGATTCCTTTTTTTATTTGGTTCCTTTAAGTTTTTGGTTCTTTTTGAGTTCTATTCTTTTATTCTCTTTTGAGACTATAGTGATTTCCAAAATGTAGTTTTGGTCAGGGTAGTTCTATAGCAATAAATAGGTTGTCAAATGAAGGCCTGCTTATCTCTTGCTGATTCCCTGATGTCAAGCACATTCCACCTTTTGGGGATGAGGTTAAGGGCTTGTTATAAGGGATAATGGAAAGTAATTTAGTTCTTCTCTCTGGTCCTTTAGGTAAACAACTTAATCTGGCCTTTACCTTGCAATCTGAGAAGATTTTGTTCTAAAATGGCTACTGTGTTGTAGGGCTTGATGTCATTTAAGTATCCTCAGATTCTCATATAGGACAACTTTACTTCTATATCAAGCAAATAGTTTGTGGGGTCCAGACATGCTATAATATGACGCTTATAACTCTACTTTACCTAAGACTAAGATATTTCATGAATTTATCAAATTTTTTAAAATATACTTCTCTCTAGAACCATTATTCATTGTTCAGTCATTTATGTTTCCTAATCAATTCTACAAAAGGACAGTGAGTTTGCCCCAAAATTAAATAGAAGGTGAGCAGGTTGTACTCCCTTGGGGAAATCACAAAACTTCTTAATGACTTAATTACAAAGATTGGTCATTTTAATAGTAATGCTCCATAAAAGATGGTGTATGGTTATAAGTCATGGAACTCTACAAATTTAAACATGGATATCACTGAAAGGGCAATCTGAAAGTACATGGTGGGCATAAGCAGCCTGCAACACATAATAAAGAAGGAACCACATAGATACACAGTAAAATATATCACTAAAGAAACATACGATAAAAATGAAGAAATGTTTGTTACATAACAAAAGTGAGGGGATACCTGATGGACAATTCATCACCTACATTGGTGTGATGTCAACAGAAGGCTAGAAAGGCCTCCAGCACATCCTGCTGAGCTTAATGGAGGTCACTGACGAGTCATACATTTTCCATCTGCATTGCCAGAATATCCATATCGACAACATCATACATTCACTAGATTACTTCACAAACAGTCTGGTGATAGAATTACTTTTATATTGCATAATTATATTCTCTGTTTCAATGCTGAATTTGGAGAAGTTCTTAAATGATATGCTATAAGGTCAGCATGCTTGTAGAGTTCATAATGAAACTCTCTTCATTGAAGCAAATTTGACATGAATAATTGTCCTAGATGAGTTCCCAGCCAGTGAGATTATGTTGCTACCTGTCACATGGTAAATTCTTCTCAGCAGAAGTTTTGAATCTGCCAACATTGGCAATTGCTTATTCAACAGTATAGCTGCAAGCAAAGGTTCATTTGGTAGGAGAGTTTAGAAATATTACCTGTGAGTTCTTAAATATGTATAGAACTGGAAAAACACTTTATGGTTTGCTGGCTTCTAAGAAATATGATCCAAGTTGTGGAAAATATAGCTCTAAATATTCAGTGAAGACACAATACTGGTTCTTGGCACTTTGCTATAGTTTCTTCTGATATCCTAGAATTTTTATTGTGGAGTAACTTTTTCCCAAAATATTTGGAAGGGTTCCTATCAAAAGGCTTTGGGATTTCTTTCCTAGGTACGTTGTATGAATCCATAAAATACATATTAGTATAACATCTTTCTATATATCTGTAATATACCTAACAAAGGCAGTTCAAACATAGTGCTAAATCTAGTTTTCTTGAAACAACAGATAGGATTTCCCAGAGGATTAAGTACAATTTTGCTATAATACAAATGTATCTAAGCCCATGAGAAGCTATTCCTCTCTTTAAAAGTCTTCATTAGATCACCTTTGACCACCAAATAAATTTCAATTCTTTGCCTAACATTTGAGGCGCTATATAATCCGAGTCTTTCCAACACTGTTTTTTGTTTTATCCTCCATCAAACTACACCACGCTATCCTCAAACATACCTTATACTTACCTACCTCTGTACCTTTACTAATGCTGTTCCCCTTTGCCTGGCATGCCCTACTTCTCTCTTTGTTCACCTCATGAATTCCTACCTATTCTTTAAAACTCAACTCAAATGCCACCCCAAGTTAGTGAAACCTTTCCCCCAGACCTTCCACAATGACTTGATTAGCACCTCTAATAAATTTATTATTTCATATTGTCTGTTATAGTTATCCGTCTTTATGTTGGGAAGGCAGATAGTGATAGAATGGCTGGGGAGTTGACTGGAACATGCCTAGATGTACTAGGTAACTGAGAACATCAATTAAGTCAATAACACCCATTCATTAAGTACCTACCATGTTCCAGGCACTGTGCTAAGTTCTGGGCATTCAAAGAAAGGCAAAAACCAAGCGAACGAACAAAATAACAGCTCCTCCTTTCGAGGACATCACAGTCTAATGGAGAAGACAACATGTAAACAACTATTTACAAACAAGTATATACATGATAAAATGTGGGGTAATTTCAGAGGGAATGGATTAAGATTAAGGGCATTGGGAAAGTCTTCTTGCAGATGGTATCATTTTGTTAAGATTTGAAGGAAGTTGGGGAAGGTAGAAAAGGGGAGGCAGATATGGGAAGGGAGAGAGTTCCAGGCATGGGGTACAGCTAGTAGAAATGCCCAGAATAAAGAAATAGTGTCTTGCTATAGGAACAGGAAGGCTGCCAGTGTCACTGGATAGAAGAGTATGTTGTGGGGTGGGGAGAAAGTGGAGTAAAATATGAGAAGACTGGAGAGACAGGAAGGGGCCATATGTTTGAAGGACTTTTGAATGTTAAGAAAAACATTTTAAATTAGTGCTGAAATTATAAGAGAGCCACTGAAGTTTATTGAATGGTTTGAATGGGGGTGCCGTGATATGATCAGGTCATGCTTTTGGAAGATCATTTGACAGATGAATGGAGGGTGGATTGGAGTGAGGCAGAGACTTGAGGCAGAAAAACTAGACAGAATTCTATTGCAGTAGTCTAGCCATGAAGTGATAGGGCCAGGATGGTGACAGTGTCAGGGGAAAGAAAGGAGTATATACAAGAGATGCTATGAGGATACAAATTACAGGACTTAGTGAATGATTAGATATGGGGAGAGGTGAGAGCTAATACATCAATTTTCCCTTTCTTAGACTTTGTTAGATGCTATACAATAAGCAATTTTTGTATATAGCAAATAATTTTTAGAGAATTATATAAGTTCTAATTGAAGTGAAAATGTATTAATGCAGTGTTAAATGAAGCACATTACATAAAGAATTTTAAGTGTGACTAGTTGTAATATTTCAGGAATGTTGTTGAACTCATAATGACCAAATGTGAAGTCTAAAGCACTGTTATGTTTTTAACTGAAACTCCAAGTATATACATCTAATAGCATTGACACCCCCTCAGTCAGTTTTGTATTAATCTTGTAATCCTTGCCATGATTCCTAAGCTTTTTAGATATTTTTATACTTTTACTTTTATAAAGTAACTCAATGTGAGGGATGTATCTTTAAAAAATAAATACAATTTAGTTTTATTATATAACTAAGCCCTTTCCTGAGATGTTCCTTTCTTGAATCTTTCCAACCACTATTTGACCTCTCCTTTGTAATGAATCAGTCAACAAGCATGTGGGCCCTGTTTGTTTTTGCCAGCTGCTCCCCTTCCAGTTTTTGAACCGTAATCAAATCAATTCTGTCACTGCTCCAGGAAAGGGTATGTCAATCTACTCCCCTAGGGCTCTGCTCGCCATCCCTGTAACTTTCCAAAATAAATAATGAGGGCCCACATGCTTCTTGATTGGTTAATCAGTGTCAAGAAGGGAGAATCTCAGGAAAATAGTCATGGTGGAAGCGGCGCCTGGGACTTGAAAGAAGTAAAGCTGAGCTTCAGGTGGGGTAAACCATTTGAGACATTGAGCACAAAGGCAGCAAAATGCAGGATGAGATCAGGGAATAATAAGTTCTTTAGTTTGAGTGGAATGTCTGTGTTTGAAGGGAAGGGGGAAATAAGGTTGGGAAAGTAAATTGGAGTTCATTGAAAAGGCCTGAGGTGTTTGTCCTTGATTCAGTACGTACTCAGTAGCAATGACTTAGAATCAGGGGTGAGGAACCTGCAGTCTTGAGGCCACATGTGGCCCTCTAGGTCCTCAAGTGTGGCTCTTTGACTGAATCCAAACTTCACAGGACAAATCTCCTTAATAAAAGGATTTGCTCTGTAAAACTTGAACTCAGTCAAAAGACTACACCCAAGGACCTAGAAGGCAATATGTGGCCTCGAGGCCACAGGTTCCCCACCCTTGATTTACTTGGAACCAGTCATTGGCATCTTTTACCTGCCAGCAGTCTCTTCTTCCTAGTATCCCACTCACTATTACATTGGATGCAAGGTGGACCAGCAGAAAGAACACTGGATCAGGAATCAGGAGATTTATGTTCAAATCCCTGTGTTTGAATCAACTATGTTCAAATCAACTCTCTGTGCCTTTGTTTCTTTATGTGTGAAATGAGCAAGTTGGACCAGATGGTATCTATCACCCCTTCTAGCTTTAACCTTATGGTCCTATGAGTTCCTTTCTCCACTTAGCCTTTTTCTCTCTCACTGAAAGCGAGTGACATATTCAAAACCCCCTGAACTCCACAAGATGAAGTAAAACTATTTATCTCAGTATAGAACAGTTTCCTTAGTGTATCTTTGAAGGAAAATCTGAATTATAGAATCTCATTTTTGGGCAGGATTTTAGTGGCCATTTAGACAGATCCATATCTGAAAACACACTCAGCAAGAAATCATCCCCTTTTTGTCTGAAAACCTCAAGTGAGGGAGAATCCATTATTCTTGGAAGCAGCCCAATCCACACTGGGATAAAATATAACTATAATTAATTGTTAAGTTTTCCTGACATTAAGACTAAATTTGCCTCTTTGCAACTTTTGTCCATTGCCCCTTTAAAGTAGAAAGAGAATTCATTGACTCCGGAGTCAGATAACCTTGGTTCAAAGCATACCTCTGATGCTTACAGCCATTACAAGCTCACGTGGGTGAACCTGTGATCTTATGTACTTGAAGCCAGAAATCTTGTCATCCTCAAATCTGTTCTTTGCCAAGACAAGCATTTCCAGTTCCTTTAACTTATCCTCATACGGCAAGTTTTTAATGCCCATAAAAACTTTCAGATTTTACAAATTTCATAATCTTTAGAAAATTACAGATAAAACTAGCAAATACTTTTACATCTAATCTTTATGAATGGAAAAGTAAGGTTTTTATGATATTTGAATTATTATAAGAATTGACAGGTACTCATCTAATTAAGTCCATATTGCCCCCTCATAATTTTTATTCCTTTCCACTGGACATTCTTTTGCTCAGTCATGTCCTTCTTAAGATGTGGTGCTAGAAATAAGCAGTATTCCAGATGTGGACTGACTGGAGAAGACCATAGAGAGATTCTTTCCCTCTTAGATATAAAAGTTTCACTGCTTTTCTTATATCTTTGTTTCTTGAACACTGGATACTTTTCCTTCTAGCCAGCAGTTTTATCTTCTTTCTACCTACCTCCTTCATTACGATCCTGAGTTTTGTACTTATTCAGGAGGACATCAGTCTATTTTTAAATTAGCTTCCTGAGGCTTTTAAGTGCAGTGTGTGAAACCATCTTCCCTGAGGATCTCCCCTGTGATATGTCTGGCCTAAATCAAATAGAGCAGGAAGAGACCAGAACTCTTCCAGAACAGATTGAAGCATTATCTGCCAGGCCATTGGGTCATTTACTGAGCTGCAGTGTTTTCCACATACGTGGTATCTTGAGAAAAGCTTTATTGGACAATTTTTATTTTGTCCATAGATATGCTAATCCTACATTAATCACACTGAATCTTTCAAGTACCCAAGTGTTTCATGAATAGGTAATTAATTAAAATGTTATTTGCAAGTGTCAGGCAATGCATGTAAGAAATCACTAAAATTTCATGAAAACTTCTTTGGACCTATTTATAACTCTGTGCACATGAATATTTTACATAACATATACATTCACTTGGTACATAGATTAAGTACTTAATGTAAGGTTTTAATATATTAAATATTAATTTATTTATTAATATATTTTATGATTAAAATTTTTATAGATAGGGGCTTAATTTGATAAGTATAAGTCCGTGCTTATAATTATTCTAAGTGTCATTAAAACCTTACTTTTCCCATTTGTAGACTGTTACAGAATTTCATAAATTTGAAAGTGTTCATTGGTAATAAAATTTTATGTGCTTTAAATTCTCGTTGCCTTCTTTACCTTATGAATGAGCAAAAATTTGGGCCTACAGGTATTATAAGGGATTTCAACTTTGAGTTATTTTTGGTGGGGAGAGAGAGTCCATGAGGTACTTGATCAAGTATTGTTTTTATCATAAAGGAAGGAACATCAACCTTAAAGGGGATGATGGTGTAACAATGGTCATTGAAGACAGTTCTTTGAGTCTTTCTAATTGTCTTTAGTCTGAGCAGAGCCTCCACACCACAACCACTTCCTCCTCGTGGGTACATGTTGGGCAATCTTCCCTATTCTAAAAATGATTTCTTTAAAACATAAGAAAATACAGTTGATCAGAGCACTGGGATTGAAGGCAGGAGACTTGGATTTGAGTCCTTTCTCTAAGACTTAATTATTGTGTAACCATCAACATCTCTTTGAACTTCAGTTATTTTATACTTTAAATGGGGATAATGTATTACTTATCTTTTAGGACTTTTATGTGGAGAGAACATGGTGAATCTTAACCTACAATAGAAATGAGTGTTTTAAAAATTACTTCTTTAGCTTTCAGTACATTTCTCTTCTTCCCAGAGATAATAATGGTATGATCAGAGTTTTTTCCCCTACCAGATCTAGAATTTTACCTTTCTTAGAACAACTAGAAGAAGGAAAGAAGGAAACAAGCATTTATGACATGCCTACTATGTGCCCACCATTTATGCTAAGTGTTTTACTAATCTTATCTCATGTGATCTTCACAACAGCCTTGGGAGGTAGCTGCTGTTATTACCCCCATTTAACAGTTGGAGAAACCAAGGGATACAGATTGCTCTATCCACTGGGCCATCTAGCTGCCTCTAAACTGGTATGAAAACTCCCTTCAGAAATGCGAATCAGCAACTAATTTGTAGTTTATACTCTCAGAGAGTTGTCTGGGCATTGATTGGCTAACTCATGGTCACATAGTTAGAATAGCTACAGCAAGATTGACTTAAACCCAGGTCTGTTTGACTCCAAGGCATATTCTCTATCCACTATGCCACACTACCTCTCATAATCATATAGCAGGTCTGAAAACTGATTATTCAACAAATGCTCAGGGAGTGCTCTAATTTAGTCTGAGAAAAATAACATTTTGTATATGTGCAAGGATCTTGTTTGGGTTAGAATTTTGGAAGTTGTTTGGGTAGAATCATAGAGTGGAAAAGAACTTTGAGAAAGTTTATAATCCATTACCCTGTCTCCATGTTCTAACATAAGTGCTTTTAATACTATGGGAGTAACCGATTTGACTTTGTCCTCTTAAAGATGAGCAGTTAGGACTCCTGGCACTACAGCATTGAAGAGAGGGCACGTAGAGCAAGGAATATGCTAATCTCCCACTCTGATCAACTTTGCTTAATGGACACTTGAAAAAGGGACAGCTTTTATGCTGGTCATGCCAGTGAGTTTATTTGTTTAACTCTCTGTCTTGCTTATGTGCATTTTGCCTCAGGTTTAGCCTAGGAAGCTGTTGACTTCAATGTCTAGTCATGTGTTCCTGCTTATAGTGGAAGAATTAGCTTCAAAGACTGTTGGTTCAAATAATGTCCATTCCTGCTAATAAAATATACGTTTGCATAGTGCCTTCCAATTTTCAAAATTTATTCATATCTTTTTTGAGAGCATGGTCAAATATTACTAAATGGTCAATAATTAGTTAAAGTAATTGAAAGTAAAATAAAGGGACAGATTTTTAAGTTAGCATCATGATATCATTAAAAAACTACATTTACTTATATGTGTTTAGAATATCAGTTCAAGAGATATTAAATTTATTAAACATTTATTTATTCATTTGCAGTTTATGGATATCACTTACATTTCCCCAAATATTCCATCCCCTACCCTCACTCAGATAGCTGTTTTTTTATAACAAAATTTAAAAAAAGAGAAAAAAATGGTTTAGCAAAACTAACCCATACATCAACCAAGTGCAACATTACATGCAGTGTTCCATACCAGTAGTTTCTCCATCTCTGAAAAGGAGGGAGGGTAGTGCATTTTTATAACTCTTCTTTGGGGGTGAAACTTGCCCAGTATAATTACGTTGCCTTCAGTTTCTATTTTTGTTGTTGTTATTCTTTCCATTCATATTATTATATTCCTAGTGTGTATTATTTTTCTATATATGGATCTTTTTTTGGAGATGGATCTTTTTTTGGATATGGATCTTCCCCTGTTTCTCTTCATTTTTCATATTTATTTCTTAGAGTACAATAATAATTCATAACATTAATGTAATACAATTTGTTTAGTCATTCCCCAATTGATGGATATCTACTTTGTTTCCAATTTTTTGTCACTATAAAACTACTACAATAAATATTTTGGTGCATATGGGACCCTTTTAAAAAAAACTTTGACCTCTTTGGGGTGTATATCTAGCAATGGGAGGTCTAGGTGGAATGGTATGGCATTCTCTAGTTACTTTTTCCCTCTTAGCATACTTTCAAGTTACTTCTAGTCTGATTGGAACTTTTGGTAGCCATCAAGAATGTAGCAGTGTGCCCACAAATATTTGCTAATCACCCACTTGTACAGTACACTGCCTTAGAAATTGGCAGAGGTACAAAGTTTAGAGAAGACAATTCGTTTCTTTATGGAACTTACAGTCTAGTAAAAGTATGACATTATATGGTTAGAGTTATATACAATATTAAGTTTTACAAGCATCAGAGATGGATTAAACAAAGTATTATGTTTGAGGGAGACCAAAAAATGCTTCAAGGAAGAACACTTGGATTGGAATTAATCAGGTCAAGAAGATTAGAATTTCAGACACAAGAAATAAGATGAGTGAAGGGACAGAACTGAGAGAGAACACTGGATGTTTAAAAGATATAAAACAGTTCACTTTGTCTTGAGCATAGGATGCTTAGAAATGAGGCTGAAAAGTAATATGTTGATCTCTGACTCTTTTTCCATTATGGACTACTGGAATCAGATTTAGCATAAAGGAAACCTGTATTGGTCTAATTACTTTATTGAGGGTTGTCCAACTGTGGGCTTTTATTGAAACAATAGACAATATATTTTGATTTGCTGTTTTAGTGAGAGCACTGCGGTAGCTTGGCTTCATTTACTAATGCATTTATGTAAATTTCTATGCTTGTAGGTGGGCCGCATAAATCTCACTGCAGGCTGCATGTGGCCAGCAGGCTGCATTTTGGACAGCCCTGAATTGCAGACCATAGTAGCTATGGGGAATGAACTTGTGGTGTATTCAAAGCTTGAGTCTGAACTTCCTATAGGAATATAGCGTTTTATATTCAGTATTTCACATTTCTCTTACTTCTTATATCCCTTATTCCCATCGATTTTCATTTGATTCTCCTCAAATGGTAAGTATTGGTACTTAGTGTTCTACTTCTCTTGTTGCTTACTTTTATGATATCACTGGCATACAATGGTATGAAGGATAAAGATTTTCTCTATGGTGTTTGTATATCATTAATCCAGGGCATCCTCTAATCATCCTGACATGGTCTTTTCTGGTTTAGCATTCCTATAGTTTTCTTAAGAGACTCATGTTGTTTGATAAATCCTGCGGTACTGGCACACTCCTTCCTGTCTCCCCTGTATCATTGATATGATATGCAATATTTAACAAAATATTGTTAAAATACAGCTAGTGATGTTGCTGCAAATACCACTGTGGGGCACTTAACATCCATTACGAGGCCTCTTTGACCCTAGCATTCAACCCCAGTATTAATTCCTTAGCTACTATATTAGTATTGTACAAATAGATTGTGTAGGCCTTTAAATGGCCAGCATAGGAATTTGAACATTACTTAGTAGGCTATTGGAAGCCCCCAAGATGGTCATTCAAATCTTTTAGGGACTTAATTCTGTGGGAACAATGACCCAGTCAATGTATTTGCTTAAATTTAAGTTGTAAGGAGAAAGAACTCTTTGAAAAATTAAAAAAAGTGTCAGAACACTTAAAAATAGGGAGACAGCCAATGAGAAACAACAATAATAATTCACATTTATGTAGCACTTTAAGGTTTACAAGGCACTCTCTTCATAAGCACCCTTTGAGGCAGGTAATGCAAGTATAACATTCTCTATTTTATCAAGTCATAAGTTGAAAGTTGAATAACTTGCCTATGGTCCCAAACCTAGCAAGTGTTGGAGATAGGATTTCAGTTCAGAATTTTTGACTTCAGTGCTGTTTCAGACTGATAAAAGCCTTATTTAGACTGCTAGCAAAGTTTCATTGTTTATTTTAAATGATCATAGTTTAACTGCTTAGACACAATGAATTAGGGTAGAAAGTGTTAGGAAAGCAAAGCTAAAATGTAGAAATGATTTCATGAATTCCTTTGATATTCCGGAACTTTTGTTCTTCCAGATGAATTTTGTTATTGTTTTTAAATATTTTTGGTAGGTTGGTTGGTATGGTACTGAAAAAGTAAATTAATGTAGGTAGAATTGTTATTTTTATATTAGCTTGGCCTACTCATGAGTAACTGATATCTTTCCAATTATTTAGACCTGACTTTATATGTGTGAAAAGTGTTGGATGTAAATAATTGGAAAGATATCAGTTGTTCATGGGTAGGCTGAGCTAATATAATAAAAATGACAATTCTACCTAAATTAATTTACTTATTCAGTGCCATACCAATCAAACTACCAATATTATTTTATAGAGCTAGAAAAAATAGTAAAATTCATCTGGAAGTAAAAAAAAGGTCCAGAATATCAAGGGAATTAATGAAAAGAAATGCAAGGGAAGGTGGGCTAGACATACCAGATTTTAAATTGTATTATAAAGCAGCAATCATCAAAACTACTTGTTACTGGCTAAAAAATAGAGTGGTAGATTAGTGGAGTAGGTTAGTTACACAAGACACAGTAGTCAATGACTATAGTAATTTACTGTTTGGTTAACCCAAAGACTTCAGCTACTGGCATAAGAACTCACTATGATGAAAACTGCTAGGAAAACTGAAAAATAGTATGGCAGAAACTAGGCATAGACTAACATCTTACATCATATATCAAAAGTCAAAATGGGTACACAATTTAGATATAAAGACTAGGAGAGTAAGAAATAGTTTACCTTTCAGATTTATGGTGAACAGAAGAATTTATAACCAAACAAGAGACAGAGAACATTATGAAATGCAAAATGGATAATTTTGGTTACATTAAATTGAAAAGATTTTGCACAAACCAAGCCAAAGAAAACAAGATTAGAAGAGAAGCAGAAAGTAGGGAAGCAATTTTTACAACCAGTGTCTCTGATAAGGGCCTCATTTCTAAAATGTATAGAGAACTGAGTCAAATTTATAAGAATTCAAGTCATTCCCCAATTGATAGATGGATCATGAAGGATATGAACAGGCTGTTTTGAGAGGAAGAAATTAAAGCCATCTATAGTCATATGAAAAAATGCTCTAAATCCCTATGGATTAGGGGAATGCAAATCAAAACAGCTCTGAGGTACTACCTCACACCTATCAGTTTGGCTCACTGTGACAAAACAGGAAAGTGCTTTCACTTTTAATAAGCCTAGAGAATTAAATGGTTAATTGGAATGCTTGGCAGCAAGGGAGGATCTTAAAACATTTGGTGCCAGAATTTTATAGAAAGATTATGAATATGTATAGACAGAGTAGGACTAAAATAAGAAAAAATTATGGTTACAGGTCTCTCCTATAAATTATTTGACTAGGCTAATAAGACCAATGTAGAAATATTTTTTTTTAGAAATTGGGAAGTTACAAGGTGGAGCTAGGTAAAAGTAATGAGAGCCTTCACTAGATCATTTGAATATCTCATTGGGAAGAGATGTGCAAGATTTTGTTTTGAGACAAGACAAATGACTTCAGATTAAACCATTTTAGAATTCAAAAAGAAAAGAAACATTTCACTTTTAAAGTGGAGGACAGGAACTGATATAAACACAGAATGCATTTGTTAAATTGACTGCCATTAAACAGTGAATAATATACCAGTTCATTTTTTGTTGCTGAAGAGAGGAATCCTTCCCATTCTTTAACCCACTCCATAATCCATCAGTCAGTTATTCAGTTTTAGAATCATCATCAAAGAACAGTACTAGGACAGAAAAAGATGAAAGTTAAAATATCATAGGATGTCAAGAGACTTAACCCCCCCCCCAACAACAATAACACTTTATTGGAAGCTAAAAGGGAAAAATATATGCCACCAATGAAAAAACATCAGGCACAACAACAAAAATCTTTTATGACTCATTGGCAGATGGACAGAGGCTTTCAAAGGGGAGCTAAATGCACCGCAAAAAAAAAAAAAAATCGAAAGACAAAGTATGACAGGTCAAGTGGAAAAAAGAAATTAGGATCCTGAAAAATTTAAGGAATCATTAATGTCAAGGGGTTTCAAAGCTTATGATTAAAAGTTTTGTTTATTTATTGTTTGTTCTTTGTCCTTAGTTCTTGAAGAGAATCATGACATCAGGAAGGTGATGTCATGACTTTACAAGTGAATTGAATTTAAGTGAGGGAGGGCTGTGCAAAGTCACTAGCCTAACTCTCTCACTCTTTCCTTCCAGCCTTTTGGGTCCAGTGGCAGGATTATAGATCAGGATGACTAGAGATGGTCCCAGATGCAGTGGGAGACCTTGGCCTTTTGAGGCTTAGGTTTTCCCCGGGTCTCAATTTGATTGGGGCAAAGCCCATTCAGTGATTAAATAAAGGTAAGAAAAATGAAAACAAAATAGAATCAACCTGGGAGGGGAAGACCCTCCAGGTTTCTTGCCAAAAGAGAAAAAATTGTTATTTATACTCACTCTGAACTGTTGGAGCACAAACAATGACCAAATGAGGCTTGGGCTGGGACCTATTGTTGGCCAGTCAATGAGAGGCAGAGTGATTTGGGTTTGAGGCATGATCCTTAAAAAAGAAATCTAGCCTGTAAACCCTAATATATCTTGTGAAGTTTCAATGATCAAAATTTACATTCCTTTGGGCAGAGTACCCACAAGTAAGGGTATGATTCCCTATGTGGACAAAGGAAGAGGAGAGAGGGAGAGAAAGAAGAGAGAAGAAGGGAAAAAGGAAAGAAGGGAAGGAGGGAGGGAACTGGTGTTGCCCAACTAGAACTGGCCGGTTGGGTCCCCAGTAGGGCAGCTTCTATTCCTCACAGACCCATTGTTTGTCCTTAGTTCTCAAAGAGGACCATGACATCAGAAAAGTGATGTCATGACTTGCAAGTGAATTGGATTTAAGTGAGGGAGGGCTGTGCAAAGTCACCAGCCTTACTCTCTTCTCTGGAGGCATCTGGGTCCAGTGGCAAGATATAGATCAGGGTGACTGGGTGATTAAACCTTTAAAACAATATTGAATGAGGAAGCCAGCAAGAAAACCAGTAAAAAACACTTGATAGTCTAAAAAGTGTGCTTCAGGACAGGGCAGGAACATAACAATGACTTCTTAGCTTCTATCTTTACTGAACAGATTTCCCCATATTAGTTTTAGGTAATGTTTACTATTAGCACTAATTGATGAATTAGATGAAGGAAATTATCAGAACTGGGTAGCTTTTACCCAAGAGCTCTTAACTTGAGCATGAAATTTATAAAATGTTGGCGAAAATGTCTAGTTGCATATAAAATGGCATTTGTGTCAGAAGACTTGAGGATTTCTACTGTAACCTGTATCTGTGAAAAACCCCTGAAAATCAGCAATTAGGGAGTTCCATTTCTATTAAATTCTATAAGCAAGTGGAATCTCTGATAAGAGGCAGGGACATGGACTACTTGAGCAAACAAAATTTTTGTCTTTGTATTCCTAGCATCTAAGACAGTGGCTTGCAAATAGTAAGCATTTAGTAATTGTTTGCTGAATTTAATTAATCAACAATATAATTTTTCTGAGTCATCCATTGATTATGAAGGGGTTTTCTTGGCAAAGATACTGGAATAGTTTTCCATTTCCTTTTCCAGTAGATTAAGGCAAACAGAAGTTAAATGACTTGCCCTGGGTCATGCAGGTAGTAAGTATCTAAGGGCAGATTTGCACTCAAGTCTTCATGACTCCAGGCACAGCAGTCTATCCATTGAGTCATCTACTTGCCTCTGTGTATTAGCTTTAAGCTTAAACTTCACTATGACTTTTCAGACTCACCTCATATTTATTCCAATTCAAAAAATATTAAAGCCTACTCTGTGTGAGGAATTGAATCTATAGTGTAAAATGAAAGATATACTCATGCACAAATATTTGCGAAGGAGAGCTCTAAACAAGGTTGGTCTTAGAAAATTGAATAAGGAGAGATTTCTTTCAGGTTGGAAGGCACAGTGATGGAAAGTTAACATCTTCATGTCAGAGAAGACCCATGCTCTGGGCCTTATAGGAAGGAACTTCAACATAGGGAGTTGAAGGCGGCAGAGAGGACTAGGGGATCATATATTTCAGCAAAAGCATAGTGATAGGAGAATAGGATGAGAATGGGAGCAGAGAGTAATCCAGTTTGAGTGTGATGTAGCCTATATGAAGAAATAGAGGATCATACAAGGGTAAAAAATTGGGTTGAAGATAGATTGTGGGGAACATTGAATTCCAGGATCCAATTTATGCTTCATTTTCTAGGTAGTGGAAAACCACTGAAGATTTTTGAGAAGGGGAGTGAAGTGATCACAGTCATTCATCAGGGACATTTTGAAATGTTTAGGAGTAGTGTGAAAAATGAATTAGAGAGAGAATAAGTCAGAAGTCAGGAAAACCGATTAGGAGGATATTGCTATAGTTTAGGAAAGAAGATGGTGGCATGAACTACTGTTGCAACAGTAGGAACAGAAAGGAGAAAGGTAGCACCCCAATAACCTGGTGTATCCCTATTATATTCTGCAGAGGCCCTCTGGGGATTTGAAGTTCCCCAGAATGTAAATATATTTTGAGGCTACTAAATGAGCAGCTCTTTTCCTGTCAGGCCTGCACTATCAAAATAATTCAAGGAAAGAGAGAAGAGCAAAGTCCAGGCCTTTTATTCCAATTATTATGTCTTTCATTGCTTGATGATACCCTAACAGTGAGAGCCTCATGGGTAATTCTCTTCTCTCTCCAAGAAGCAGACTGCTCAGGAAATATCCTCTCTTTTGACTAGAAGTATAGATTTCATGACTCTTAAATTTGAGGTTTCAAAAGAGACAACCCCCAGAACTACACCAGAAAGCTAGTATTTAGGGGCTCACATTGTCCAGATTACATAGGCAATCCTTTTGTCTCTCCCCCTCCCCCAAGTATAAAATTCTCAGGAATGTTCCTTTCCTGGATAGAGATCAAGATTTCCAATCACTTGAATTTGGAGTTACTCATAAAGTGACCCCTGTGGCTATTGCTGCCCTCCAAATATTTCTTTTCTGGCTAGATGGCTAGATTTTAGGATTCTTGATTTTGTGACGTCTTGCAGGGCAGGCACCATCCAGTAAATCAATGTAGTTCCTGAATCAATTTGATAAGTTTACCATTGTGCTTCTGCAGAAACTCTTAATATTCCACCATTGCCCCAACTACAGCTGTTTCTCCATCTGGGAAAGCCCATTTTAAAATTTGTTGTGAAAAATAATGGCACAAGTGTCCAGAAACTCTTCTCAGGCCACATGGATGAGCATATGTCTATTCTTATGCAGGCAGACATAAATGACTATTGGACAGGTAGGATATTCAAAGAACTGCCACTACTGAAATCTCAGTATCTCTCAAGTAGAAGAGAGTAAGGGAAAAGACAGAAAGGAGTCTGAGTCCTCAATAAGACTGCTTTTATAGTCCAGTGCAATGGGGCAGATTCTGTCCCAAAAGACTAAGCCAATTAATTATTCTTGGGAATAGCTCCAGTCATTAAAGCCCATCCCTCAGAAGACATGTTCACACTCTCTATTGTACACGTACACACACACACAAACACACACTATAATGTGCACATACATATGTATACATATACATACACATATATTTGTACATATATGTATATGTGGAGAGAGACAGAGAGACACAGAGAGAGAGAGACGCAGAGAGAGAGAGAGAGAGAGAGAGAGAGAGAGAGAGAGAGAGAGAGGGACAG
The DNA here is from genome assembly GCF_011100635.1 of Trichosurus vulpecula. Classification (NCBI taxonomy): domain Eukaryota; kingdom Metazoa; phylum Chordata; class Mammalia; order Diprotodontia; family Phalangeridae; genus Trichosurus; species Trichosurus vulpecula. Next base: position 367,448,067 of record NC_050576.1, read on the forward strand.
AGACAGAGACAGAGACAGAGAGACAGAGAGACTCATACCCAATGAGCAGCACACATCAAGTTGATTGGGTAAATCTTTTGATTATCAGTTACAACAAAATTCCCAAACAAAGGCTCATCTTCAGACAAGATCTTTAATTTTATCAGGATATTCCTTTAATCGATACCCCACAACAATAATATTCACTTATACAAGATTCAAAGTACTCAACCTGACATTCAAGGATCTCCACAAATGAGAGTGAAGCTGACTTCAGTCTCATTTCACACAATACCTTTTCAGGTACTTTATTCTCCATCCAAAGTAGGCTACTTAATGTCCCCAAATATATCCTATGCAGTTTACCACTTCTGTACATTTGCTTAAGCGATTTATAGCCCATATGAGCTCTGAGCATCTTCATCACAATTCCCCTTTCAAAGGTAAGTCTTAGGTCCCAGTGCAAGTCTGTTCTCTAATGCCATCAGCTTAAACTCCCCTCTTTTTGCTTCCCCACAAGACTATCAGCTGAGAATCATTATGGTCAGTCAGTCTTAAGTCCCTCTTAGAATAGAGCCTTTACTAAGATGCTACAGTAAGAAACTGGTGCAAAATGTTCCCCTAAAAGTCTATGACACACTCTCCTGCAAGTTGAATATATAGAGGTGAAAGCAGGCTCAAGCTTAGAGAGCACATGTAGCAAAAGGGTAAGTTATAGTTCTTTTAGTTGGAAGAAATTCCTTCTATGTATATTGTAGTTTCTTTACTAGGCTCCTTTTACGGAGCTGTGAATCTATGCACATTCTGTTTTTCTTTCCTAAAGAATAAACTGCCATCAGCTGATCCAGGGATGCAACTATGGCACTGCTGGAAAGATGAGAACCTTCTGAGGCTTTAAAGTTCCTCCTTTGGCTAAAGTTGAGGGGAAGGGAGGAGACCTAAGTTAAAGTTGGAGCCTAGACCTCTCTTTTATCTCACAAGTTTCTTCCCAGGGGCTTTATCTGATGTCCATGCCTTCTCCAACCTTTCAAATGAATCTGATTCTAACTAGCTTGTTAATTTATAGAAAATAATCTGGGCATGACCAAGTTTCTTCAGTCTATTCAAGCATATTTCTTGTGCAATATGCATCCAATTCTGAGTTTTAGCACTAAGTGTAAAGCATATGCCCTTACCTAGTTTGGGTATCAAGCCTAAAATGGGGCATGGTGGTTTTAGCCACACCCTTACATATTATAAAAAAATCCTCTCCTCACATCTGACTGATGAAGTCCTACTAACCCTACCAGCTCAACTCAAAAAACACTTTCATCATTAAGTCTACACCCAATTTATCATACCTGGCAGTGATATCTCCCTCTTCTGACTTTTTTAGTACACTGTATTTTAAAATTATATTCTCATTTGTATTGTGTTGATTCATATACACTTTGTCTCCACTACAGGGTTGTAAGCATTTTGAGGCCAGGGTTATGTCTTATTTATTTTCACGTCTTCTAATTTAGAAAATAATAGATTTGTAAGAGCTGGAAAAATGTGTTTGTGTGCCTAAGGCAAGATTTGAAAACTATGTTCCCTACCATTTAAAAATTGTATGCCCTATGTGTTACTGTTCACTGTGCTTTCTTCAAATCTTTGGTCTTAGACAAGTTACCTCACAAAATAAATACCTTCAGGCTCTGGCAAGCATAATTGTCTTGCATTAAAAATATATGAATTTATAAAAAATAATATTAAAAATGTCCTTCAATGTGTGCCTACCTGGATGCTGCAAGCCAGGCAGTCCCAGCTCTGGTGCAACTTCTACTCATTGTTCCTGGTTAGGCCTTTCATTTGAAAATTGCAAATTTAGGCTCGATGTTAAGAAAAGCTTCCTGAGGAATAGAACAATCCAACAAGTACATCATGCTGATTTTGGAGGTAGTGAGTTCCCCTTCCTTGGAGATCTTCAATTAGAGAGTAGTGATCACTCTTCAGGGAATTTCTTTTCAAATATCAGTTGGTCTCAATAGCCACTGAGATTCCTTCTGAGTCTAAAATTCTGTGATCTTGTGAGTGAATATATGTGACTCTATTGGTGTGGTTTTGTGGATGAATTAATTCACCATGAAATTTTAATTAAAAAAACACCAACTTCTTAGTGTTCTTGTTCTATCACTGTATATATTTGGTTTTTAGTGAACAGTAGCTAATTGCATTTAAGTTATTAAATTTTACTTTACAGAATTGGAACATTTTATAGTTTTGTCACATTTCAATCTAAGTTACTCAGTGTGGTTAAGTTTATACAATTTATTTTCAACTATATATAGTACTAAGCTTAAAGAATTAGTCTGATTTTCAAGTACAGTATACATTTATAGTACATTGTAAAATTGTAGTTTTAATTGTGATAAACTTTAAAGACATTTCAAAAAAAGAGTTTCAGTTGGTCTTTGATATTGTATTCATTTGCATTTCTTACTATAAGTCATTTAGATTCAGACATTTCTGAAATTGAGCTGTGTTCCTAAAATGTCAGCTGTGATTATTATGCTTAGCAATAAGTAGAAATCTTTGCACACACATACAAAAGAATTCTTGGAAAACAAGTGTTTCTTTTGCCCTCCCTGTTTTGAGCTCCCTTCTGATTTCTTCCTTCTCTGATTTCAAATTATTTAATATTATTTTCCTTGTGCACTACTCATACTGTTTTTCTACATGTCCCAACGTCTACTGGTATATTATAGTCATTGGCAGCATTGGTATGTATTTTATTTACTTTTTGCATTTTCTTCAGAATTTAGCATTTAGCCATGGAAGTGCATTACAGTTAATAGATATTGAATGAATGTTTGAATAAATGGATGTTTCAGCTCACAACACAAAAACATCTTGAAATATCATTTTTATCCACTTTCCTTTTTATGTCCAGCCCAATGGAGTCATAGATTTGATCATTTCAAGGACCTCTTATTGGTTATTGTGACATTCTATTTATTGGTTAGTAGTGCCAATAGGTGATGTGAATTAAAGACTCCATGAACCAGTAGCAGCTTTCTAGATTGCAAATATCCTCTGACAAGGTCTGAAAAAAAACCCAACCAAAAGCAAAAAGAAAAGCTTCACATAAGGTAATATGAAAAAGACTGATACATGAAAGCCATGAATCCAGATGCAGATTCACTTAGTTATCCCTCTATTTGTGCAGGAGGTTTGTTACAAATTGTTCAATTCAGTAAACATTTATTGAACATCTGCTATGTACCTGGTATTATTCAGCATCTAGCTGGAGTTACAAATGTAATAATTAAGTATTTCCTGTCCTCAAGGAGCTCGTATTTGATTGTAATTGATATTCAACGTGCAGTTGAATTTGCAGACCTTTATCGAATCCATATTTTTAACAGTGGGTAGTATCTGCTACTATTATCATAATCCGACCATACTTTCTTACCTCTTTTGATTCTTGAATCTTGTCTTTCAATAAGTTACAGAAACATATATTTAGAGCCAAAAGGGACACTGGAGGTCATTACATCTAACCCCCTCACTTTACAGGTGGCGAAAGTGAGGCCTGAAAAGGTAAGGGGACTTTCCCAAAGACACATAGCCAAGTTAGGATATGAACCCAGGTTCTTTAACAACAGATATAGGCTCTACCCGGAGGATCTCTGCAATTCACTGTTTGTTTCCTCCTTGTTCATTTAATAGTTTATTTATACCAATTTATCATTCAGCCATTTATTTGTTACCCCTTCCTCATAACAAACGATTGACTCATCTTTTTCCACCATACCTGTCATTGATGTTGCCTGTCACATTGAGTTTTGATCAAAGGGACCATCCCTTGATTAACTTCTTAAAGAGACCTATTCACTGAATGGGCATTACCTCACTGAAAGTGAGAACCTGAAAAGACTTTAGCTTGAAAGGGCCAGGGTCTCACAATGCATCCTGGGCCATCTCCAGTCCTCCTGATGAATATCTGGTCACTGGACCCAGATGGCCCTGGAGGAGAAAGTGAGGCTGGTGACCTTGCACAGCCCTCCCTCACTCAAATCAAAGTCAAGTGCAAGTCACGTCATCCTTTCCCTGATGTCATGGTCTTCTTAGAGAATGAAGGATAGATACAGCAACACTTTTCTTATGTAAATCATTGGTATCACAGCCTACCTATATGGGCCATATGTTTTTTCCATTTTCCTTTATGTCTTTTGAAATTTTGATTCTTCTGAGATCATGGTATAACATGATTCACAGCCATATAACATCACTGGGAGAATATTAGTGAAACAAATATGACTTTATGGCAGTGCGTACATTGTTTGGGATTATTTAAAATGTTTTACAATTTCCTAAATTTAACTGTGACTCATTTTCTTCTCATATTCAGTTATGGACCCAGTTCAACTTGTATGTGCTATCAATAATGAACAAATACATATTTAGAGAGCATACTAGTGTCACTCTCCCTTCTAAAAATAGTACTTACAGGGTGGCTTCCTCTAGAGAAACAAGTGTCCCAGGTTCAAAGCACTCTGTGAGTCTATACTGCAAAAAAGATAGTTTATGAACCTCAAAAACATTTACTTAACTGTCATAGTAAGAAAAGTGGTAATAATTCATCTTACCCTGATGCACACTCTTTCACAAATACACCCAAAGTTAGTGCACTGCTTCCTCTCACCTTGGGCTTAAAATTGTTGCTAATACTTCCCTGAAGTTGTTTCTAGAACCTGCTTGACTCTAAACTCTATAGTCTCTAATTTCTGGCCCAGCTTTTGTCAGCTCTCTGTGCTCCAAATAGAACATGGTGCAGGAATGTGGACTTCTTTCTTCTTCAAGGATCAGGAAATACCAGGAAGTCCCTCTTTAGAAGATCTGAGACTGAACTCTGGAACTCTTGAACTTGGAGTGATCCGGAGAAAACTCTCAGAGCTGGTGCTACCTGGAGAGTCCTTAGCATTTGTTGAAAGGCTAAATTTTAGGATCATGCTATCTAGAGAATTCAGAAAACTACCTTCTCTACACTGATGTTTGGGATTTCCCTGAATTCTCCTTTGAGGCTGTATTCCAGGAAATATTTCCAATGGTTTTATGCTTCTACTGTAAGTTATTATCATCAATCTTTCCATAAGTCTTCCTCAGATAATCTCCTCAATATGCTTTCTTTTGTTCCTTTTAATTTAGAAGACACTCCAATGTAGTACTTTGTCTCCTTCCCTTTTCCTACCACTAAGGGAGACTGAAAACATTGAAGGCTAGGTCTTTCTCTTTGATGAGTTTGTAATCTAGGTCAGGGAGAAAGAACTTGTACACATACAATACATATATATGCATACATATGCATATGTGTATATATACACATGTGCATGTGTATATATACATGTGCATGTGTAAAAATGTATTGTATATGCTGTGTATTCACACACACACACATATATGAAATAATTGCAAAACAAAAGTGAAAAAAATGTAAAGTTACACGGTAGACATCTTAAGTACATGGTCTAAGCAGATGGAGTTCAAGACAGTTTTTGAGAAGAGCAAAATTTCATAAGTTTCTTAAGAGCAGGGACCATAAAGAGTATTGGAAGGAAGGCTGCTGACAGACTAAATGTTAATTTACTTGTAGAGTCCATCCTTCAAAGAAATGAGGGATCAAACATACTTGTGCTAGGCACTTATATTGTTACAGACATTCAGATTTACTCAAGTTGGGGGTATTTTGTCAAACTGGAAACTGCTTCTGTGGCTATTTGTTCTAGCACCACATTGAAAATCTAACAGAGTAAAATACCCTTTTAAACTTTTGCTTCACTCTCCTTTCCCAGAAGAATGGTTTGGTTCTGACCTTTACAAAAGACCTCCTGGAAAGATCATAGTTCTATGGTTCTTTAAATTTTTATATTATAGGCAGGTAGGGCAGGAAAGGAGAGGTCTAATTCAGTCCAGAACCTCATATCCACCTTTGGTTTCCTTTGGAGTAACCTCACACCTCTAAGCCAGCCCTATAGATTATGAGTATTACCTGAAGCCAGGTCAGGTCTTTGTTCCCTCCCTCCCCTCAGAAGGAACCTGTCTTTGGTTTGGATCTCTGAATACTCTTTATTTGGGAACATTTGTCACATGAAACCTGCTAGTAGTATTTTTATTCCATAACAATAGAGTTTTCAAAGCCCTTTCATGGACATTGTGTCATTTGATTTTCACAATGTCCCTGTAAGGTAGGAAGGAGAAGCCAGTTAACTCTATTTTACAGATGAAGACAGTGAGACTCAGAGAGATTAAATTACTCCCTTAAGATCATGTACCATTATTTTGCCCTTATTAATTGGTTGCAGAGTCAGAAATACCACTAAAGCTTTCTGAATCCTAGTCTAGTGATCTTTCCAGTATATAATGCAGAACTATGTTTTCAGAACTATATAAAGATTCTCTAATTTTTGTTGGTTTATAATTAAGCAACAAGTATTTATTTAACAGTGTCAGCTAAATGGCTCAGTAGATAGAGTGCTGGGCCTGGAGTCAGGAAGACCTGGGTTCAAATCCAGATTAAGAATTTAGCAGTTGCGTGACCCTGGGCAAGTCACTTAACCTCTGTTTGCCTTGGAGGGAGCTAGGTGACTCAATGGATACAGTGCTGAGTCTGCAGTCAGGAAGACCTGAGTTCAAATCTGGCCTTAGATTCTTCCTAGCTGTGTTACTCTGGGCAAGTTACTTGAGTTCTGTTTGCCTTAATCCACTGGAGAAGGAAATGGCAAACCATCCCAGTATTTTTGCCAAGAAAACTCCATGGATAGTATTGGTGTGCTATGGTCAAAGGGTTCACAAAGAAGTGAACACAATTGAACAACAACTTTGTTTAATATCAACTATTTTCCAGACACTGTGCTAGTCATTGGGAATACAATGGCAAAGGCAAACCAGTCCATCCCCTCAAGGAGCTTATATTCTAATGAAGGAAACAACATGTACATCTGCAAAATATAGACTAAACCCATACAGAGCAGATAGAAGGTAGGTAATATTGGTGTAGAACATAATACCAGCTTGAGGGAAATATATATGGAAAATGTCCCATTGTGCTTGAGCTTATCCTTGAAGGAAAACAGGGATTCTAAGAGGCAGAGGTGAGGAAGAAGAAAATTTCTGGTATGGGGAACATGTATTCTGAGTTAGTACAGTTTTATTGTATTTATAACCTAATAAATGCTAAAATTACAATAAACTCAGAAGTTGCCAGTGCCTAATGGGACATAGCAATCAGTTCCAGCAGTTGCTAAAAATGTGATGAGCCCTTACATCTTAGTGATGTAACAATAAATCTTTTATTTATAAAATAATTTTGCTTACTAAATTGATCAAGAAGCTCATTTTTAGGTTGACCAAGGTCAAAAATAGAGTTAATTCTTCAGGGAAAACTCTAGTTAAATATTTGCAGGATATATTTTTACATTTGGGAAGTAGGATCTCAATGAAGAGTATTGCTTTTTCTTATAGTTGACAATTACTTTTTAAAAAAATAAGATTGCTGTTTAATTTTATGTAACCCTATAATTAATTTAAAGGGACAATTACTCTCCTATTTGTGAATGACAGGATTTACAGCTAGTAGGAACTTTCTAAGCAATCTAGTCTAATCCTCCACAGTAAAAGAAGAGAAAACTAAAGCCGAGGTTGGTAAAATAACTTGTCCAAGGTATTGTGGGTACTAAGGGATGAAGTTCTTATTTGAAACCAGGGTTCTCTGATTCTAAATTCAGTACTCATTCCACTCTATTGCCCTATGTCACCTCATCTTTTAGAAGCTGAAAAATTCTTCCTTCTCCCTACATCAGATTTTCATATTCATATTATTACTTTATCAATAGCACTTGGGCACTACTAAAAGTGGACCAAAAAGGACAAACCTAAAAAACTAAAGAGCTGCATCATGTTTTCTAGGGATTTACATAGCATGACTAAATTCTAAACATTTTTATTTTTGTTACTAAGATAAAAACAATTTTTCCCCTTAAGTATTTGTGTGGTTATTCTATGTATGTATGCACATATGTATGTGTATATATGCACGTGTGCCTGTGTCAATATATATATATATATATGCATATATATGTATCCATACTTGGACATATATAATCTTTTGAAAAAAAATTATAAAACTTCAAAATTAGAATCTAAGTTCCTTAAGTAGAAATTAAGCATTCATGCAGTCATAACTATCTTATTCTTTGTCTTTGTATCCTAGCACTTTGTCTGGTGCCTTGAACATAGTAGAAAATTAATGTTGTTTGAACTTAATTTTATTGCTTGTCGAATTTGGAGATAGAAGATTTAAGGTTTCTCAAGATTACATAGCACTCCTTGTCAATTAACTTTAGCTCCTTTTTCCTGTTGCTTTTGCTGAACACCTTCTCTATGACAACCTCCTCTTGTTTTTACATTAACACATTAGCCATTACTAATAATAGATTTTGTCATGTTATTTTAATTGATTACAAAAATTATGGACAATTCTTGAATGTTTATTTGAGTATGTTTTGTTTAGGTGCTGACTATTCTCTATTGACATATCTCTAAAATATTTTCAGTCAGTAGAGACATCCTGTTATGTGCCATTTGTCTTGATGAGAATTTTATTCCAGGGAAGGATATACATTATTCATCATATTGAGGGGGTTTAGCTTTGCAGGCATGTCCTACTGGTAAAGTTTGATCCTCTTTGAGGCAGATATGGACAACGTATAATCCCTAATACATTTACCATGTAATAGTTTAAAAACAACATGTGAAAAAGTCAAAGTTAAAAGGCTATAAGAAATAAGGAAGAAACCTTAATAAGAATGAAATAATAAGCCTTAAAAAAAGGAAAGCAAATATTTTTTTCTTCATGAGTATTTAAAAATATTTTGTTTAAAAATATTTATTGATACTTTTTATTTTTGTATAATGACAATAGTCATTCCTCCACAGTCTTCCTCCTCATTCACATCTCCCTCCCTCCCCCAAATTGAATCCTTCCTTGTAATGAAGACCAAAAGTTTGGCTAAATGAACAAACAATGATTATGACTAATGGGCTTTGTAACATTCTCCACATGAAATCTACCATTTGGCCATCAAAAACTGTTTATTACCATTGATTGGGCTTCTTCTGAGTGTTGTTTTTGGGTACATTATTGCAATCAAAGTCGATTGTCCTGCTTCTTTTACTTTATATGTCTTCCTATGTTTTTCTGTATTCTTCATATTTGCCATTTTTATTATGGGGTAGATTGTAGATCTCAAGCAGGAAAGGACATCAGAGACCACCTAGTGTAACATATTATTTTATAGATGAGGGAAGTGAGGTAAAAGGAGATTAAATGCTTTGGACAAGGTAATATTGCTAGAGAGTGGCAGAAGTGAGATTTGAACACAGATCCTTTTGCTCCAGAGAAAGCATTCTTTCAATTGTGCTTCATTGTCCTTTCATGGGTATTTACTTTTTATTTTCCAGTTTTTCCTATGAAATGTAATCAATTCTTTAATATTTTTAAACTATTCTCTTTTCTGAAGTTTCATATGAGACTCTTTTTTTAAAAAATTAAAGTAGAAAATTGTTTTATGTAGAGAAATTCATTTAGAATAAGGTGGAGCTATATCTCTTAGTCTCTATCATCTGTTCCATTAGATTGTAAGCTCCTTAAGGGCAGGAACTGTCTTTTGTATGCTCAGTGGTACCTGCAGGTACCTCAGCACATGGTACCTGCTTAAGATTAAATAATTGATTAATTTTACATTTGTGATGAAGGAACCCATCTCTGTGCTAATAAAATCATCCTTTATAGGTATGTATAATCTGGAGTCTCAGTAAAGAATAATTAAAAAAATCCTGACAATGAAGGGACTAGTCTAGGTATTTTTATAAAGGCCTTGCACTCTCAGTGTGAGTAATAAAAATGGAATTGCTTCACAAAGTGATGTTCCTTTGAGAAAAGGAGAGAAAGAAAGATAAAGATGGCTTAGGGAGCAAAGGTTATATGCTACCATCTTCTGCAATTCAAAAACTGAGAAGGGTAAAGCCCTAGAGATTTCATTAGAATTTGCCCTTCCAGGCCTCACATCCTGACCCAAATCCTGGCAGAGAGAGCACATCTGATTCTAGGCAATGGCTGGACCATTTTTTAACCTTTCTTTTATACCTTTTCTCCTGCTGAATCTTATGTTACACATATACAAGTTAAACTTTGACTTTTTATTATCATGCACTCTGTGGTTCTGGTAATGAATGCTGAAAATATGATGATATGATACAGGGGAAAGTCTGGTTGCTTTCAGAGGGGATTCTTCTCTCTGCGTGGATATAAAATACCCCAGGACTTTAGAGTCTGATCTAAAGTTTTTGAAAATACAAATCAATTGTACACACCAGGATTAGCATTTTCTGTCATTTTAGGGAATTAAAGAGTATGCAAGACATTTCTTTATGGGATGTTCTGGTTTTCTATCTAAGTGGTATCACTCTATTTGCCCCCATTCTGCTCATAGATATGCATTATTAATCAAGTTTTTGAAAAATTCTCTGAATCAATTTCTTTCCCTTCCTCCCTCCTCTCCAACCCAAGGCAATTTCTTGGTCTTTGTAACATTCTTTATATATTCTTTATTTGCCTTTATTCTACATTGATCAATAGACTGATATCTAGTTTATGTATTTTGTTGTTTGGCTTCAAAGTTAACACTGCTGTTCTTGGTATCATCCATGAACACAATGGGTATACATTAAAAGACTAATACATGATTAGGAATCCTTTTCACACAGATTACCCTGTATGGAATTTGCCTGTGGCAGGTGCTATAAGTAAGACCAACACAAGCTGGAGAATAGATTTAGATGATGAAGGGAACATAGTGGTCATTGAGTTTACCTATTCTTTCCTATGTCCTTCATTTTCCTGAAGCCCAAGGAGATTAAGTGACTGAGGTTGCCCAGATAAGCTCTCAGAATTAGGATTTGAACCCAGATCACTTGGACCTGACTGGATATTGCCATATAAGTGTGGGGTTGGGTAGATTAGGGGAGTCTATGATTTAATTGCAGAGTTTTCCATTTATCCTTATGATTTTATAGGATGTGGGCCTTTGTTTGAAGGCAACAGATGACATGCAGCGAACTTCTAGTAATTGACAACTGAAGGTCAGCTATCCCTTCTCATGTTGGTATTTAGTGTTAGTTGGAGTCTACCATATAATACTTTCATTCCCAAATAACCCAACTCCAGGAGAATCTGGCCCTGATGAAGCAGGGGTGGATGCTGGCCTGATACCTACCTGTGGGCAGCTCTCAAAATACAACAATGAAGCAAGGGAGAAATACTTCCTTCCCCCACTACCTCCTACCTCTATCCTTATTTCCCTGGCACTTTGCAAGAAATTGTAAGAGAAGAGGCAAAAAGGAAGCATTTCTCAAGAACACCTGAAATTGCTGTCAATCAATTTGCATTAATAGGGAATGGGGCAGTTAGGTGGAGCAGGGACAGAGTGCCAGGTTTGGAGTCAGAAGACTCATCTTCATGAGTTCAAATCTGGCCTCAAATACTTGCTAGTTGGGAGATCCTGGGCAAGTTACTTAACACTGTTTACCTCAGTTTCTTATTTGTAAAATGAGCTGGAGAAGAATATGGCAAACCACTATAGTATCTTTGCCAAGAAAATTCCAAATGGAGTCACAAAGAGTTGGACATGACTAAACAATAATAATAGGCCATGACTAGTCCTTGGTCACCCAATCATTTAGAGCTCCTTATTTATCTAAGGAAATGTTAGCTGTGACTCACACTGAAGTGTTGACTGGGTACCCTTAGATCCTGAAAGAAACTGAAACAGTTAAATCCTCAAGCAACCTGCCTTCCCCTGCTCCTCCACCAATGCATATCTTCCACAGGCAATGAATAAACTTATTTCCATCTGGGTAAAAATGTAAATTAGCTTTTGACCCATTTGACCCATTACAATAGGTAATGCTTAATTCTGTTCAGGCAGGTCATGTGTTGGAAAGGGGACCATCCCTAGATTTGAGGGTTAGTGAAGTGTTCTTTTTTATTTTTTCATTGTGATTTGTTTAGTAAATATAAACATACAATGTAGTTTTCTTTTTTCTTTCTTTTTTTTGCAATTCATTGAAAATTTTATTTCTTTTTTTGGTAAAAAAAAATGATACAGTGTATTTTATTAACCACTCTTGACAATATGGTTCAGTGGATGAATTTTAATTCAGAGCAACACCAATACACAGCAATGAATTCTTTCTTTCTCTTCAAAATTATTTTATTATTTAATATTTTAGTTTTCAACATTGATTTCCACAAGATTTTGAGTTACCAAATTTTCTCCCCATTTCTACCCTCTCCCCACTCCAAGATGGCATATATTATGATTGCCCAATTACCCAGTCAGCCCTCCCTTCTGTCACCCCACTGCCCTCCCATCCCCTTTTCCCTTACTTTCTTGTAGGGCAAGAGAGATTTCAATGCCCCATTCCCTATATATATTATTTCTCAGTTGCATGCAAAAACAACTTTTTTTGAGCATCTGCTTTTAAAACTTTGAGTTACAAATTCTCTTCCCTCTTCCCTTCCCACCCACCCTCCCCAATAAGGCAAGGATTCAACATAGGCCACACGTGTGTCATTATGTAAAACACTTTCACAACACTCATGTTGTAAAAGACTAACTATAGTCCCCTCCATCCTAACCTGTCCCCCTTTATTCAATTTTCTCCCTTGACCCTGTCCCTTTTCAAAAGTGTGTTTTTGAATACTTCCTCCCCCAATCTGACCTCCCTTCTATCATCCACCCTTTTTTGTCCTCTTCCCCTTACTTTCTGTGGGGTAAGATACCCAACTGAGTGTGCATGTTATTCCCTCCTCAAGTCAAATCCAATGAGAGCAAGATTCACTCTTCCACCTCACCTGTCCCCTCTTCCCTTCCAACAGAGCTGCTTTTTCTTGCCACTTTTAAGTGAGATAATTTATCCCATTCTATATCTCCATTTCTCCTTCTCTCAATATATTCCTCTCTCATCCCTAAATTTTATTTTTTTTTAGATATCATCCCTTCATATTCAACTCAACCTGTCCCTCTGTCTCTATATATGTATATTCCCTTCAACTACCCTAATGCTGAGAAGGATCTCATGAATCACACACATCATCTTTCCATGTAGGAATGTAAACAAAACAGTTCAACTTTAGTAAGTCCCTTATGATTTCTCTTTCTTGTTTACCTTTTCATGCTTCTCTTGAGATTCTTGTGTTTGAAAGTCAAATTTTCTATTCAGACCTGGTATTTTCACTGAGAAAGCTTGAAAGTCCTCTATTTTATTGAAAATCCATATTTTGCCTTGGAGTATGATACTTGGTTTTGCTGGGTGTGTTGGTAAGTAAAATGGGCTCTTAGCACTTAGTTAAACCAAGTGCCCTTGAAGAGTTTGGCTTTTGTTTCCTTTGAGTAATTCAGTGTATTTCATTGAGTCTTACTAGGTGCTAAACCCCAGGCCCAAACCCCTATTAGGTGTAAAACCTATGTGGGTGTGGGTTGGTAACTGGGGTGGGGCCCAAGGTGGGGCTAAGTGAGAGGAGGTGCTAACTCCATAGCCAATCATAGGAGCCTAAGTTCTGGTCATTCAGATGATGCTTGATGACGTCTGAAATGCGTTAAGAAGAGAAGACAGAGCCATTTGCGCAGGGCTGTCATTCGTGGTGGCCCAAGGTGATGTGGAGAAACCAGGCAGCTGTAGCTAAGAAGCCCTCCAGCTCATAAACCCAGATGCTGAGACTTTGTTAAACTCTGGTAACTATGTATTGGGATTTGAATCAGACAAGGTCTGTCTGTCGATGTTTGTACTTTGTTTGTATTTTGCTCTGAAGTTCTGGGTGCTGATTTTTTCCCCTGAACTAAGTGAATGATATTTGTATGCTGAATTAAAGTAAGCTTGTCAACCCCTTAATGTTGCTTTCCTTACTAAAGCAGATCAAAAGAACCTGTTCTTTTGCAGCATGCTGGTAGCGTTCTTGTTGCTAGGCTTGTGTTGGTCTTTCACCCTCCACAGCAGCTGCTAGCCGGATTGTTGAAACACTGGGTAGGTGATTCTTGGTTTTAATCCTAGCTCCTTTGACCTCTGGAATATCATATTCCAAGCCCTTTGATCCCTTAATGTAAAAGCTGCTAGATCTTGTGTTATCCTGATTATGTTTCCACAATACTCAAATTGTTTCTTTTTGGCTGCTTGCAGTATTTTCTCCTTGTGACTTGTGAACTCTGGAATTTGGCGACAGTATTCCTAGGAGTTTTCTTTTTGGGATCTTTTTCTTTTTTATGTCTAATTCTTCATTAAGAGTTCTGAGAAAACACTTCCACAAAGGCCATGGAGAGTAGAATTAATCAGCACCACTTGAAGTCTGTGATCACACTGGTCAGCGGCATGGATGGCATCATTTCATCAACTGCACCTGTCTGTGAGCTCACAGTCTTCATGCCCTTGACATCAATAACCTGGCTTGACCAGTCTTGTCAAGTTAGATAAGGGATTGTCCTCAGCTTCTTCCTTTTTTGCACACAATGGTCATTTAGAAAAAATTACTACCTATGCTCAGAAGAAGATCTGTCATCACTGTGGCCTTGGAATGGCATTAGAAGGCTCCCAGGTCGAAGAATGGAGGGCAAAGGAGCCAATTTGTGTTATCATTTCTCCAGGACACCTTTGCTTTCAGGCTTGCTGAAATTACATATCAAGAAAAGTCAACAGGAGACAGTAAGGATACAGCTAAAAGAGCCAGGACTCTTGAGGACTTTGGTTCAAATCCTGCCTCTGAGGCTTTATTGGTGGTTTGAACCATGACATTTCACTTCTCTGAGCACTGGTTTTCCTCATCTGTAAAATGGGAATAAAGCAGCTAGGTGGTACAGTGGGTGGAGTGCTGGGCCCAAGGTGAGGAAGACTCATCTTCCTGAGTTCAAATATGGCACAGACACTTACTAGCTGTGGGATCCTGGGCTAGTCACTTATTTTGGGATATTTTTCAAGAGGCAATTGGTGGATTCTTTCAATTTCTATTTTACCCTCTGGCTCTAGAATATCAAGGCAGTTTTCCTTGATAATTCCTTGAAAGATGATGTTTAGGCTCTTTTTTTGATCATGGCTTTCAGGTAGTCCAATAATTGTTAAATTATCTCTCCTGGATCTATTCTCCAGGTCAGTGGTTTTTCCAATGAGATATTTCACATTGTCTTCCAATTTTCATTCCTTTGGTTCTGTTTTATAATATCTTGATTTCTCATAAAGTCACTAGCTTCCACTTGTTCCAATCTAATTTTTAAGGTAGTATTTTCTCCAGTGGTCTTTTGAATCTCCTTTTGCATTTGGCAAATTCTGCCTTTCAAGGCATTCTTCTCCTCATTGGCTTTTTGGAGCTCTTTTGGCATTTGGGTTAGTCTATTCTTTAAGGTGTTATTTTCTTCAGTATTTTTTGGGTCTCCTTTAGCAAGTCATTGACTTGTTTTTCATGATTTTCCTGCGTCACTCTCATTTCTCTTCCCAATTTTTCCTCTACTTCTCTTGCTTGCTTTTCCAAATCCTTTTTGAGTTCTTCCATGGCCTGAGACCAATTCATATTTTTCTTGGAGGCTTTTGATGTCGGCTCTTTGACTTTGTTGACTTCTTCTGGCTGTATGTTTTGATATTCTTTGTCACAAAAAAGATCCTAAAGTCTGAGTCTGAGTCTGAGTCTGTATCCTTTTTTGCTGTCCATTCATGTTCCCAGCCAACTACTTGACCTCTGAGCTTTTTGTCAGGGTATGACTGCTTGTAGAGTAGAGAGTACTTTGTCCTAAGCTTTAGGGGCTGCGCTCCTGTTTTTGGAGCCACTTCTACTCCACTGTCACCACAAGCTCTGCCACAGCAGTGCTCCTCCTTCCCTAAGAACCACCAAACAGGATTGCAACCCAGATCCAGGCAAGGCAAAACACCCCTGCACTCCCGCTCTGGTCTGCAGCTTGATTCCTCCCACAGTGTGAGCCAGGGACTCTGGAAGCAGCTGACACTGGAGCTTCACCACTGCACCACCTCTGCCACCCCCAGGACCACTTTCTAACTGGATGTAGCAGTTTTCCTACTAACCTGCTCCGTGGTCTTTGGCATTCGTGGGTTGAGAAGTCTGGAAACTGTCACAGCTCAGTCATTCAGGGGCCCTATAGCCTGCTCCTGTTGACTCCCAGTCTGGTCTGTCCTGGTGCAGCCCACACTGGGCTGTGCTCCACTCCCAGCAAGGGGAGATGGGCCCTTCCCAGAGACCATCCAGACCATTCTCGCTGGAGACCTGCTTCCCTCTGCTATTTTGTGGATTCTCCAGCTCTAGAATTTGTTCAGAGACATTTTTTACAGGTGTTTGGAGGGACCTGGGGGAGAGCTTAAGGGAGTCCCTGCTTTCCAGCCACCATCTTGGCTCTGCCCCATCCCCCAAAATGTATTTTTAAATTAAGTTTGGACTTGTGTTTAAAAAGAGAGTTCTTTATTATATTTTGTATGTTCTTAACTTTATTCTTTCCAGTTTATAGTTATACAATTTAAAATTAAGTATGCATTTTTGGACATTTCTTTAAAAGGTTGAATATCCAAGTGGGCTGAGTAGTGGGCCCCCTTCTCCCCAACTTCCTTCCCCT
Organism: Trichosurus vulpecula; assembly: GCF_011100635.1. Lineage (NCBI taxonomy): Eukaryota > Metazoa > Chordata > Mammalia > Diprotodontia > Phalangeridae > Trichosurus > Trichosurus vulpecula. The sequence goes on from NC_050576.1 coordinate 367,464,731, forward strand.
CTACTCATTACAAGACTTTTTCTATAGCAAAACCAGATTCAACCTAGATACCTTTACTGGCACCTTTATTTTAATTTTAAGGGTCTCTCCTGAGAAAGTAACTTCCTTTGAGGACTTCCTGTCTAAAAACAAGTGTCTAATTCCTTTGATGCTTTTGTATTGTCCTGTAAAGGGATAGCAGTTCCTCAAATGATAAATGGTCAAAGGACATGAGCAGGCTGTTTTCAAAGGAGAAATCCTAACTATCAAAAGCCATATGAAAAAATACTCTAAATAACTAGTACTTATAGAAATAAAAATTAAAACAATTCTGAGATTCCACTTCTTACCTATCAGATTGTGGAGAAGTACATTCTAGGCTCAGGGGATAATTTGAGGAAAGAAACTTGGATGGGAAATGGAAGACAGATTTTGGGGAAGAAACGCCCAAACATGAGTAAATAGAATCTTTGTGGACATCTTCAACATTCATTGGCATGAAGAAATGACATGGATCTTTCTATCCCTTACGAAGTGTTAATATCATGTCTGTGTACCTTATCATTAATGTAGTAGAGAGACATGTCTTAAGAGCCAATATATATTTGAATGAAGGTCTGAATGACTCAACTGTTCTTACTGAAAATTTGATGTTTTTTCAATCCTTCTTAAAGCTACTCATCATGATGTCTGTAAGATCATTAATCTTAGAGAAGACAATATGGTATATTGGCAAGACCAATTGACTCTGGAGTCAGAGGACCTATGTTCATATATCTATATCATTATCTATCTATCTATCCATCTATCTTCTATATCTTTATATCTCCTCTCTTTGATACTTTTTATCTGTTTTACCTTGGGCAAGTAACTTAAGAAGTGGGGAAGGGTTAAGGGAAGGGAATAAACATCTATATAGCACCTACTATGTACAATTTAAAAGCAAATATTAACTTATTTGATCCTTACAACAACCCTGGAAGGTAGCTGCTATTAATGTCCCATTTTACAGTTGAGGAAATTAGAAGAAACGGAGGTTAAGTGACTTGCCTAGGGTCACATAGCCAATAAGTGCCTGAGGCCAAATTTCAATTTAGGTCTCCCTGACTCCAGGCCAAGCACTCTTTGCACTGTGCCACCAGCTAGCTACCTTTTAACCTCTCTGGGATTCAAGTTCCTTATCTGCAAAATTTGAGAGTTGAACTACATGGTTTCTCAGGTCTATTCCTTATCTAGATCTTTAATTCAGTCTACCTTCTAAAGATTCATTAGAGTTTTTCTCTTGCTTAGACTTAGAATTCATATGTTCCTCTTGGAATTCATGCTAATAACATAATTAATGGTTATTTGGGAGTGCAACTTTCTGATCCCTGGAAATAAAGCAACTCTTTTTTATAAGAAGAGTATATTGGAAAGGCCTGGGCCTGGACCACTCATAGGTCAGGGTTACTCTTATGATGCCCAGAATTTTCCATTTAACATGCTAAAACTTAAAAAGTGAATTAAAAAACAACAACACATTAGCGGATTCAGTGGTGTCAAGCTAGAAGATGGAGTATGTTTTCCGTAAACTTTCTGTTTAGTAACACCCTACCTCTTCCTGAAAGTAATAATGAATAATACAAGAAAATCTTTAATGCTGTCTTTGGGCTTTTGGTGGATAAAAGGAACCACTGTTTAGCTTCAAAGCTTTAAAAAAATTCTTGCAGAGATGTTTTATCCTTTCCAATGCATCTTCTCTACTCAGTGCCTACCCACAATCCCAGTGGCATGCTCAATCCATCTTCATAGCACTACATATCTTCAAGTGTGTGTATAAATTCTGTCAGGGAGGAATACAGCTTCATAGTGGATAGCTGCCAGCAGGATTATACAGGGAGTTCTCCTGCTTGATGTAAAAATTGATCAAGGGTGACAATTGTTTATGCACTCCATGCACAGAGGTTTTAAAGATAATTTGTGTTCATTGCATTTCTTTTGCCAAAGTCCTCATCATAAGGTGCTATGTTATTGAACATCTTTTTTAGGGCTCTTCTTTAAGGAACATGGCTTATTCCAAACCTATAAATTGACAGTGGCCACACAAATATTGCATAGCCTTACAGTCAGTAATGTTTTTACACAAGCTATTGGTCCAGTTTTAACCTAATCATTTTAAAGCTCTGAGTCCAAGACCAAGAAGTTCCATCCTTGACAATGAATTCTAGTGTTCCTAACACAATTAGCCAAATAATGTATTCTTTTTTTACTTGATTGAAAATTGATGAATTTTTCTCATCATTGTTCATAGAGTCACAGATTTAAACCTTAGGTGCCATATTTTTGTGTTTTACTTAGATGTTACCCAAATATCTCTTAAGCTTATCTCCACCTTTCCATTCTCATTGCTATCCTGCTTCAGGCCTTCATTGATTCTTGTCCAGAAGAAATGTTCATCTTCTTTCTGGTTTCTCCACTATTCAGATCATCTTACACAATGGTTCTAGAATATTCTTCTAAAATATATTCAATCCAATTAAAGAAATATGTTGGGTGTTCTATGTAAGAAATGCTGTGCTAAGCTCCAGAAATACAAAGATGTATGTGACACATATCCTAGTTCAAAGGAAATTTTAAATGAATGGGAGAAAAACATGTGCAAGATTAAACATGAAATAAAGAGAGACTTAAATGCAAAAGAGTGATCTATGGTGTTCTTAAACTGTGTGAGAAGTGCTGAAAGGGGGAGTGCAGCCAAGATGGTGGCTGGAAAGCAGGGACTTGCTTAAGCTCTCCCCCAGGACCCTCCAAACACCTGTAAAAATGGCTCTGAACAAATTCTAGAGCTGCAGAACCCACAAAGAAGCAGAGGGAAGCAGGTCTCCAGCAAGAATTGTCTGGATGGTCTCTGGGAAGGGTCTATCACCCCTTGCTGGGAGCAGAGTGCAGCCCAGCATGGGCTGCACCAGGACCAACCAGACTGGGAGTTGGGCAGAGCAGGCCATAGGGCCCTGAATCACTAAGCTGTGGCAGTTACCAGACTTCTCAACCCACAAATTCCAAAGACAACAGAGCAGCTAGTGGGAAAACTGCTGGATTTGAGTGAGAGGGGTTGGTCCCAGCCCTGGGGAAGGTGGAGGTGGTGTGGCAAGGTGGTCACCAGCAGCAGGAAGCTCCCGTAGCTGCTTCCAGAGCTCCAGCTGTGGTTGCGTCCAGCCCCAGGCCAACTGGGAGGAATTAAGTGGCGGATCAGAGTGGGAGTGCAGTCCTTTCTTTGCCCTGTTTGGATCTGGGTCGTGGTCCTGGTTGGTGGTTCTTGGGGGAGGAGGAGTGCTGCTGTGGAAAAGCTTGCTGAGGAGAAGTAGCTCTGAAAACATCAGCGCAGCCCCTAAACCTTGGGACAAAGTACTCTATACTCCACAAGCAGTCATACCCTGACAAAAAGCTCAAGGGTCAAGTAGTTGGCTGGGAACATGAACAGGCAGAAAAAAAAAGATGCAGACTATTGAATCTTTTTTGGTGACAAAGAAGACAAAAACATACAGCCAGAAGAAGTTAACAAAGTCAAAGAGCCGGCATCAAAAGCCTCCAAGAAAAACATGAACTGGTCTCAGGCCATGGAAGAGCTCAAAAAGGATTTGGAAAAGCAAGTAAGAGAAGTAGAGGAAAAATTGGGAAGAGAAATGAGAGTGATGCAGGAAAATCATGAAGAACAAGTCAATTACTTGCTAAAAGAGACCCCCCAAAATACTGAAGAAAATAACACCTTAAAAAAGAGACTAACCCAAATGGCAAAAGAGCTCCAAAAAACCAATGAGGAGAAGAATGTCTTGAAAGGCACAATTAGCCAAATGGAAAAGGATATTCAAAAGACCACTGGATAAAATACCACCTTAAAATGAGATTGGAGCAAGTGGAAGCTAGTAACTTTATGATAAATCAAGCAACTATAAAACAGAAACAAAGGAATGAAAAAATTGGAAGACAATGTGAAATATCTCATTGGAAAAACCACTGACCTGGAGAATAGATTATTGGACTACCTGAAAGCCATGATCAAAAAAAGAGCCTAGACATCATCTTTCAAGAAATTATCAAGGAAAACTGCCTTGATATTATAGAGCCAGAGGGTAAAATAGAAATTGAAAGAATCCACTAATCACCTCTTAGAAAAGATTCCAAAAAGAAAACTCCTAAGAATATTGTCGCCAAATTCCAGAGTACCCAAGTCAAGTACCCAAGTCAAAAGAAATAATTTGAGTATTGTGGAAACACAATCAGGATAACACAAGATCTAACAGCTTCTACATTAAGGGACTGAAGGACTTGGAATATGATATTCCAGAAGTCAAAGGAGCTAGGATTAAAACCAAGAATCACCTACCCAGCAAAACTGAATATAATGCTCCAAAGCAAAATATGGATTTTCAATAAAATAGAGGACTTTCAAACTTTCTCAGTGAGAAGATCAGAGATGAATACAAAATTTGTCTTCCAAACACAAGAATCAAGAGAAGCATGAAAAGGTAAACAATAAAGAGAATTCACAAGGGACTTACTAAAGTTGAACTGTTAAGTTTACATTCCTACATGGAAAGATGATGTGTGCAATTCATGAGACCCTTCTCAGCATTAAGGTAGTTGAAGGAAATATACATATATATAGACAGGGACAGGGTGTGTTGAACATGACAGGATGATATCTAAAAAATAAAGTAAAATTAAGGGGTGAAAGAAGAATATATTGAGAGAGGGAGAAATGGAGAGATAGAATGGGGTAAATTATCTCACATAAAAGTTGCAAGAAAAAGCAGTTCTGTTGGAAGGGAAGAGGGGACAGGTGAGGTGGAAGAGTGAATCTTGCTCTCATTGGATTTGACTTGAGGAGGGAATAACATGCACACTCAGTTGGGTATCTTACCCCACAGGAAAGTAGGGGGAAGGGGATAAAAAAGAGGGGAAGATAGAAGGCAGGTCAGATTGGGGGAGGAGGTAATCAAAAGCACACACATTTGAAAAGGGACTTGGTCAAGGGAGAAAATTGAATAAAAGCGGGCAGGATAGGATGGAGGGAAATATAGTTAGTCTTTCACAACCTGACCGTTATGGAAGTGTTTTGCATAATGATACAAGTGTAGCCCATGTTGAATTGCTTGCCTTCTTGGGGAGGGTGGGTGGGAAGGGAAGAGGGGAGAGAATTCAGAACTCAAAGTTCTAAAAACAAATGCTCCAAAAAGTTTTTTTTTACATGCAACTTGGAAATAAGATATACAGGCAATGGGGCATTGAAATCTATGTTGCCCTACAAGAAAGTGAGAGGAAAGGAGATAAAGGAGGAGGGGAGTGGAGTGACGGAAGGGAGGGCAGATTGGGGAAAGGGGCAATCATAAAATATGCCATCTTGGAGTGGGGGGAGGGTGGAAATGGGGAGAATATTTGTAACTCAAAATCTTGTGGAAATCAATGTTGAAAAGTAAAAATATTAAATAATAAAATATGAAAAAAGAGGAAAAAAAGAAGTGCTGAAAGGGTCTGAAGTCGAAAAAGTTTAAGAAGCACTGGTTGAGACTAAATGCTTTAAGGGCCTTAGAAGAGGTAGAGACTTCTTTTAGCAGAGAAGCCATAGGGGTGAGGGAATTACAATCTGGCTTCCACTGTATCATTTACCTGAAACTACTCTTTCCAAAGTTAGCCATGATTTCTTATTCACTAAATACAATGTCTTTTTCTCAAGTATGCATGCTTCAAACTTGTTCATCAACATTTTCCTTCTGGATACTCTCTCCTCTCTGGACTTTCATGACAAAACTGTCTTCTGGCTGTCCTTCTATCTATCTGACATCTCCTTCTCAGTCTCCTTTGCAGGTTCTGCATCCATGTCATGCCTTCTATCTGTGGGTCAACCCAGAACTCTCTCCTGGGTTTCTTGTGTAATACTAAACCAAGAGGCAACATGGCGTAGTCAATAGAGAGCCAATCTTTGAACCAAAAAAAACTGGTTTCAAGGCTTACTTCTTTGGGAACCTAGATAAGTCACTTTAAACTATTACTACTGGAGGAAACTCTCTAACACTTTAAGTTGCAGAAAAGATGCCGATTTAATTTGGTAATGGGAATTTCCTCATTCAAGAGTTCCCTATGTGAATGAATAAGTGATACAAATAAAAGCACAAGCACAGGCTCTCTCTAATGCTGGACTATTATTTCTATTTCAAATCATAGAGTAGTATGACTCTATATACCCATAATCTCTCTTACCAGTGCAGTGCTTTAGTTAAAGGAAATGGAACATCTATGAAAGCTTTTATGGTAGTTATGTATTTCTCATTAGCTTCTCAAATAGTCATCTTACTTTTGAACTCTAGTGATTATGAACTCATTGTATAAGAACTCACAGTGGGCTACATTATGTAACAAAGTGACTATTCAGATTTCGATTAATATTAATAACTGAGTACTACAAAGGAATGAGAGCCATTAAACATCTATTGATTTTTTTGGTTCTAATTTCTGCTTTGCTTTGCTTCTGTGTGCATCATTTCGTTTTGATTTTCAAAAGCTAGCCTATAATTTGTTCTAGGGCAACACTGAGGAGCTTACAAATTGTAATGTACTTTACTTTTTAATTAGCACTGAAAGCTGGAGGCAGGAGCATCAGGGCACAACTGATTTAAAATCTTATTAGCCTATTGGCTACAAAGCAGCATGAGGACTTTTTTTTCAGCCAATAGCTTGTTCAATGGCTATACAGGAAAACTTAGATTCTAGTTTGATGGGCTTACTTCAGAGATTTTACTATTAGGCCAGAAAGAAGCAAAACAAAGTTAAACTTTATTCAGAAGAATTAAGTTAAACTCAAAGCAGTTACTAGCCCCAGGCCAAGGCTCTCCCTTGGCCACTAGGAGGAAGGATAAAAAATGCCTTAAACATGACACTGGCATTCAAATTCATTTCCAAATCTCTGCACACGGCTACTTTAATAACTATAGGTCAAAATCACTTCCCTGTTGTTTCAAAGACTGAAACTGCTTTGGGGAGGAGTATTGAAGCAAGGATTTTGGATATATCTATTTCAAATTGCTGCCCTGTAGCCCACTATTTAGGAAACATCTATGAGAAAGCATATTTGTTTTATTGTTCATTGTGGATGCAAGAACTGGGCATAATCATAGCTTACAAAATGTATTTTAATTTGTTGTGTATGTGACATTTGCAATACATGTTTGCAGCTTGTGTATTGTGAGCTTTCTACCAATCTCTTTCCCTTCATGGGCTTCCATCTTTTGTTCTCTCTTGGGCCAAATATTCCAACTTGTTTTTTGCTTCCCTGCTACTTGCACACTGTTCCAACATGAAAAAGTCCAAGCTAGAAATTTTTTGAGCATTTTTATATTTTACTTTTTCCAATTAAATGTAAAAATAATTCTTAGCATTTGTTTTTTTTAAATTTGAGTTCTAAATTCTCTCCCTTCCTCCTCCTACCCCATCCTTGAGAACACAAGCAATTTGATATGGATTATACATGTGCAGTCATGCAAAACATATTTCTATATTAACCACACTGTGAAAGAAACCACAGACTAAAACATGAAAAAAATAAATAATGTAAAAAAATGTTTCAGTTTGTATTCAGACTCCATCAGTTCTTTCCCTGGAGGTGGATAGCATGTATCATAAGTTCTTCAGAATTGTGTTAGATCATTGTTTTGCTGAGAATAGCTAAGTCATTCACAGTTGATAATAGTATAATATTGCTATTGCTGTGTATGTTTTCCTGGTTCTGCTTACTTCACTTGGAATCAGTTCACATAAGTTCGTGTAAGTCTTCCCAGGCTGCTTATCATTTCTTATAGCATAATAATATTCCATCACAATCAAATATTACAGCTTGTTTGGCCATTCTCCAATTGATGAGCAAGGCTAGAAACTTCTTATTGATATACAATTATTGGTGGCAAGTGGTACATTGCCTGATGACTGAATGGAAAACTACAAATACCAAATGATGGGTTTCAAACATCTGTTAGTCTTATCTTCTAGTGTATTGGAATGGCTACACTTTTACTCACTCTTCAAATTGAGGTGTGCTTAAACACACTTGTTTTATCTTGAACAGATTTTCAGATGACAGGATGTAAGTATATGGAAAGAGTTAGAGTCTGATACTATTTAATGGATAAAACTCTCTGACTGTTAGAGACCCTATACTATTAAAATTTCTCATGGAAATAAAATTGCCTCATATTTTGGCCATCAAACATTCTTTCTTTTCATTCAAAATTCTTGGGTCTCACCTGGTGTAGAAGGCCCCTTTTAAAGAAAATGTGGTATTGCTGCTTTCAGTTTTTATACTTTAGTTATTTCTTTGATGAGAGGCATAGTGTATAGAGTACCAGCCTTGGAGCCATGGAGATTGGGTTCAAGCGTGTCTTCTTATTCATACTGCTATTTGATCTAGGCATTTGAACTTGATGTTTAAGAAAGAAGTGATTGTGTGAAAAATTCCCTGGGAGGCATTTTAATATGGCATCCTTTATGACTAGGTCAAAATAGCTCATATATATTATCATACTTTTCTTTAAAATATCAGCAAATATGCAGGCAGCACAAATTTCAGAACATAACCCTCTACCCAAAAAATGGCTGATTGTAGGAACTGATCTAGTGGCAAAAGAATTGGATTTGAAGTCAGGCAACTTGATGTTCAAATTCTAGCTCTGATACTTAGAACTTTTGTGACCTTTGGGAAGTCAAAAAATTATCTAATGAACCTCAGGTTCTTTATTTGTAAACTGAGAGGACTAGATTTAGGGACTTTGGGAATCCTATCTAGTTATAAGTCCAACGATCTCATTTATATCAATATCTGATTGTGTATTTGTATTATATAAATCTAATTTGTCCCCTCCTCAGGTTAACAAAATATACAAAATCCCATGGATTCCAAATGCTTAATTTCTTCCTGAAGTTAGGGTTGCAAAACACTTTGTAAATTGTAAAGTGTTTACAAATATAAAGTATTATCAAGCCTGTCTCTCCACCCCATCCCTTCAACCTTATTTGGTTGTCAAATCTTTAAGGAAGAAAATTGGACACATAGAACTAAAATTCTCAGCCAGATAAAATTCATCAATCATGAAGAATCCTATCCCTTGCAAGGTGAACATATATATTCAAATAATGGTGTTTTCACTTTTCATTCCTCTGTGTAGTAAGTGGCTAAGATTAACTATTGGAAAGCTATTTTCTTCCTTTAGAAACTAAAGAGAAAAGAAAATCCAGTAGCTAAATTTATGAACTTGCACCACTGAAGTAGATGCTATGATAGGAAAATATTGATTTTCTAAACTGACAGAGTAGTTGATAACTTACTTTTGGTTTGACTTAATGTATAAATTGTGAGTTAGGTCAAAGGATTTTTATACCATTTTTGCGCCAGCTTATCTTGGACCTTACAAATCCAAATATTGACTTTTTTTCTGAAAAAGTGCCTAATTTTACCCCAATGGAGTTTTCATTAAGGAAGCTACAGGTGTAGACTCTCTAATGTATATACTCGTGGTATATTCCTCATCATACAAATTTAGGAAATGTGGGCATGGACCAGGGACCATGTCTTGTGCACACATTTCCCTCAGCACCTAGCATATTGTTAGGGACTTTGGAGGTGCAGGATTAGGGTAGGAGTGATCAGGAAAATCATTCTATCGATGCAGAGTAGCACTTTCTTTGTAATTTACAATCTTAGAGAGTTGTCTGAGTTTATTAAGAAGCTAAATAACTTTCTCAGGGTCATACCAGCAGCTTGTGTCAACAGCGGGACTTGATTTCAGATCTTCTTGGTTCCAAGATCAGCTCTCTATCCACATTGCCAGGTTGCTTCTATTGTGTATATTGTAGACACATAAGAAATTATTCTTGAGTTTGTTGAATATATCAGTCTTAGGATGATCCTACTGGCATAACCTTATAGCATATATTCAGAATGTTTCTTTTTTTCCTTTTTACCCCTGTGAAGTTCTATCCCCTTTCATGGGCCTATGTTCTCTCATTTCTTCTCTCAATATTACAGATAGAAGCAGTACTTTGTTATGTCCAATTCAAATGATAGTATTTTTGACCTGTGACATCTCTCCTTTTTCCTATTTTTCACTACTCACCTCATATTCACAAAAGTTAAAACTCAATTCTTGTATTGACTCCTTTTCTTATGATTTTCAACCATTTCTTATGCCCATAATAGCCCTCTCTCACCTTCAATCAGAATTTTCTACTATTTTATTCTAACAGTTGAGGTGAGGGCAAAGTGTATGAATACATTTTTCCTACCTCTATGACAACTGAATAGTCATGCTCCCAAAGAATGTGTGCTTTTGTGTATCTTGTAGGTATTCAATTTTCTTGTAGTTGTCGTATATAAACTATTTGCTGTGTGAAAGCAGAAGCTATAATCTATTTTTTTAAATGTGGCACTCAACACACTGAATGAGAAGCAGTTATCTTGGCTGTTAATGGTTCATTTGGCTCTTAAAATAAATAACATGTAGAAACAATTGATTATTCCATTACATTAACTTCTGGATGTGCACTTGAACCAATATCGGGAGGCTTACCCGACCAGACCAATCAAGTAAGAAATGTTAAGGGAGTTGTTCTTCTGTTTTTTTTTTCCTCCACTTGTGCTCCTTGTCAATAGTAGCCTTACTTTCCTTTTGTAATGTTTTAATATTTTTTTCTTTCCTATGCACGTTAGCAGAATTGAAGAGTTTTACCTGAAAATTGAGATTTTGTTTAGAAGCCCTTAAAAAGACTTCTAGCTACTGTGAGACTCACCAGCTACAAAGGATTATGGCTTCAGAACTAGAGAAGACCTTATAGGTCATTGGGTCCAGTTCCTCCATTGTACAATTGAAGAAACCGAGGCCTGGAGAGTGTAGGTGGCTTGCTCATGATCATACAGATATATTTAAGTGTTTAAGACCAGGGATTTAAGCCCAAGCACTCTGCCTCCAAATTCAGTGCCTTTTCCATGCTTCTTTCCCATCTTCATGAGTTGGGTTTACTTCAGTTCCTCTATGCTTCAGTAAACTTGGTCTCCTGTGTGTTCATGAACTGTTGTGGCTCAAAGATCATCACCTGTTGGCCACCCCTCTAGTGATAAGCCTCTACAAACTTTAAGTAGCTTAGTCTTGTGCTGATAAATACCTTGCACTTAAATCACTGACAAATCCTGTTGAATGTGTTAGAACCAGCTCTGCTGGTGCAGCTTCCAAGACTTGAGGGGCGCCTACACTGTGGGCTGAATCATTGGAGTAAGATGAATCTCAATAAGGCATGATCAATTAAATTCAAAGTTAGTGGGCTGAGAAAAAAAATACATCTTCACTTTTGAAACTATATGTAACTGGGTGAAATTGAAGAGCTACCATCAAAAGTGTTGTTCTGCCATCTGCGTTATACACAGGGATAGTCAGACAACGTAGTTTGATTACCATGTCAGTTAAGTCAAGAAGGATTTATTAACCACATAACCACGTGCCAGGTACTGTACTAAGCCATGGAAATATATAAACGAACAGAAAGTGAGTCCCTGTTTTTAAGGAATTTACATTATAATGCGGAAAGATAACAAGCAAAAGAGTGTTTAAAAACATCCTGGGGTTGGAGATGGGGTAGGAAGAGTTGGATGTAGGTTTCCCTCCTGGAAATATGGTTGACTAAGTACTGTGGAGGGTCAGGAGAGCAGCCCAGAGGAATGAATGCATGGTTGTCTTGGACCTCTTCCTTAAAATGAGGTTCTAAGAGGAATCAGCCAATCAGAGAGAGAGACTACAGGGGTGGAGAGTATTTCTAATGTGAGCAGTATGGGGTGGAGTGAGCTTACAGGTTGAATAAGTTTCTAGGGCACAATGGAAGGAGTCTTTTGGAGGTGAGTCAGGAAGACTTTGGCCTCCACAAAGTCTTACACATCTTGGCATGTAAGCGGGTCCAGCTCTGCCAGTGGGGTACAAGAAGAGCACCACAAGTCCAAATAGGAAGATACAGGTTGCAGTACGATTTTGTATACTCTGGTTAAGGTATTTTAAAGATGAAACTACCTAATTATTGCCAATTAATTGCTGTGGGAATTAATGTTTGATTTTCCTGAGGTGAACAGAATTTTCATCGTATTTTTTTTACTATGCCTAATCATTTAAGACCACTTAGCAACACTGTAAGCAGCCAAGATTTTCCTAGAGAAATTTCTGTGATTTTTATGACTAGCAGACCTAAATGCATCTCTTTCCCCCTCTGAGACTCTTGAATAAATTTAAAACACCTCTAATACTTTTAGTTTTTCTAACTTTTGTTCTTTGTTAGACATAAAGCGAGGCTTTTTGGGGGCCGGGGCATGAAGCAAGAAGGGGAGTGTATCCTAGCTATTACCTATTTATGTCCACAGTCACCTTTCCCCTCTCCATCTATAAACTGAATATCTTTAATTATAAATGGTGGTAATTCTTTTAGCCTTCAGCATAAACAATTTATCTGAGCCAGCCATGCCTTGATCTAGGTTCCCTGTTGCACAGAACTTTTAAAGGACTCTAGTAAGCTCTATTAACCTTGTGATCATTAAAACTTGTATACTCTTTCCACTACATACATACTTCTTGTGGAAATTGTTTTAATTAATTTTATTTATAAGAAACTTTATTCCAAGGTATCTTTTACTACTCACAGTTTCATAAGATGGACATTTTTTTGCATCTGACTCTGGGCTACTATAGACTCATATGCTATCTAGCCAAACCAAATGATGTGAATGTTCTTGTGGTTGCCTCGTTAGCTTCCTGAAATTCATCTTGTGGTTATTGGAATTAATGTTGTCTGGAGCTGCCATGGTCTTCTCATGAATTATGCCTTAGCGTAAAAGGAAAAAATTGAGGATTCGTGGTTCAGCCACCAAAACCTTGGCTTCCCACTACAAATATAATGATAAAGTTAGACTCAAACAAAACAAAACACAACTTCTTTACAAAAAGGCATGAAACAAGAACATTCACAAGTGTAATTGTAATACATAGTTTTGCTTGTTTTATTTAAATTTTGATTTGATGAAAGGAAATTTGATTTCATTCATTCATTTACTTCTTTTATCTTTGAGGTGGTTAAACCATATTAGACAAAAAGAAATTGTGGGTTTCTGATGTTTTAGTAGTTTTGATTGGTCTGGACTTAGTATTTCATTAGTATGGGGAAATACTATTGTAAACACTGCTTCCACCCATTATAGATTCTTAACTCCTTCTGTAACTTATAGTGTTAGAACATTGTTTAGGGGCACTGAGGAATTAAATGACATGTTCAAAGTCACAGAGATAGTATGTGTCATAAGATGGACTTGAACCCAATTCTTGCTGACTTGAAGGACACCTCTAACCATTTTGCCACTGCCACACAGTAATTTTAATATCAATCGGTTTGTTCTTTGCTACTCTGTGGATTTATAGAATAATACACACAATATTTGCATTTTAAAATTAGTCAAATGTATAGATATAAAAATCTTATTTTTTCCACATTAGATATAATTTTTAAAGTTTTAAAGGAGAGGTGCCGACACTTAGCTGAATGGTAAGAACCTGATTATGTACTTGATTGGCTGCTTAAGAATCATTGGTATTAGTAGTCTTACAAACACTAGGGGGCACTGCCTATGTAGAAAGCAAGGGTCTTCCTCAAGACTGGGGTACAATTTAGCCCCCAAAAATGAGGAGCTGCAGAAAAAAACTTTTTTGTACTTTTAAAATATTTTCCTCCCTTGTATCTGCTATCTTACATCTATTTCATGCATAGATATGAAGAGTATCTCCTTTTCACAGAGCTATTGTTTGGGGTCAGGGATGGAAAACTCAGAATGGTTTTTCCAATATTATGGTTACTTTCCCCATATTGGTACTATGTCCCCTTTTCAGTGTTTTAAAGTTTTATTTAGGAACTTCTAAACCAGAGTTTTACAAGATGCTTGTAAAATACTAGTTCCCACTAACTAATCTATGTTTAGACTGCATATGTATGTGAAAGAAATTAGTTTATATACTCAAAATTGAAGGAAAAATAGTTGGTTTTAACCAGGAATATAAATCTCTCTTGCTGAGCTCTTATATAGTAGAATTTTTAATTTTATAAGTAGTTTTAATGACTGAGCTATAAACTGCAGCATGTTGAAGATTATAATGACTCAAATCCATGAATGGTGAATAGTGACAGTGTAAATTGGGCAAAATAAATTATTTTTCTGTGGGCAGCAAAATTCAAGAAATAATATCCCAAATCAAATTCCTTATTTAGTACATCATAAGGCATTTGAAATGTGCAATAAATGTGATTTTCTTCCCAGTTACTTTATAATGTACACAGGGGAAAAATTGATTTCTTTTCCTAACCAGGCATAACCCATGTAACAGAGAGAGCAAATAAAGGCTTTGAAATGGACTTCTAATAATGTCCAGGCCTCATAAGATGCAGCAGATGTTGGTAGTTGAAAGGTGACCAGCAACATCTCTCATGGCATTGCACCATCCCCATTCTCTCTGTGCCGGAGATTAATCCTACAGGAAATTAAAGAGCAAAGTCCAGAGAATATCAGAGGCAAAATAGATAGAACTAGGTCAGTACCAAGGCAAGGAGTTAATAAGATCAATAAAGGCTAACATGAGTACCTAGCTTTCCTTGATGAAAACTGTCCACTGAAATTATACTTGCTAATTGACTTTGTAGAAAACCTATTTGCCGTGCCTAGCTTTTTGAGAATTTCTCTTTCTGGTGTTGCTGCTTAAACAGGAGCACATTATTCAGGCTTAACAACTAGTAATTGCGCTGATGGCTGTAACTGTTCCTGAATCAGCAGCAGGATAATCAAAACGAATTTATTTACAGAGATTTACTATGTGTGTTAGTGAATTTTTAGTTGAATAATTATGCGGTTTAAAACTTGGGGCCCTGATGCTATCAATATTTTAGTTTCCCTCCTGTTTCCTCTCAGAGCATTATTTTCTTCATTTATCTAAAACACGCTTCAGCTCACACAATTTAATGATAGAATTCTTCTTGGTTTTTAGCAAAATGACCTTTTTATAGCTAGTGCATAAATATTTTGGTGTTGCTGTAGGGCTTTCTCGGCAGATAGCACAGTAAAAGTTGTCTCATCAGAAGGCTTCTTGATATTGCTGCTGATAGGTAGGTTTTTAAAAGAAGTTAATGTGAATGAATAAATTATAACAAAGGTTTTAGTTTTCTTTAGGACCATGTCACCTATAGTGATGTAAGTAATCTATGCTGTTAGGTCATAGGTAGCCATATCTGAGTATTATCCACCATGAAAGCAGAAAATACTATATTTAATATACTGTTTATTAACAGGATAACACAGTACCTGGCAGACAGAAGCAGCATACTTGTTGATTGGTTACCATTCAACTCAGGGTGGGCTGGAGATTAATAAATTGTTCTCTGTGACAAGGGATTGTAATACAGTCCGATAGAATGTAAGCTCCATAAGGGCAGAAAATGTATGGTCTTTTTTTTGGAGGGGGGAAGGCAAGGCAATTGGGGTTAAGTGACTTGCCCAAGGTCACACAGCTCATAAGTGTGTCAAGTGTCTGAGGTCAGATTTGAACTCAGGTCCTCTTGACTCCAGGGCTGTTGCTCTATTCACTGTGCCACCTAGCTACCCCAGAAGATGTACAGTTTTTATTTTATGCATATAACTCCAATGTTTTCCATATAGTAGCTACTTAACAAATGCTCATTTAATTACAAGGAAGAGAGGAGGAGATACTGACAAGGAGGGACAAAAACTCATAGCATTAAATGTGGATTCTGTAGCCTTTGTCCCATAGCAATGGGTCAGCTGCTACAAGTATAAGGACATCCTTTGCATTTATGATAGCAGTCGGTCTTAACAGCTAGGAGCACTCTTCCTCTGCTCAGGGAAAGGATGGCTAATAATTACCACAACATCCCTAAGCCTTCCAATAGAACTGCTTAATATGTTAAGTTCTTTGGGCTGGATGGAGAAGGGAAAATGAAGGTACACAGCCACTTGCCTAACTTGTCAGTTGCACCTAAAACTTCAACTTTGGTGATGTTGTTAATGTAATGGTTTTCTGTAAATGTAAAACCTTTAAAAATATAACATTTATGCTGTGTGATGACACAATAAAATAACATGAGATATGTGAAAATTTTAATCCTTTCTCAAAGAGATATGAAAAATTCCAATTTTTAGTTTATCACATAGCATCTACATATTAATGTTTTGGTTTATATGCCCAGACTACTGTGATTTTTCACAATTATCTCACTTACTGTAATAGTTACTGCCATAAAACGCAAATTCCAACCTGTTTCAAACTACCTGCCATGAAAATTACTAGAAAATAGAAACAAGTTCTGTACTCAGTCTCAACTAGTGACTGAATCAATCTCTTACTTTTTTTTACCTTTTTCATGTTGAGAATATAAATCGTCTTACTGAATGTGTGCAGGAATGGTTTGGGATCAATGATATCCAGTCTCAGCTTAGCCCTAGAGCCACATGTATTTCTTTTCATCCTTTGACTTTAATTTTTCATTAAAATACTGTAATACTTTAGATTTAGTCAAGCATACAGCCACAGGTAGTTCTAGTACATGATATTTGTAGTGTCATGCACTGGTCATATCACTGATTGGCAATGGTTTTTTTTAGTGTATCTTGTGAACAACCTTTGAATTCTGACTAGGAAAATTTCTAAGGGGCTTAGCAATTTATGGCGATTAAAAAAAAGACTTTGAAAAACACTTTTCAAAGCTTTGCAATTTAGGTAGGGTACATGTATACACTATTTTAAAGATGAGGAAATTGAGTTGAAGAATGATTAAATGATTTATCCAAGATTCCACACCCAATTAATGGCAGAGCCAGGCCTAGTATGCAGTGTTCTTAATTCCCTACTCAGGATCCTTTCTGGAGCGATATTTACTTCCCATAAAATCAAGCAAAAACTATCTTCTCTGTTCTGGACTCTCTTACCGATAGTTTTAGGTTTTTATTTTTAAATACCTCAAATACATATTTATACCTCTTTAAAAATGGAACACAAACTTGCATTGTTACCAGGAATACATTAAAAATTTTTCGAAACTATAGCTGAATTATTCTGAAGTTAAATGCATGGTTTATTCACAGCAATATATTACCTTATAACTAGGCAATTGAGGAAATCATGAACAATAAAATTTATTTCCTGTATGTATCATAAGTATGTAGGAGGCCCCAAATGTAAATTCTGATCACTCATATCCTTTGTAAACAGGAAATTCAATTGGTACTAGATGACAGATATCTATAGGGTGAGTGTATTTTTGAAGTCACTATGTATCAAACCTTGTTCGGCCCAATTACATGTTGTAGGTTAACTGACCTGTACTTAGGATTGCTATTGCTCTAAAAATTTGAATGTTTCAGGAGGCAAGGGAAATGAATCATACCCTGATGAGCTCAATGTGCTTTTTTTTCTATTAAATTCCACCATCAATTTTTTTCTATTAAATTCCATCATTAGATAATTTTCAGTGTGAGGCTTTGCATGTAAAGGTGCTTAATTGTTGTTTGATTGGTAAATGAATGACATTCTCCTTTGTGTAGAAAAGTACAGAAAGAGAAGAATATATAAGTAATAAAGTTCTTTTATATCTCTCTCTCTCTTATTCACCCTAATTGTGAGTCTGCCATACATTTTGTTTTTATAATTTTTATTACTTGGATAATATGACCTCACAGATATTACTGAGATTTAGTGGAATGCAACTCATGACCAGAGCACAACAAAGGAAGGCTATACCTTTATGTAAAGAAACATATTAGCTAAAAGAAACAGTGGAGTAACAGGTATATACAAAATATCATTATATTCACCTGAGGGGGGCGGGCGCAAAATAGAAAGCATTTGGGGAAGAAAAGAAAGATGTAACATCATAATATTACAGACCACTCAATCAGAGAGAAGAAATGGATGATGATTGCAGATCACAAACATTACCATACAAGTGGATTGCTGTTGTGATGGTGGATTTCAACTATGTGTTTCAGCATGGAAGATCTTTCTGCTGAAATCGGAATATTTATAACTTATTTGGCTGCTGACAAATTCAATATTTCAGGGAGGCAAAAAACAAACAGGAAAACTGTTCTTCCGAACCTGATTTTGGTGGTATGGTAAATTACTTGGTAAAATTCAAATGATAGCATTGTCCATTCCTCATAATATTCCTATCTTAGAGTTCCTAATATGTAGAGAGTAGAGTTATGAGAAAAGTTTGAATTGATGTGCCTTTTCCAGGTTGCACCCCCTTCCTGGATTGCTCTCTCCCTTTACCTCTCTCTAGTAGATTCCCTAGCTTCTGTCAAAGCTAAGCTCAGCTGCCCCATTTTAAAGGAAGCCTGTCCTGGCTTTTTAAAGCTTTATGGTCACTCAAGTTAAAAATAGGAAGAATGTTTATAATGCTATTTGGAAGGAGGGGAGAAAGAATAGTGATAGAAGATCTCACTAGGTTGGAATGATGGTCTGAATTTAGCAAGATGAACTATCATACAAGTAATTAATTCTCGTTAAACATGTACAAGCCTAGCTTGGGAGAGAAATATCTAGGCAACAGCTATATGAAAAAGACCTGAGGATCTCAGTGGATTTCAAGT
Source organism: Trichosurus vulpecula (assembly GCF_011100635.1). NCBI lineage: Eukaryota > Metazoa > Chordata > Mammalia > Diprotodontia > Phalangeridae > Trichosurus > Trichosurus vulpecula. The sequence goes on from NC_050576.1 coordinate 367,483,410, forward strand.
TCTGTCTGAATTAAAACATGATGTGCGGTAGGGGGAAGAAGAAAGAGGAGGAGGAGAAGGAGAAGGAGGGGGAGGGGGAGGGGGAGGGGGAGGAGGAGCGGGAGGAGGAGTAGAAGAAACAACATGACCTAGGTATATTAATTAAAGTGGCAGGTAGAATAATGTGCTCTTAACCAGTTCAATAATGATTGATGATAATGATGATGATAACAATAGCTAGCATTTATATTTTGTTTAATCTAAGCATTTTACAAGTATCTCTTTTGATCCTTACAATAACCCTGTGAGGTAGGTGCTATTATTATCCCCATTTTCTAGATGGAGAAAGAGAGGCAAACAGAATTTAAGTGATTTGCCCCAAATCATACAGCTCAATAAGTGTCTAAGGCTGAATTTGAACTCCAGTCTTCCTGATGTCTGCCCTGATGCTATCTCAACTGCACTGCCTAGCTACTTATCAGTAAATATTTGGATTAACCCGTTTATAAACTTTATATTAGTTCCTGATACTTTGTTGCTCTGTTTAGAGCAGGTACTGACACATTAGCTTTTTAAACATACGTATATCTATATCTATATCTACATCTATCTATCTACATAAATATATATATATATATACACACACATATATGGGGGGGGGAGAGAGAGAGAGAGAGAGAGAGAGAGAGAGAGAGAGAGAGAGAGAGAGAGAGAGAGAGAGAGAAAGAGAGATTATCTCACAGATCAGATATGGTGAATGAAAATTAGGTTGTACTTTGTAAATGTGGGAGCTGTGTAAGTAAGTATAAAATGCTTTTCTTTAGCCCTAAAGGTATGTTTACTATACTTTTTGAGATGAATACTTAACTACAGTTTTTTCCTGCTAAAAATAGTATTTTAATAGCATTTGTGGGGATCCAGCAGAACCACAGTAATCAATTTGATCTGGTCCTGTAAAACAGATGTCATTTTGATAAATGGTCCTAATTAGGCTGAGATTTCAGGTAGAAAGTCTATTGAGCTAATGTGTTGGCACCTATCTGGCTGTAGTCAGACAAGTACAGATTGTAAATAAACTGAATGTAGTGCATTATTAACTTAGTCAAGACACCCACTTTTGGATTCGCCGGCATTTGATCAAAGAACCTGAAAAACTGTTGGTTTTAGCTTTTATTTATTCGCTGTGGTATTTTTTTAAAAAAAGCTTTGTATGTTTCAACCCCTTCAGGTCATTTTTCACTAATCCCTATCCTGCAGTGAAAGACATGCTTAAAAATGATTAATTAGATAAGAGGCCACATAGTTTTTAGCACATGATTCATATTCTCTCTGCATAACATGACTTTAAACTGTTGTGAACAAAAACCTTTTATGTCGTCTTTCATTAATTTCAGGAATAGTCAGGATTGTTTCCCTTATGATTTCTTTCCTCATACAAAGCACAACCGCTATAAATACTCACTAGCATGACCTTGACCTCCCAAGGGACAAAATGGATTAATGATCGGGCTGGTCAGGCCTCACTTGGGGCCTTCTAAGGACTGGGGATTTCCTGACGTGAAGCCATGACTCTTAGGCCTACTCTTCTTGGATGAATAATCCTTTTTATGGCCTGGGAATCTCTCAAATGGATGTTTGGGAGAAAGATGGCTTGTCTCTCCTCAGTGTCTGCCCGAGATCCCAGATCCACCATATGCCGCAGTTCAATTAAAAAAAGTGTTTAGTGGGGAACATGGAAGGCTGCAGAGCACTGAGAAAGTTCAGGAAGTGAGGAGGTACAGACTCTCTATAGCATTTACAAAGGCCGTGACTTAAAAGGAAAATAAAGACAAGTTCAGACAAAAACACCCTGTGTCTGTCCCTGAGAACCCACACTGGGCAACATTCTAGGAACTACAGAGACTTCTTATCTTGCTGAGATGGCTAACTATTCCGGTCAAGAAGTGGGAGTAGGGTGGTTTGGGGTCATGAATGCCTAAAGACCCCCGAGGGGTCATTTTTGGTTCATTCTCTCTTAAACGTATTTTACTATGTGATTAGCAGCACCAGACATGTCACATGGTGTGCCATGCATAGAAGTTATTTGGCAATCAGAGCTAGAAATAATAATTTCTACTTCTTCTTCCTTTTCTACTAAGCTCTGTCATGCTGTTGGAGGTGGGGGGAATATTTATCATAGAATGTTTGAATTAGAAAGGAGAGAGATAATCCATTTTAAAAATCAGGAAACTGAAGCTCACAGAGGTTGTGATTTTCTAAAGATTATATAGTAAATAGCAAGATAGTGGCAAAACTGAAATTACAGCCCAGGTGTCTTGGGTTTGAACATGGGTACTTTTCTCTCTATAACAGAATTTTGAGAATCATAATAAATTTAATTAAGCTGTTCCAGTTTTCTACAGTATCTTATATATCTATGCTAATTAGCTAGTCAATTGCTAATTATTTATTGAGAACCCACTAAGTATCTCAGCACTGTGTAAAACTCCTTAGGAGGTACAGATGAAACAGAAGACATTGTTCCTGCCTGAAGATATTTGGAATCTGATCGGAGAGCCAAGACAAAAATATACTTAATTACTAAAGTGTGGCATAGACTATGTTAACGTTAGGGGTGAAGTGAGTCTATGAGGACTGTTTTTAGGTACAGGAAGTGAAAGTGAGAGTGAACTATCTCAACACAAACTTGGACGTTTTAGTATTCAATTTTTTTGTTATTTTTTCCCATGGAGCTACAACTTGACCAAAGTTCAACAGAAGTAGTATACAGAATTTGTCTGTATTCTAGGCTGGTGGGTGTCAAACTCATATAGGAGGGGTTCCAGGTGGTCTGCATGTTGACTTAGAAAACCACAATTTAACATTATCAATGTTACATTGTATTTTTATTTATTTTTTTAAACATTTCCTAATTACATTTTAGTCTTATTTGGGCAGCATTGTAGAGTTTTGCTCATGGCCCTCTGGCTTCAAGTTTGACACACATCTGCTCTAGCCCATGTAGCCTCAAAGTGCATTGTACTCTAATTTGGTTGGGCCTGCATCACTGTTAAATTAACAGGGCATATCATTTTTGGTTTATTAGTATAGGCTATTTATGACAAGAAAATCTTTGAATTTTCATTCTATGTTCTTGCTACACATAGTAAAACATTGTTTTTATACAAGGAAGTCATATAGTTAATTAGCTGGTTGATAAGTCTATTGTGGGTTTTGAAAACCACTATTTATTTGTTCTTTAGGGGGAGCAATTTTTTTGTAAATAGCATTTTATTTTTTCAATTACATGTAAAGATAATTCACAACACTCATTTTTATAAGATTTTGAGTTCCAAATATTTCTCCCTTCTTCCTTTCCCTCTCCCCTCCCCAAGATGGCAAACAGTCTTATATAGGTTATATATGTGCAATCATGTGAAAGAAGAAACAGAACAAAAGGAAAATGCACAAAAAACTGATATGCTTCAATTTGTATTCAGACTCCATAGTTCTTTGAATGTGGATAGCATTTTCTGTCATGAGTTTTTTGGAATTGTCTTGGGTCATTGTATTGCTGAGAAGAGGTAAGTCAATCATGGTACATCATTGCGAAGTGTTATTGTGTACAGTGTTCTCCTGGTTCTGTTCACTTCGCTCAGCAACCATTCATGTAAGTCTTTCCAGGTTTGTCTGAAATTCACCTGCTCATCATTTCTTATAGCACAATAGTATTCCATTACATTCATATACTTGTTCAGCCATTCCTCAATTGATGGGCATTCCCACAATTTCCAATTCTTTGCCACCACACACACAAGAAAGCTGCTATAAATATTTTTGTACATGAAGGTCCTTTTCTCTTTTTTATGATCTTTTTGGGATACAGACCTAGTAGTTGTATCAAAGCGTATGTGCAGTTTGATTGCCCTTCTGTCATAGTTCCTAACTGCTCAGAATGATTGGATCAGTTCACAATGCCACCAACAATGCATTAGTGTTCCAATTTTCCCACATCTCCAACGTTTATCATTCCCCTTTTCTGACATACTAGCCAATCTGATAGCTGTGAGGTGGTACTTCAGAGCTGTTTTAATTTGCATTTACAGTATTTTTATATGACTATAGGTAGCTTTAATTTCTTCATCTGATATCTGCCTGTTCATATCCTTTGGCCATTTATCAATTGGGGAATGATTTGTATTCTCATAAATTTGACTCAGTTCTCTATGCATTTGAGAAATGAAGCCTTTATTAGAAACACTGACTGTAAAAATTGTTTCCCAGCTTTCTGCTTTTCTTCTAATCCTGGTTGTGTTGGTTTGTTTGTGAAAAAACTTTTTAATTTAATGTAATAAGAAATATCGATTTTGCATTCTATAATGTTATTATCTCTTGTTTGTCCATAAATTTTTCCCTTCTCCATAGATCTGACAGATTATTGTGTTTGTTAGTGGTGTTTGTCCTTCGTTTTCGAAGAGGACCATGGCATCAGGGAAATGGTTACATGACTTGCAGTTGACTTTGATTTGAGTGAGGGAGGGCTGTGCAAGGTCACCAGTCTCACTTTTCCTCCAGAGCCATCTGGATCCAATGATCAGATATTCATCAGGATGACCGGAGATGAGATAGGATGCAATGGGAGACCCTGACCCTTTCAGGCTAAGTCCTTTCCATATACTCGCTTAGAGTGAGGTAAAAAAGGAAGGTAGATCTGACAGATAAACTATTCCTTGCTTTCCTTTTTCGCTTGTGGTATCCCTGTTTGGGTCTAAATCGTGTATCCATTTTGACTTTATCTTGGTATACTGTGTGAGATGTTGGTCTAGGTCTAATTTCTGTCATATTTCTTTCCAGTTTTCCCAGCAGTTTTTGTCAAATAGTAAGTTCTTATCCCCAAAGCTGGAGAGTTGGGTTTATCAAGCAGTAGATTATTATAGTCATTTACTACTGTGTCTTGTGTACCTAACCTATTCCATTGATCCACTACTCAATTTCTTAGCCAGGACCAAATAGTTTTGATGATTGTTGTTTTATAATATAATTTTAGAACTGGTACAACAAGGCCTTTTCTTTGAATTCTTTGCGTTGATTCCCTTGACATTCTTGATCTTTTGTTTTTCCATATTAATTTTGTTATTATTTTTTTCTAGCTGTATAAAATAATTTTTGGTAGTTTGATGTGGCACTGAATAAGCAAATTAATTTAGGTAGAATTGTCATTTTTCAATTGATATTTTTGCAGTTGTTTAGATCTGACTCTATTGGTGTGAAAAGCATTGTGTAATTGTGTTCGTATAGTTCTTGAATTTGTCTTGGCATGTAGACTTCCAAACATTTTACATTGTCTGCAATTACTTTAAATGAAATTTCTCTTTCTATCTCTCCCTGCTTAGCTTTGTTGGTAATATATAGAAATGGTGATGATTTATGTGGGTTTATATCCTATGATATTGCTAAAGTTTCTAATTTTTTCAATTTCTTTTTCTTCTCTTATTGCTAAAGCTAATATTTCTAGTACAATATTGAATAACAGTGATGATAATGGGCAGTTTTGTTTCAATCATATGATTTTATTGGGAAGCCTTCTAGCTCACCCCCTTACAGATAATGCTTACTGATGGTTTTAGATAGATACTGCTTATCATTTTAAAGAAAGCTCCACTTATTTCTGTGCTCTCTAGTGTTTTTAGTAGGAATGGGTGCTGTATTTTGTCAAAAGCTTTTCCTGCATCTATTAAGATAATCATATGATTTCTGTTGGTTTTGCTATTGATATGGTCAATTATGCTGACAGTTTTCTTAATATTGAACCAGCCCTGAATTCCTGATATAAATCCTAATTAGTCATAATGTATTATCCTGATGACAAGTTGATGTAATTGCTTTGCTAACATTTTATTTAAAAATTTTGCAGCAATATTCATTAGGGAAATTGGTCTATAATTTTCTTTCTCTGTTTTGACTCTTCCTTCCTTAGGTATCAGCTTGGTGTCATAAGAGACATTTAGTAGGACTTCTTCACCTATTTTTCCAAATAGTTTATATAGTATTGGAATTAATTGTTCTGTAAATGTTTGGTAGAATTCACTTGTAAATTCATCTGGCCCTGGAGATTTTCTTTTCTGGGGGATGATTTGTTCAATTTCTTTTTTAAAATAGGGTTATTTAAGTATTTTATTTGTTTTTTGTTAATCTGGGCAATTTATATTTTTGTAAATATTTATCCATTTCACTTAAGTTGTAAGATTTATTGGCATACAGTTGTATAAAATATTTCCTTATTATTGCTCTAATTTCTTCTTCATTGGTGGTAAATTCACCTTTTTCATTTTTGATACTGGTAATTTGGTTTTCTTTTTTTAAAATCAAATTAATAAAAGGTTTATCTATTTTATTATTTTTTCATAAAACCAGCTCTTAGTTTTAGTAATTAGTTCAATAGTTTTCTTACTTTTAATTTTATTAATTTCTCCTTTGATTTTCAGAATTTCTAATTTGTTGTTTAATTGGGGATTTTTAATTTGTTCTTTTACTAGCTCTCTTAATTGCATGTCCAATTCATCAGTCTTCTCTTTCTCTATTTTATTCATATAAGCATTTAGAGACATAAAATTTCCCTTAAGTATTGCTTTGACTGCATTGCACAAATTTTGGTATGTTGTCTTATTATTGTCATTCTCTTTGATGAAATTACTGATTGTTTCTATGGTTTGTTTGACCCAGTCATTCTTTAGGATGAGATTATTTAGTTTCCAATTAATTTTTAATCTATTTTCCCATGGCTTCTTATTAAATGTAATTTTTATTGCATCATGATCTGAAAATGATGCATTTAATATATTTGCCTTTCTGCATGTGATTGTGAAGTTTTTATGCCCTGATACATAGTTAGTTTTTGTGTAGGTGCCACATAGTTCTGAGAAAAAGGTATATTCATTTGTATACCCATTCAATTTTCTCCAGAGGTCTATCATATCTAACTTTTCTAAAATCCTATTCCCTTCTTAATTTCTTTCTTATTTATTTTGTGGTTAGATTTGTCTAGTTCAGAGAGGAGGAGGCTGAAGTCCCCCACTAGTATAGTTTTTCTGTCTATTTCTTCCTGTAACTAATTTAACTTTTCCTCTAAGAATTTGATGCTATACCAATTGGAGCATAGATGTTTAGTATTGATATTACTTCATTGTCTACGGTACCTTTTAGCAAGATGTAGTTTCCTTCCTTGTCTCTTTTAATTAGACCTATTTTTGATTTTGCTTAGTCTGAGATCAGGATTGCTACCCCTGCTTTTTAAAAATTTTTATTTCAGCTGAAGCATAATATATTCTGCTGTAGCTTTTTACCTTTACTTTGTTTCTCTCTGCTTCAAATGTGTTCCTTGTAAACAACGTATTGTAGGATTCTGATTTTTAATCTCCTCTGCTATTTGCTTCCATTTCATGGGAGAGTTCATCCTATTCCAATTCCCAGTTATGATTACTGTGTTTCTCTCCATCTTATATTCTCCCTGTTTATACTGTTATCTCTTTCTCCTTTCATCCTGTCTTTCCTCACCAGTGTTTTCTTTTAACACTGATTCCCTCAGTATGATCTTCCTTCTCTCAGTCTCCCCCCTCCCTTTTCTTTTCCCCTTTTCCTCTTACTTCCCTGTAGGTTTTGATAGATTTCTTTACCCAGTTGAGCATTCATGTTATTCCCTCTTTGAGAAAATTCCAATGAGAGTAAGATTCAAACAATGCCCACCCCACTCCCATCTTGCCTCTCCATGTGATACAGTTTATCTTATTCTGCCTCTCCCTTTCCTCTTTTCCCAGTACAATCCTTTTTTTAGCCACTTAATTTTTTTTATCTTCCCATGTAGGGATGTAAACAGTTTAACCTTACTGAATACCATGTTTTTTTTTTCTTTCCTGTTTACCTGTTTATGCTTCTCTTGAGTTTTGTATTTGAAGATCAGATTTCCTGTTCAGCTCTGGTCTTTTCTTCAGAAAATTTTGAAAGTTCCCTATTTTATTGAATGTTCATCTTTCCCCCTGAAAGACAATGCTCAGTTTTGATGGGAAGTTGATTTTTCATTGTAATCCAACCTCCATTACCTCCTGGAATATCATATTCCAAGCCCTCCAATCCTTTACTGTAGAAGCGGTTAAGTTATATGTAATACTGACTGTGGCTCCTTGATATTTAAATTGCTTCTTTCTGGCTGCTTGCAGTATTTTCTCCTTGACCTTTTAGTTCTGGAATTTGGTGACAATATTCCTTGGAGTTTTCATTTTGGGATCTCTTTCCTGAGGTGATTGGAGGATTCTTTCAATCACTATTTCCCCCTCTGGTTCTAGGATATCAGGACAGTTTTGCTTGATAATTTCTTGAAAGATGCTTTCCAGGCTCTTTTTTGATCATGGCTTTCAGGTAGTCCAGTTATTCTTAAATTATCTCTCCTGGATCTATTTTCCAGGTCAGTTGTTTTTTCCAATGAAGTATTTTACTTTTCCTTCTATTTTATCATTCTTTTGATTTTGTTTGACTGATTCTTGATGTCTCATAGAGTCATTAGCTTCCACTTGTCCAATCTTAATTTTTAAAGAATTATTTTCTTCAGCTAGTTTTTGTACCTCCTTTTCCATTTGGCCAATTGTACTTTATAAGGAGTTTTTTCTTCAGTAGATTTCCTCCTGTCCCCCAATTTGGCCAACTCTATTTTTAAGGATTTGTTTTCTTCAGTCAATTTTTACACTTCCTTTTCCAAGGTGTTGACTCTTTTTTCATAATTGTCTTGCATCACTGTCATTTCTTTTCCCAGTTTTTCTTATACCTTTCTTATTTGATTGTAAATATCTTTCTTGAGCTCTTCTAAGAGGACCTTTTGGGCTTGAAATCAGTTCATACCTCCCTTTGATGCTTTGCATGTAGGCATTTTGACATTGTTGTTCTCTTTGGAGTTTGTGTTTTGGTCTTCTGTATTTCCATGGCAACTTCCTATGGTCAGGGCTCTTGTTTTGTTTTTTGATTGTTTTTAAAAAGTTGAGCTGTGCTCCTGGAGTATAGAGGGCACTGTCCCAAGCTTCTTGAGCTGGTTGATGGCTGTCTGTGCTGGGGCCTCTGGTTTTTATGGCTTGCCCATTGTACTAGGGTAGCCCAGCATAGTCATACCTGTTGTGCTCTTGGTTCTGGGGCTGGTGGTTTGCCTGCTGCACTGAGGCTGGGAGCCTCACAGCTAGCCTGCTGTGACACAGGTCTGCTGAGCCCAGATCATGGACACTTGGTTGCTGATCTGTACTGTGGCTAAGAGCCTCCTCCTGGCTTGCCTGTACACCACCTGCACTGGGCTGAGCTCCCCTTTTATCCAAGTGAGACAGACCTTTCATGAAGTCCTTTTAAGTTATCTTAGGCTGGAAAATCATTTTACTCCATCATTTTGTGGATTCTGCTGCTCCAGAATTCTTTTAGAGGCTTGATTTAATGTTGTTTCTGAGGGAAATGGAGAGTTAGGCAACTTCCTGGATTCTCCAAGAACTACTATTTCAGAGCAAAATTTTATGTGTGTTTGTGTGTGTGTGTGTGTGTGTGTGTGTGTGTGTGTGTGTCTGTGTGTGTGTGTTTGTCTCTGGTGAGGTCAGGACAGTTAGGTATACAGTGGATAGAGTGCTCAACTTGGCAGCCTTGTGTTGGAATCTTTCCTCTTATACTATATGTGACTCTGGGCAGGTGACTTAACCTTTCCCCGCCTCAGTTTTCTTATTTGTAAATTAGAGATAGTAATAGCACCTACCTCACCAATTTTTTGTGAGGATCAAATGAAACAGATAACACATGCAAAGTGCTTTGCAAATCTTAAAGCTCTATATAAATGCTAGCTATGGTTTTTGTTCCTGATGATGATGATGGTGAAAGTATAACAATCTGGCAGCGCTACCATTCCCACTATTAGTCACCAGGACCTTGGGTTATTTCAAGAGTCTATTTCCCTCTCAGGAGAAGTGTCTGAATGAGAAATAGCAGAATTAATATTGAGTTGTTACCTTTGGACCATATGGCAAATTTACCTCAAGTAGAAATCTCAGAATAGTGGAGTTGGAAGGGAATGGAGAGGTCATCTAATTCAATTTGTATCTGAACAAAAATTCTCCTTACAAAATGCCCAACAACTCTTCATCCAATCAAGCTTTATTTGAACACCTCTTGTGAAAGAGATCGTGCTACCTCCCAGGGGAACCCTTTCTACTTTTGGGATAGCTACAGCTACAGATACTTTTTCCTTACACTGAAGCCTAAATCTGCCTCTTGGCAATTTCCACCTATTTCCAGCCCTTTGGGGGTAAAACAGAAGGAGTTAATCTCTCTCTTTGGTTATTTATGTCTTCTGTATATCAACCCTTCAAATACTTGCAAACAGTCACCATGCCTCCAGGAAGCCTTTTCTTCTCCTGGTTAAACTTTTTTACTTCTTTCAATTGGTTCTCATATGGCATTTGGTTTACAATGCAGATTATTACCCATTTATATCTTCTCATGTTGTGCAGTTCTTGCCTGTGTCTTCTCCAGAGCTTCTGTAGAGGATCTACCCAACAGGGTAGAGTTCATTTAGTATTTTGTGCTTATTAGTTCAGCTTGGGCTATCCTTCTCTTACCCTTACTCTTACTATATGACTAGTGCACCTCTTTTTCCAGAAGTACATGATATGGCTTTACATCATTGTTCATCTTTCCAATGTGGTCCTGCTTTCTTAAACTCATCACTCATCTTTCCATTGCTCTTTATATCCCTTGCAATTTTGATTCATTTGGCACTGTGATGTTTCACAATCTAGCAACAGAAGGAGAAGAATATTGTTGAAAAGATAGGCTTTTGAAGCAAGGAATGGCTTGTGATCATCGGAAGTGTTCCAGTTCTGGCAATATTGGTCATTCACTCTTTTTTCCCCATTTAATTTGACAGATTAATAATTGTAGCCTTATTGAAAGCAGGAATCAGAAGTGATTATTACACTTGCAAATATTGAATCCTCTTGTTCCTACCAAGGGCTTGAAGCACCTGGGTAATAAAATACAGTTTGTGGAACTACAGATAAATAAATCTGAAATGGAAAGAAATGTGGTGATAAGAAGGGGGAAAAAGAGACTCAACCAATCAAACCAAAGTCAGTTATAAGACTAAAGGGAAAATACAGAAGAAAATTGGGAAAATAATGAGGCAGATAATGAAATGGGGAATAGAAAGAGATGAGATAACAATTTGTGTTTATATGATATCCTTCATCCAAAGATTGAACTTGATATAGGGAAAAAAGTAAACTCCTGATGCTGTCAAAGGGGAAAAAGGAAGGAATCTGGTACTACAGGAAGTTAGTCTGACTAGAGTGAAGGCTGTAATGCTGTAGTGAAATAGTGAAAGACATAAAATTGGATATAGGGAACTTTGGGGATTTTGAGTAGAAGACTAACATGGTCAAAATGACAAGCATGGAGAAAGTAATTTTGAATTAAGGGTGCAGGTCAACCTAAGGCAAGGAGAAATGGAGAAAAGTATGTAACAGAAATTGTTATCTGCCATATTAGAGGGTAATGTATAGAGTATAGAGTTTTAGTAGTTAAACATTATGGTTAGTTTAGAACATATTTGCAAAAGAAATGTCTTGGGACAAGAGAGCTGTCATGAGGGCTGTAGTTGTTACAGAAACCTTTTGGCAGAGCATTCATGTCCTGAAATAGACCTGAGTTTTTCTCTTAGAAATTTAGGTGGCCTCTATAGCCAGTGTGAAATAAAAGGGGGAGGAATAGAGGAGGTACAATTAGACAACCCACATATTGCACTAGTACCTTTATAATGCCAAGAGACCTAGAGGGAGATCCCTGGACAGGAACATGAATTACACAGGATTAGAAAGTTTGGACAGGTTGCTACCTGAATGTTAAGTTCACCATTGAAAAATTGAGATATGGTAGTACCTCAATATTTGTTTAATGAATTTGGTGGCATTATGGAAGAGGAAATGGATGGAGAAGCTGGTGAGTGAATGTATTAGTAATTAAGGTGGGACTTTTTTTTTTACTGTTTTCTCTTTTGGAGCACTTATTTAATCAAGTGCCCTTGATGAGTCCCCCTTTGTTTCTTTGATTAAATCAGGAGTCTTTGATGACCTGCTTACCCCAAGGGAAAAAGTAATTTACATGGGTTTGAGTCCCATGTTTGTGATGCCCTCTGACCCTGAAGAAGCTTTTAGGTCATGTGGGTTTGAGTTGCATATTATGTTGCCATTTGACACTGAACAGGGTATATAAACTCAGAGGCTGGCATTTTGCTTTTGGGGATCACTCATCGAATGAGTGTTGAGACTGTGCAAACTGTTGTAACTGCCCCCTGACTTTGCTAACCCAGACCCATTGGTTCTTCTCTGGTAACTATGAATTGTGATTTGGTCTGTTTATATTGTCTGTTTGTAATTTGTTTGTATTTACTCTGAAGTTCAGGGTGCTGGATTTTCCCCTTGAACTAAGTGAATGATATATGTATGTTTGATTAAAGTGAGATTGTTGACCCCTTAAAGGTGCTTTCTTTAGAAAAGCAGCTCTTGTTGCTGGTCTTGTTGGGTTTTACACCCCTACAGCAGCTGGTAGCCGAATTGTTGTTACGATAAGATAACTCAAATGTCAGGGAATGGGGTAGAGGTAAAAATGGAGAAAGGTCAGAATGATAACAAGGTACAGGGCTTGAAAACAGGGATAATCATGGTGCCTTCGAGATGGCAGAAGAATTTAGGAGGGAACGTATGGGTTCAGTAAATATCTTCCAAGTTAAATGGGAGGCAGCTAATTAAATGAGTCAAGCTAGGTGGTATAGTGCATAGGGTGCTCATCCTGGAAGTAGGATATAACTGGGTTCAAATCAAGCCTCAGATACTACTAGCTATGTAACCCTGGACGAACTTAACCTCTCTAAGTCTCAGTTTTCCCATCTTTAAAATGAGGATTCTAATAGCACTTACCTTACAGCATTGTTGTGTGGATAAATTAATATTTTTAAAGTACTTTGCAAACCTTAAAGAACTACATAAAGGCCATTTATTATTATTAGTTCATATAGAGGCCCAATGATCAAGTACAGTACTCAACTTATATATATATATATATATGTACACACACACACACACATATATATGTATATATATATATGAAGAGAGAGAAAGAGAGAGAGAGAGAGAGAGAGAGAGAGAGAGAGAGAGAGAGAGAGAGAGAGAGAGAGAGAGAGAGAGAAGATGAGCCAATGGAGGGTAAACTCCAGGACGAATAAGGTCAGTAGAATCCATTAATCCTAAATGGATTAAAAGTCAGGATGTTGTAGTGGATAGATCATGTAAGTAGATCCTTTAGGTGATTTGGAGATTTTAGTGGTGGACTGACTTCATTTATCTAGTTACAAAAATGTCAGCAATCAATTGAAGACAATTGGTTAAATATTTTATGTGAAAGATGACATACAACGAAGCAATTGTTATTAATAGTTAAATAAAGCTAACTCTGTGAGAAAATACAGCGTAATTCGATTGCTAGGCATTATAGTTGTTTTTCTGTTTGCATTATTTTTTAAAGCAAATTGTGTCTTGTTAGTTACTATGAACATGAAGATATAAATAAGCACTGTATTATTACATGGTTTCTGTAGAAGAGGGAAGCAGACATTGTATATAATATATGAGAATTGCTCAGAAGTTAATGACCACTCTTTTACATCTCTAGTAAATCATTAACATTTATGTAAAGATTTCCTAGTGAAATCATTGCGTTTCTGACCCCCTACCTGTGAATCTCTGACTTCATCTATACATGAATCATATTGATGAAAATAGAGCCTTGGTTTTGTAGAATGACTTGAGAAAGATGTTTACATTATCATCTAAGCTCTTGAGGTTAGAGACTGGCACCATCATGATTACTGTCACTTAAAATTTGATCTTAATATCCCCAGCACTTAGCAGAGTAATTTGCATATAGAGGCATAATGATTGTTAATTGAATTGAATCAGTTCCACAGAGGACACCAAAAGCCAAGTGATATACTCTTTTTGCATTCTGTTTTTTGGGACTTTTATCTGTTCAGTTAGAACTTCTCAAAACTGATCATTTATATAGTAGGAATCTTTATGCAATCATATAGGGATACTGCTGTATCTCCTTAGTTGAAAAAAATGTTATTATTTAATTTTAGCTACATATGGGAAGATTCAACTGCTTCCATTGGACTTATTTGCCCACTTATTAATATTTGGCTTATGAATAAAGCAAGAGAAACAATCTTGATTTATCGCTTGTTGTTATTGTTCATCCCTTGTTTCTGAAGATGACCAATGCCATCACAGGGGTAATGTCTTGACTTGAGCATGAATTGGATTGAAGTGAGCCACGTAGATGTCAGCTTCACTCTCTCTTCCTGAGTCATAGAAGTCTAGTGGCAGATCAAAAGCAAAGGCAACTGGCTATGGCCAGGGATCCAGTGGATGATCTTGGTGTCTTCAATGTCTGACAAAGCTCTAAACACTCCGTAGCACCTGTTTCAGCTGCCTTCATGGCCACTGGAACAAATTGTTCTCATCTGCCCGTTCTACTGGGGGAAGTCTTCACACGCTTGAGGTTGACATTTCTCTAACTCATTGATGAGTTTCAGGCCTGTTGGTTAACCTCAACCTGTTTTAGCCCTTCTGCTGAGACAATTTTACCTGATTGTGGCCATTGCACATGCTACAGCTTCTTGCAGCCACAGGTGAGAAGTGGGTGTTGGGTAGACACCAAAGGAAGATAAGCATCCCTGAAAAGGGCTCAGCAAGGCCTCACACCAGAGGTGCTAATCTCCTTGAATACCCCATGTATCTCAATTTATCAGTCATTCTCTGGTCAAAAGAAAATTTGGGTACTAAAATGTGATAAAGCCATCTTCTGTCTGTGCTGCTTTGCTTGCTTTCAAAGCCCTTCCCAGTCTTAGAGACAGCATTGTGTAGTGAATAAAGCTATGGATTTGGGAGTTTGGAAGACCTGGGTTCAAATCCCACTTTAGATAGTTGCTCAGCTATGTGACTCTAACACAAGTCATTGAATTTCTCTGTTTCGTTTCCTGTAAAATGATGGTGTTGGATTCAACGACTTCTCGGGTTCTTTTTAGATCCTGCCTCTTCCAACTTATCTCCCACAGTTCTCCCAGAATGTACTCAGTTCAGTCTACTTATTATCCTATGAACATGACATCCTCAAATTTATTTCTGTGCCTTCCGTCTTCTTGGATGTTTCTTTCTTCTCTCTAATTATATGTATCTTCTCCATCCTGTAAGGCAATGCTAAAACACTTCCTCTTTCATGAAGCTTTCCATGACTTCTCAGAAATCCTATAAAATTTCATCATAAAATTCAGCACTTGATTAAATACTGTCCTGTTTACTAATTATTTCATGGTCGTTTGAATTTCTTTAAGAATGCATACCTTCTGAAAAATATTGTAGGTCTTGTCATACTCCTGTATTCTTCATAACTTCTGTGATGGCTCAAAATTCATTTTTTGTTGACGATGCAGCATTTAATCTCGATATTATAAACTACTAAACACAATAGCAACAGAAATCAGCCTATAATTTATTATAACATTAGTAGCTATAAGGGAGAACTTTTTGGATTAAAGGCAGGTTAGAGTGGGAAATAATTGTAACTCTATGATCTAATAAAGAATGATTTTTATCTATGAGCAGTGATGGACGTGTATGTTGGTTCAGCATTATCTATTAAGTTACCCCAACAGAGAGCAGTTGTAGTCTAGAATCAATCAATAAACATTTATTAAGCACCTACTATGCACCAGGCACTTTGCTAAGTACTAGGAATACCAAAAATGGCAAAAGATAGTCCCTGTCTCAAGGAATTCATCTTCATGTTGGCGTGTGTGTGTGTACATGCCACAATGTGAAGGACTTTTAAAAAGTAATTAGTCTAAATTGTCTAAAGCAAGTTTATCAACCTGATTAATACTGTAACATTCTTCATTTTCATTTGACCACAAAACAATATTGAAAATTTGAATTCTGGGCTTTCAAGTCAACATTTTAAAAATCTATTCCCTGCCCTTTGTTCGTTGCAAAGTAAATGGGTCTTCATTGCTCTCCTTTGGTGAATATCTCCTTTCCCCACATTGTGGCTTGGTGTTGCTTTGATAGCATTTCCATCTACGTTTTTGCAACCTTCATTTTTTATTTAAAATAGTGGCTATTATAAGAATGGAAATTTAGCATCTCAAGGAAGTCATGTTTCATATAGAACCAGGGATGTAAAATGCATCCTTTGCTCCCTGGCCCTAGAGAGTAGTGGTTTTGAAATGGATGGAACATTTCAAAATACTTTTGATTATATAGAGCCAGGGCTGTAGCTAGAAATTATTTTGCCTAAAGCAAATTTAGTTGGGGGTGGGTTGGGGGCATATATGGCTCTGCAAAGGGATAGTCTGACTGTGGATCTTCAGTTGTGCTGGGAGAAAGGGCAGCCTATCCCTTATGGAGTCTAGTGCTTACCTCCTCAGAGATAGAGAGAAAGGCAGGACCCAGGAGAAGGAATGTTGGGATAGGTAGCATAGGGATAATTGTGCTACATAGCGGCATGACTGGATATGCTATTTTCTACACTTTTAGACAGATATACACAACCTATAAACGGGGGTTTCCCAAAGTGAACTTTGAGTGGACAGCTAAATGAACTAAAGAGAGATCTTTTCAGGTAGCTCTGGGGTCAAATAGAAACTATGTAAATCCAGACAGGTAGCCCTGGGACAACAGCCTCAGAGTCGTTCTAAAGAGTGTGAGTTTTGATGTCAAAGGTAGCTCTTTTTAATCTAAGCTTTGCTGCTTCATAAATCACCCCATTTCTTCCTATGTAAATTTAGGAGTCTAGCCTAGGTGATTTGCCAGGTCCTTTCCAGCTATAAATCCTATCTATGATTCTAAATGAAAGTAAAATCTAAAAGCAAAATGAGATAGTCTTTGTCTCAGTTTTATTGTGGATCCTTTTCAGCTTCCATAGACCTCAGGTTGAAAATTGCTGACATAGATGCTCTAAAGACTGCTTTAGAAATTAATCTTTTAGTGGGCTACCTTTCTCTTCTTTATATGCTCCCATATCATTATCTCCTTTAGATGAGCCTTTGTAGTCAAAGCAGTGGCCCTCAGAGTAAGCAGCCTGAATATGAAAGGAAACTGGACCCTTAAGAATCTTAATTTATCAAAATCAAACAAATAGAAGAGACCGAATAAACACAGAACAAAACAAAAACCTGTCAAGAGTGAAACAATTTGATTATTTATTAGGTATTCAGAGTTCTGTGTTCTTTTTGGTCACACTCACCCATCGCAGTAGTAAAATGTTATGTTGAATCCAATAGGCCATGCAGCTTTGTGAGATTAGAATGGTTTTTTAGGTGTACTGAGAAGAGAAGAAGGTTGGCATGGTGATCACTTTGTTCTAAAGACTTGAAAACCAAAAGTAGTCTTATCACCTCAAAGCCAGTTTTGTAACAAAGAGCCTTGTAGGAATTGTTGACTTCAAATCTCCCACATGAAAAGACCATGATTTATGAGTAGACCTGACTGCTATGTTTAAAGGGATCAGGAGGGTAAACTAATTTATTTCCTAGAAATACAATTGATTTGCCAAAAGTTTAAAGGGAATACTGCTAATCAGTCTGAGGATGGGGCCTTGCTTGTTCCCAGTATGATACAAAACACATTGGAACTCCTTATGCTTTCCACATGTTTCTGCACTGTTTAAATAAAATTAAAAAAAACCTTTTTTGAATAAATTCTATGCAATTTCAAGAAAGAAGAGGGGAAAATAGGCTAGTCCTGTAACTTTGCCAGAACAGAATAAAGCTGGAATTTGAAATCTCTGGTATTAGGTACAGAGATGAGTCCTGTAACTTATTGATGTCCATGAAAAACCTACTCACAATGTGAGCCAAATATGACATTCTGTACTTGTATATTATTGTCCAGCTATCAGTTTTTGCTTAAGGAAAATAGAGATTTCCCACCCTCTTACCCCTTGGTTTTTTGAGATTGTTGTTATCCAGTTGTGTCTGACTCTTCCATGACCCCCTGGACCATATTGTCCATGAGTTTTTCTTGGCAAAGATACTGCATTGGTTTGCCATTTCCTTCTCCAGTGGATTAATGCAAACAGAGGTTATGTGACTTGTCCAGGGTCATGCAGCTAGTGAGTGTCTGAGGCAAGATTTTAACTCAGGTCTTCCTAGCTCCAGGCCCAGCATTCTATCTACTGAGCCAGCTAGCTGCCTCTAGCCAAATCAAGTTAGAATGTACTATCACCATATGCTGCTTCTGCTAATATGCAGTAATATTCATAGAATAGAATTCACATGCCTGAGCCTTGAAAGTCACAGCATGTTCTGAGCATTAATTTTAATCTTTATCAGCAGCATTGAAATTTTACTTCATAACCCATTTGGTTGAATATGATCAGAAACTGTGGTGCTAATTTTGTCTTTTATTGCTAGATCATCCCATATAATCTAAATCATCATCCCATTACTGATTTGGAATTAGGGCATAACAGGCAGAATCCATGAAGTAATTCCGTTATTTTACTTAGAGTTGATTAGATATTAGTTAGGTCCAGATGTGAACTCCCATAACTTTAACCAGATTGAGAGAACTAAGGTCAGTCCCAGAGAAAAGTAACAAAAATGATTAAATTCTCTGAAAAAAAACACAAAACCTAGGAAAACTGACAATGCTTAGTTTGAGTAAGAGAAGGAAAAGAGGAAATTTAACTATAGTATTTAGAGCCATGAAGGTATTTTGTAGTGTTTCCTTCCTTTGAAGACAAGGGAAATTTAGAATAGAATTACTTTGAATCACATAATCTGAATTGGAGAGGATCTAAGAGTTTATCAAGTCAAATTTTGGCCTAAGCAGGAAAACTCTATATCAGGGCTGTCCAATGTTAGGTTTTTATTGAAACAATAGACAACATTTTGATTTGCCATTTTAGTGAGAGTCTGCAATAGCTCGGCTTCATTAACTAAAGCCTTTATGTGAATTTCTATGCTTGTAGGTGGGCTGCATAAATCACACTGTGTTCCTCATTTTGGACAGCCCTGCTCTATATGATGTGCCCAACTAGTGGTCAAAAGATCATAGATCTAGAACTGGAAAGGACCTGAGAGATGCTTATCCAGATTCTGTTTAGAAATCTCCACCATTGGAGAACTAACTCACCACCTAGTGAGGCTGCCCCTTTCATTATGGGGGAGTTTTAATTATTAGAAAGCAGAGGGGCGGAGCCAAGATGGCCGCATGAAGGCAGAGTCTTACCGGAGCTCTCTCACAAGGTCTGTCAGATTCCCCTAAAAAAGTGAATTTGAGCAGATTTGAGAGAGTCAGAAACCGCGAGCAGTCTGCGTGGGGCAAATTTCCGAGCCGGGAGAGTTTGAAAGGCCGGAGGAACTAACCTGCAGGCTCGGAGAGTGCTCAGTGCGCAGCTGCTCCAGACCAAGGCAGAAGCGGCTGGCCAGGAAATCCACGTGGGAGACGGGCTGGGAGAAAGCTGGGCGCCCGAAACCGGCGGAGATCCCCAGGACTCCCAACACAGGACGGCAGTCTGTGGGAGCGACGAGAGGCAGCGCAGTGCCACCGGCCGTGAAAACACCCACTCCTCACGCTTGCAAAACCCAGGAACTCGGCTTTTTGAACTTCCGCAAGACTCAATGGCCAGGTAAATGGCTCTAACCCCTCCCCCCCTCACCCAGAGAATTCCTCGGGAAAAAAAAAAAGAGAACTGAAACAGAGGAGAGAGTAGCAGGGCCTCACTGGACAAATACCAGCAGCTTAGTAGTCCCAGAGGGGAAGAGTGGGCAGGGGTCAACGCCAGGAGCCCAGACGTAATCTTGCTCCCCCAGGGGAAGCGCCAGTCATCAGCTCAAACAACAAACAGCTGAGACCATTGCTGAAAAGCAAGTGCTGGAGAACACCCATAGGGAGTGAGACGCCAGGGAGCCAGACCCCTCCCCCACACCTCAGGAAACTGAAGGTTATAATTCTAGACTCACAACCCCCAGAATAAGAAAGCTGGGACAGAAAGCCCTGAGACTCACAGATAGAAATTCATTCTAACGCCAGCAAAAGGCAATCCAACATGAAGAAGAACACAAAAAAACCGAGGACAATAGATTCTTTTTATGGAGACAGGCAGGATCAAAATATCGACATAGAAGAAGATAGCAATGACACGGTAGATACATCAGATACCTCAAAAGCTAATATGATCTGGTCTCCAGCCCAAAAAGCACTGCTGGAAGAGCTAAAAGAGGACTTTAAAAACCAAATTAGGGAGCTAAAAGAAAATATGGAAAAAAAATTCACTGATGAAATCAAGTCCCTAAAGAATAAGATTGGCGAAATGGCTACGGAGATTCAGAATCTAGAGAGAGAAAAGGATACCCTGAGAGGTGAAATCAACCAATTGAAAATGGAGGCTCAAAAGCAAAATGTAAACACTAACTCATTTAAAATTAGACTTGAGCAAGTGGAAGCTAATGAATCTATGAGGCATCAAGAAGTAATAAAACAAAACGTAAAGAATGAAAAAATAGAAAAAAATGTGAAATATCTGATTGGCAAAACAACTGACCTGGAAAATAGATCCAGGAGAGACAATTTGAGAGTTATTGGTCTACCGGAAATCCACGATGAAAAAAGGAGCCTTGACAGTATCTTCGAAGAAATTATCAAAGACAACTGCCCAGAGGTCCTGGAGCCAGAGGGCAAAATAGTCATTGAAAGAATTCACCGATCACCGCCTGAAAGAGATCCCAAACTGAAAACACCAAGAAATATTATAGCCAAATTTCAGAGCTATAAACTTAAAGAGAAAATACTGCAAGCAGCCAAAAAGAAGCAATTCAAATATCGTGGAACTACAGTCAGGATCACGCAGGATCTCTCAGCTTCCACATTAAAAGACAGGAGAAATTGGAATATGATATTCCGAAGGGCAAAGGAGCTGGGACTACAACCAAGGATCAACTACCCAGCAAAACTAAGCATAATTTTCCAGGCAAGGCGATGGACATTCAACGAAATAAGGGAATTCCAGACCTTCCTGATGAAAAGGCCAGAACTCAATGGAAAATTTGATCTCCAAATACAAAATTCAAGAGAGACATAAAAAGGTAACCAGGGGGAAAAACCCCACAAACCTCATTAACCAATAAGCTTAGGTTGTTTACATCTCTATGTCGGATTATATCATCTTATGTATGTTTTTTATGTCTGTATGTATATATATATATATATATATATATATATATATACATATATATATATATATACACATATACATATATAAGTCATTCTTGGGAATGGTACAACTATTGTGACAAATGAAAGGGATATACATAGGTTGTGAATGCCTGTATAAATTAACTGATGTAAAGATATAAAATATAAATAAGAGATATAAAGGGAGGGCTATGAGGGAAGTGGTAAGGAGGTTGTAGAAAAGGGTAAATTACACCAAAGGAAGTGGAAAAAAAACATATTATAGTAGAGGGAAAGAAGGGAGGGAGAAGAGCAGTATTTGAGCTCTACTGTCATCTGATCTAGTTCAAGAAGGGAATAACATACTCTGATAAGTTTAGAAATCTAACTTGTCCTACGGGAAGTGGGAGGGAAAGGGGGGAAAAAGGGAGGGGGGAGGGCAGAAGGAAGAGGAGAAGTAGCAAGTGGGTAACGGTAAGATAAGGGAGGGGAATAAAGAGGGAGGGTCAACTGAGGAAAGCGGCGGTCAAAAGCAAAACTTTGTTGGGGAGGAGAAGGGGAAAGGGAGAAATAAAAGCATAAACAGGGGGAATCAGGATGGAGAAAAAGACACAGATAGAAATCATAACCCTGAACGTGCAGGGGATGAACATTCTCACAAAACAGAAGCAGATAGCAGAATGGATTAAAAACCATAATCCTACAATATGCTGTTTACAAGAAACGCATCTGAAACAGGGGGATACACATAGGGTTAAGGTAAAAGGCTGGAGTAAAATATATTGTGCCTCAGCTAAAGTAAAAAAAGCAGGTGTAGCAATCCTAATCTCAGACAAAGCAAAAGTAAAGATAGATCTAATTAAAAGAGATAAGGAAGGACATTATATCCTGCTAAAAGGCACCATAAACAATGAAGCAATATCATTGCTTAACATATATGCACCAAGTGGTAAGGCATACAAATTCTTAGAGGAGAGGTTAAGGGAGTTACAGGAAGAAATAGACAGCAAAACTTTAATATTGGGAGACCTCAACCTCCCCCTTTCTGAACTTGATAAATCTAACCTCAAAATAAATAAGAAAAAAGTTAAGGAGGTAAACAGAATTTTAGAAAAGGCACATATGATAGACCTCTGGAGAAAACTGAACGGGGATAAAAAGGAATATACTTTCTTCTCAAAAGTACATGGCACATACTCAAAAATTGACCATGTACTAGGGCATAAAAACCTCACAATCCAGTGCAGAAAAGCAGAAGTAGTCAATGCATCCTTTTCAGATCATGACGCAATAAGAATCATTTTTAATAAAGTACCATGGAAAAATAAGCTAAAAACTAATTGGAAACTAAATAATTTAATTCTAAAGAGTGAGTGGGCCAAAGAACAAATCAGAGAAACAATTAATAATTTCATTCAAGAGAATGACAATAATGAAACAACATACCAAAACTTATGGGATGCAGCAAAAGCAGTTCTTAGGGGGAGTTTTATATCTCTAAATGCCTACATGAATAAAATAGGGAAAGAGGAGATCAATGATCTGGGCAGACAGCTGGAAAAGCTAGAAAAAGAGCAAATTGAAAACCCCCAATTAAATACCAAATTAGAAATACTGAAAATCAAAGGAGAGATTAATAAAATTGAAACCAAGAAAACTATTGAATTAGTAAATAAAACAAAGAGCTGGTTTTATGAAAAAACCAATAAAATTGACAAATCTTTGGCCAATTTGATTAAAAAAAAGAAAGAAGAAAATCAAATCACCAGTATAAAAAATGAAAAGGGTAAGGTCACCTCTAATGAAGAGGAAATCAAAACAATAATTAGGAATTATTTTGCCCAACTGTATGCCCATAAATTTGACAACCTTAGAGATATGGATGAATATCTACAAAAACATAAACTGCCCAGACTAACAGAGAAGGAAGTGAAATTTCTTAATGACCCCATATCAGAAAAAGAAATTGAGCAGGCCATCAACGAACTCCCTAGGAAAAAATCTCCAGGGCCAGATGGTTTTACATGTGAATTCTATCAAACATTTAAAGAACAACTAATTCCAATACTTTGTAGACTATTTGGGAAAATAGGTGAAGAAGGAGTCCTACCAAATTCTTTTTATGACACAAATATGGTACTAATACCCAAACCAGGTAGAGTTAAAACAGAGAAAGAAAATTATAGACCAATTTCTCTAATGAATATTGATGCAAAAATTTTAAATAAAATATTAGCAAAAAGATTGCAGCAACTCATTACGAGAATAATACACCATGACCAGGTAGGATTTATTCCAGGAATGCAAGGCTGGTTCAATATTAGGAAAACTATTAGCATAATTGACCATATCAACAACAAAATTGGCAGAAACCATATGATCATCTCAATAGACGCAGAAAAAGCCTTTGACAAAGTACAACACCCATTCCTATTGAAAACACTAGAAAGCATAGGAATAAGGGGAACCTTCCTCAGAATTATAAATAGCATCTACCTAAAACCATCAACAAGCATTATATGTAATGGGGATAAATTAGATGCATTCCCAATAAGATCAGGGGTGAAACAAGGATGTCCATTATCACCCCTATTATTCAATTTGGTACTAGAAACATTAGCTGTAGCAATAAGAGAAGAAAAAGAAATTGAAGGAATTAGAATAGGAAAAGAAGAAACTAAATTATCACTTTTTGCAGATGATATGATGATTTATCTAGAGAATCCTGGAGAATCAAGTAAAAAACTACTTGAAATAATAAACAACTTTAGCAAAGTTGCAGGATATAAAATAAACCCACATAAATCCTCAGCATTCCTATACATTACTGACAAAGCCCAACAGCAAGAGATAGAAAGAGAAATTCCATTCAAAGTTACTGAAGGCACTATAAAATATTTGGGAATCTATTTGCCAAGACAAACCCAGGGCCTATATGAACATAACTATGAAACACTTTTCACGCGAATAAAATCAGATCTAAATAAATGGAGAAATATCAGTTGCTCATGGTTAGGCCGAGCTAATATAATAAAAATGACAATTCTACCAAAATTAATCTATCTATTCAGTGCCATACCAATCGAACTACCAAAAAATTTTTTTACTGAGCTGGACAAAATAATAACAAAATTCATTTGGAAAAACAAGAGGTCTAGAGTATCTAGGATGTTAATGAAAAGACATGCTAGAGATGGTGGTTTAGCCACACCAGATATTAAACTGTACTACACAGCAGCAGTCATCAAAACTGCCTGGTACTGGTTAAGAAACAGGGGTGTGGATCAGTGGAATAGGATAGGTACACAAGCAGGTGAAATCAACAAGTTTAGCAATCTACTCTTTGATAAACCCAAAGAAGCCAGTTTCTGGGCTAATAATTCACTATTTCACAAAAACTGTTGGGAAAATTGGAAAATGGTAGGGCAAAAACTGGGCATAGACCAATATCTTACACCATATACCAAAATAAAGTCAAAATGGGTTCATGATTTAGGAGTAAAAGTTGATACTCTAAGTAATTTGGGAAAGCAAGGAATAGTTTACTTATCAGATTTGTGGAAAAGTAAAGAATTCATGACCCAACAAGAGATAGAGAGCATTACAAAATGCAAAATGGATAATTTTGATTATGTCAAATTGAAATGTTTTTGTACAAAAAAAGCCAATGCAACAAGAATTAGGAGGGAAGCAGAAAATTGGGAGAAAATCTTTGCAACTAGTATCTCTGACAAAGGCCTCATCTCTAAAATATACAGGGAGCTAAGCCAAATATATAGGAATACAAGCCATTCCCCAATTGAGAAATGGTCAAAGGATATGAACAGGCAGTTTTCAGAGGAAGAAATTAAAGCTATCTACAGGCATATGGAATAATGCTCTGGATCACTGCTGATTAGAGAAATGCAAATCAAAACAACTCTTAGATACCACATCTCTCCTGTCAGATTGGCTAAAATAACAAATCAGGAGAATGATAAATGCTGGAAAGGATGTGGGGAAATTGGAACATTGTTGCATTGCTGGTGGAGTTGTGAGCTGATCCAGCCATTTTGGAGGGCGGTGTGGAACTATGCCCAAAGGGCTATACAAATGTTCATACCCTTTGACCCAGTAATACCACTTCTAGGGTTGTATCCCAAAGAAATCACGCAAGCGGGAAAAGGACCCATATGTACAAGAATATTTATAGCAGCTCTCTTTGTGGTAGCCAAGAATTGGAAAGCAAAGGGATGCCCATCAATTGGGGAATGGCTGAACAAGCTGTGGTATATGAAGGTGATGGAATACTATTGTGCCATAAGAAATGGGGATGATGCAGACTACATAACAACCTGGAAAAACCTACACGACATAATGCTGAGTGAGCGGAGCAGAGCCAGGAGAACGTTGTGCACAGCCACAGATATGTGGATTCCGTGAGGACCAACCCTGACATACTGCGCTTTTCTCAGCAACCTAAAGGGCAAGGACAACTCCAGGGGACTCACGATGGAGAATGCTATCTTCATTCAGAGAAAGAACTGTGAAGTTTGAATACAGACTGAGGCACACTACATGCTCGCCTTTTCTGCTTCTCTTTTGTTTTTGTTTTTGGGTTTTTTTTTTTTGGTTCTGTTTCTTCTTTCTCAGGATTCATTCCATTGGTCAAAATTCTTCTCCATGACCTGACTAGAGCATAAATTAATTCAATGCGAAGTTATACATGACAGTTATATGGGACTTGATGCCGTCTTGGGGAGGGAGGGGGGAGGGAGGGGAGAAAAACTGGAACTCAAAACTATGTAGAACCGTGTGTGGTAAACAAAAAATAAATAAAGAAATTTAAAAAAAAATTATTAGAAAGCATTCCATTATCCTGAGTCAAAAGCTGCATCTTCTACACAGTGCTACTAGTTCTTCTCTTTCCTACAAAGTAGTACAAGGGTAATCATTTTTTGATGGGACAGGTCTTAAAAGTTTATATTGTTATACTTTCCCCAGAATCTTCTCTTTTGTAGGCCGTAAATATCCCTAATTCCTTCCATCAATTTTAATATGACTTTTTCTCTAGTTTCCAACCATCTGGTTATCCTATTCTGTCTTCTATTTTATTTTTAAAATACCAATGAAAAGACTGAGTTCAATATGTGAGATGTAGACTGACCAGGACAGACGACAGTGAAAATGTTATTTCCATTGTCCTGGACAGCATTTCTTTCCATGAAACATTAGATTATATTTTTAGGTTGCTATATTATTATTCTCAAGTTATGTTAAAATACAGTTCATAAAAAAAGAAAATACAGTTCATTAAAACCCCTGAGACAGTGGCCCTTCCACCCTGGGAGCAGAGCTCAAATTTAAAAGAAAGGAAAAAGGCCAAAAAAGATGAACAAAAAACAACGAAAAAGAATCTGACCATAGAATATTTTTATGGTGACAGAGAAAGTCAAGATAAACTCAGACGAAGCCAACAATGTCAAAATACCTAGGTGCAAAGCCCCAAAGAAAAACCCAGAAAGAGCTCATGGAAGAGATCAAAATGAGCTTAAAATCATATGAGAGAGGTAGAAGAAAAATTTGGAAAATAAATGAGATTGATGCAAGAGAATTATAAAAAAGAGTCAACTGCTTGGAAAAAGAAAACGATTGCTTAAAAAGTAGAATTGTCCAAATAGAAAAGGCAATACAAAAATCCACTGAAGAAAACAACTCCTTAAAAAGTATAACTGGTCAAATGGAAAAGGAATCACAAACGCTAACAGAAAAACTGCACTTTAATAGTTAATGAAAAATAGAAGAAAATGTAAAATACCTCAGGGAAAAAACAACTGACCTCAAAAATAGATCCAGGAAAGACAGTGTCAGAATCATTGGTCTACCTGAATGCCATAATCAAAAGGAGGATCTGTATAGCATCTTTCAAGAAATTATCAAGGACAACTGCCCTGTTATCTTACAGCCTGAGGACAAAATAGGCATTGAAAGAATCCATTTATGACCTCAGGAAAGAGAACCCAAAATAAAAATTCCAAGGAATATCATGGCCAAATTTCAGAACTATCAGGTCAAGGAAAAAATACTGCAGGTGGCTAGAACAAAAAAACAATTCGAACTTCAGGGAGAGACAATCAGGATTATACAGGACTTAGCAGCTGCAACATTAAAGGATTGGAGGTCATTGAAAATATTTTCTAAGGTAAAGGAACTAGGATGACAACCAAGAATCACTTACCTGGCAAAATTAAGCATAATACTTCAAGGGAAAACTGGTTATTCAATGAAATGGAGGGGTTTCAAGTTTTCACAAAGGGAAGACCAGAATTGAATAAAAATTTGATGTCCAACATGAAGACCCAAGAGAAGCCTATAAAGGAAAAAAAAAAGAAAACATAAGGGGTTCAATGGAACTGAACTGTTTATATCCCTTCGTGGGAAGATGATACTTGTAAATCTTAAAAATTAACAATTGTGTCAATTATATAAATTCTGTATGACCATGAAGAATATATATGGATAGGGGATACTGGTATAAGGTGAATTTGAGGGAAAGACATAAAATAACTAAGGGATAAGAAAGAGGGGCACACTAGGGAAAAGTTGAATGGAGGTAAATTATTTCTGATAAAGAGGTGCAAAAACCTATTACAGTAGAGAGAGAAATGGGAGGGTGGGCGATGGTTATCATTTGAACCTTGCTCTCCTAAGTGTTGGATTAAAGAAAGAATAATATACACAATCAGTCAAAGATAGAAATCTATCTTACTTGAAAGGTAAAGATAGGAAAGTAGGAGGGAAGGAGATTAAGTAAAGGGGCAGGGGGACTGACAGAAGAGAGGGCAGATGGGGGGGGATGATAAACAGAAGCAAAACTCTGTTGAGTAGGGAAAGGATGAAAGGAGAGAGAGGACAAATAGGAAAAAATAGGATGGAGAGAAATACCTATTTAGTAATCATAACTGTGGATGTGAATGAGATGAACTCTCCCATAAAATAGAAGTAGATAGTACAGTAAATCAAAAACCATTATCCTCATTTCTCAGATACATAGAGAACTGAGTCAAATTTTTAAGAGTACAACCCATTCCCCAACTGATAAATGGTCAAAGGATATGAACAGGCAGTTTTCAGATGAAGAAATCAAAGCTATCTACTGGCATATGAAGAAGTGCTCTAAATCACTTTTTTATTAGAAAAATGCAAATTAAAACAATTCTAAGGTGCCACTCTTAGCCTATCAGATTGGCTATTATGACAAAAAAGGAAATGATCAATGTTGGATAGCATGTGGGAAAATTGGGGCACTAATGTTCTGTTGGTGGAGTTGTGAACTGAAGCAACTATTGTGGAGAACAATTTGGAATTATGGCCAAATGGCAATCAAACTGTGCATACACTTTGATCCAGCAATAACACTATCATGTCTGTATCCCAAAGAGATTATAAAAGAGTGAAAAAGAGCTACATGTTTAAAAATATTTATAGCAACCTTTTTCATGGTGAAAGAATATAGGAAATTGAGGGGATACCCATCCATTGAGGAATTGCTGAACAAGCTGTGGCATATGAATGTAATGGAATACTACTGTGCTATGCAAAATGATGAACAGGTGATTTTGAGAAAAACCTGGAAAGACTTGTACACACTGACGCAAAGTGAAATGAGCAGAACCAGGAGAAAATTGTACACAATAACAGCAACATTGTGGGATGATCAACTATGATAGACTTAGCTCTTCTCAGCAATAAGGTGATCCAAGACAATTCCAAAAGACTAATGATGGAAAATGCTATCCACTTCAGATAAAGAACTGGTGGATTTTGAATGCAGATCAAAGCATACTTTTTTCACTTACTTTATACTTTTTGTGTTTTTTCCTCTTGTTCTGTTTCTTGTTTCAAAACTGAGACTAATATGGAAATATGTTTTACATGATAGCGCATGTGTAACATATCAAATTGCCTACCATTTTAGGAAGAGGAGAGGGAGGGAGAGAGGGAGAAAAATTTGGGACTCAAAATCTTGTAAAAAATGAATGCTAAAAATTGTCTTGACATGTAATTGGGAAAAAATAAAATACTATTAAAATGTATTGAGGATCTTGTGATACCATATGTATATATGTATATATAGAGATATAGATATATGTATGTATGTATTTTATAAGCTAACTAGAGTTTTTGTTCTTCAAGAACAAGGGACCTTAGCTTAAACTTAATTATCTTCCATAGCACCTTGTAATAATAGGTATTTAATAATTATCTGTTGGTTAATTGATATTTTCCTGGCCAAAAGCCTTTTAAATAGTTACTGACAGAGTTGTAGTTCTGATGAGCAGGAGGAATGATGCAGTAGTGAGGGTCAGGGATCATGAGAAAAGCAATAGTTTGTTATTTGTACAGTCATTTCCCTCCCGGATGTCTTTACATAAGACAGTCAACCCCAAATTATTTGTGGTTGAACTTAATCAATTTTGGATCCAATTCGGCAGGAAGGTAGAATATTTCGGGAAGAGATTCTCTTGTTCTCCAGCTGAATTTAGAGCATAGTCCCATTCCTTACGCAGCCATGTGGTCACTAGGGTTATAGAGTTTTGCCAAGTGGATTAGAGATGTTTCTGACTGTCATTGTTCCATTTCTACAAGTGCCCTGAGGAATGGAACTGGAGCCCTGAACTACGTGCTCAGCTGTAACATCAACAAAATTCTAAGCATAGTTTCTTCATTAATACCTTCTGTTTCATTTCCCACCCTCAAAAGAGACCTTGCATACTGATTCTTGTGTGGCTCTACTTAAACAGCAGGGATTATAGCCAAATTCCTTGTTACAGAGTAGCTAGCATTTCAGGACTTAAAAATTGCTGATGATTTATTTGAAGTTTTCTATTATCTGTCTTAATACTCTTATCTAGTGTTGACTATTCTCTTTTAAAGTTTTTATCTGCAAGTTGCTAGGCATAATTAGATAATTTCACATAGAAGATGGATTATTTTAATTGGCCCCAGAAAGCCCAACTGGGGCCAAGAGATGAAAGTTATAGGGAGCTAATTTCATTATTCTCTGTTGATTAGTGCTATTAGAGGCAGTTAGGTGGCATAGTGGATAGAGCATTTGGCCAGGAGTAAAGGTAGCCCTGAGTTCAAATCTGGTCTTACATACTCACTAGATATGTCTGATTACCTCAGTTTCCTCAGTGATAAAGTGGGGATAATAATAGTACCTACTTTCCAAGGTTGTTGTGAGGATCAACTGGGTACACATGTTGTGTTTGTCCTTCGTTTTTGAAGAGGACCATGACATCAGGGAAGTGATGACATGACTTGCAGTTGACTTTGATTTGAGTGAGGGAGGGCTGTGCAAGGTCACCAGTCTCATTTTGTCCTCCAGAGCCATCTGGATCCAGTCACCAGATATTCATCAGGATGACTGGAGATGACCCAGGATGCATTGGGAGACCTTGGTCCTTTTAGGCTAAGGCTTTTTCATGTACTCACTTAGAGTGAGGAAATACCTATTCAGTGAATAGGCTTCTTTAAGAAGTGAGTCAAGGGATGGCCCCTTCAATTCGAAAAAGGAAAAAAATACAGTTGGGAGAGGAAGACCCTCAGGATCCTGTTCCAAAGAGAAACAGTTACCATTGACATTCACTCTAAGCCAGGAGGGCCCAAAATACAGCCATTAAGTGGAGCTTGGGAAGGGACATATTGTGGTCCAATCTATGAGCTTCAGAGTGAACTGGGGTTAAGGTTTTATGAGAGAGAGGAAGAGAGAGGAAGAGGGAGGGAGGGAGGGAGGGGGAGAGAGAGAGAGAAGGAGGAAGGGAGGGGGAGAGAGAGAGAGAGAGAGAGAGAGAGAGAGAGAGAGAGAGAGAGAGAGAGAGAGAGAGAGAGAGAGAGAGAGAGAGAAATCTAGTCAGTAAACCCCAAGTTAAGTGGGCAGTTTCTGGCCATCAAAATTTACCTTCCTTTGGAGAGAAGGAGAAGGAGAAAGAGAAGGAGAGGCAGGAGAGGGAGAGGGAGATGACAAGCTGAGTTATCCAACTAGGTTGGGTTGAGTACACAAGTAAATGCTCATTTAATACTTCCTCCTTCCCTCTCTCCCCACTTCCCTTCCTCCCTCCCTCCCTTCCTTCCTTCCTTCCTTCTTTCCTTCCTTCCTTCCTTCCTTCCTTCCTTCCTTCCTTCCTTCCTTCCTTCCTTCCTTCCTTCCCTCCTTCCCTCCTTCCTTCCTTCCTTCCTTCCTTCCTTCCTTCCTTCCTTCCTTCCTTCCTTCCTTTCTTCCTTTCTTCCTTCTTTCCTTCCTTCTTTCCTTCCTCAAATAGAATGACTTCTTAGGTAATGAGCTTCCTATCACTGGAGCAGAGCCTGCATGTTTACTTATTGGGAATGTTGTAAGGAAATTCGTACTTCAGTTGGAAAGTTTGGACTAAATAATTTAAGAAGTTCTTTCTAATGAAGAGGATATGACTCTAATCTTAAATTTGAAACACTTGCCATTTTTAAAGGGAAACCAATGAGTGAATACTAGAATAATTGTGAATACAATATACCAATAGAATAATGAAAACTGTCATCAGAGTGGAGTTATCTACTAGTCTAGTTCTTATAGGTGTCAGAAATAAGAGGCCAGGGAATGGATAATGATCTGACTAAATTCCACAAAGGACCTTGAATGCAAGTACCACAATGGGGACACAGGATCAGGCAGATTCATACCTTCTAGTAGTGAGAGAATTTTTACATTTTGTACGTGTAACTTTTTGATTGTTGGTGATACCTCTCAACTGTTGAAGGATAAATGTTACATTTAAAACTTATCCAGTCTTCTTTTTTCTTTTCTTTTCTTTTTTTACCTTCCAGAGGAAGTTCTCTCGGGCATTGCATGGTTCATCTATGGGGAATTTATAGAAAGACATCAACAAAGTTCATAAAAGGATGATTAGATATGAATTTGTATATAACTCAGCACAGTGCCTGGCATGGAGTAAGCACTTAAGTGCTCTGTTTTTCTCTCTGTCTCAGTTTTTCTCTCCATCTCTATCATAATCTGTTCCAGTGGGGGGAGCAACCGCACAAGTGAAAGAGAGTCCGTTGAAATATTTGAAAGCAACACCAACAACACCAATGCAGCAATAACTTTTATTTGCATGTTGTTTGCAGATCAGGCAAGACTAAACAGAACAGATAAATCTTACTAGAATATATTGCTTCCTGATTGGCAGTTTTAACCTTAGGCATGAATGTGGGGTTAAATTTCAGGGACTTCTTTTTAATTGCCTTAAAAAGTCAGTGGATCTAATTTCTCTGGGTTAGCTCAAGCTTTATCATATATATTCTTAAGTCTATTTTCAATTAAATATTATTTTCCTATTAGAACTCTCGCTAGGTCAATAAAATCCTGTCCCAGACACATCAAGATTCTAGGACAACTAGTTTATAGGGGAATTTTCCTAATGCCTTATGTTGAGTTCTATGAGTAAACAAAAGTCTTCAGAATCTGGGACTCTTATTATTACAACTAAAAGAAGCAAAGGCAGTTCATTTACTACTACATCTATACTTTCTTTGACATCCTTGAATCATTTGAGTATCTCCTTGGTAAAGTTCCTGCTTGAGTGACCTTATCTTTTAAAGATTTTTTTTCCAGTTTAGACTTTTGTCCTCTTATTGTAATTCTTGTTATAAGGAAAGAGTTTTTTAGGTTTTATAATAAAAACTAACTAGGATTTATAGACAGAGAAAATCTTATTTTGATGTATATTATGATTTGGTCAGAGGTTATTCAATTTAACAAATTCATCGATTACAAAAAACTTGTGAATTATGACTCCTCTGCAAGTTTAATGGGGAATCTTCAATAATTCCCAATGAATTTTTTTTGGATTTAATTCTTATTTTATTTTTTCTCAATTACACACAAATTTTTTTATATTTTTTTAAAAAATTGAGTTTCATATCCTTTCCTCACTCCTCTACCCCTTTAGAAGGCAAGCAATTTGATATATAGCATATATATATAAAATATATATATACATATGTATGTGTGTATATATGTGTATATATATTCATATATACACATACACATACAAATATATATACATACGTACGTACACAGACAAATATATGTATATACACACATATATACACAGTCAGATCTAAAGAATTAGAGAAATATTAATTGCTTATGGATAGAGTGACAGACCTGGAATCAAGAAGACTCATCTTCCTGTTCAAATCTGGCTCCACATACTTACCTGTGTGACCTTGGGCAAATCACTTAAACTTGTTTGCCTCAGTTTCCTTATCTGTAAAATGAGCTGTAGAAGGAAATTGAAAACCACTCCAGTATCTTTGCCAAATGAGGTCATGGAGCATCAGACACAAATGAAAAATGACTGGACTACAACAACACTTGAACAACTAATATTTCTCCAATTATGTAGATGTAAATTTATTTGTTTGAGCTCCCAATTAATTTTAATGAAATACAATAAGAAATATTACAAAGTTAAGTGTTTTATATTTTGGATTGGCATGAAATGTAAAAATATATATCATGTTTCATATTCTAATGTATTTTTGCTGTCTATATTTGTATGATCCAGTTGAAAAAGAATACTAGAATTAGAATCAGAGGGTGTGGGTTCAAGTCATGGCTTTGCCACTCTCTACTATTGTGTCCTTGAGCAACTGATAGCCTCTTAGGGCCTCATTGTCCTTTTCTGTTAATAATGGCACTGGGCAAGATGACCACAAAGCACCCTTCCAAGGCTAAATCTTCCTATTTAAGTTCTACCAATCAAAATAAACGTGTAAGTAGGGGGGAATGGCTTATATTGCTTTATTTACAAGTAGCACTTTATGGTATCAAAGTATTTTGACATACATAATTTCAAGTGATTCTCACCTTCACTCTATGAGACAGTGTATTTACAATTTGCAAGTGAAGATATTAAGCCCTGTAAAAGTAAGATGACTTGTGCAAGATCATATGGCCAACAAGTAGTAGGATGGAATTTGTAACTCCAGGCTTTCTAACTGTAAGTTCAATGTGCTTTTCATAATATCACAAAATTGATCTTTACTGCAATTTTTAAAAATTATCAGAAAAATAAAGTTAATGATATAATAATGAAATGTTCAAGGTGGTAAGACAGCAGAGAAGCAGAGAAATGCATAAGTAGGGGGATAGGAAGCAGTATAGTGTGATGTAAATTAGTGGTGTCAAACTCAAATTAGTGGTGTCAAATCCCCGCAGTCCATATATTGACTTAGAAAACGACAAATTAACGTTATCCATGTTGTATTGTATTTTTATTTATTTTATTAAAGGTTTCCTAATTATATCTTTAAAAATCTGGTTCATGTCAAACTCAGGAAAATGGTGGGCTTCATGTGACCTGGGCTGTATGTCTGACACCTCAGATATAAATAAGTAGATTGGGAGTCAGAAGAGCTGGGTTCTAGTCTTGGTTCAGTCGCTGTCAGATTTCTGGCAAGTAATTTAGCCATTGTGGGTCACAGTTATCTCATCTCTACATTGAGGATCTTCGATTAAATGATCACTAGGATACTCTCCTCATGCATTTAATGATTACATGTGCTTTATGACTCATTTGAAGGTGGAAGCTGGTAGGATTATGATAGTATAGAGAAGGCTTCTCACTATTTTTTTTTATTTTAAAATCTGAGATAAAATCTATTTAGTGACCCAAATTGATACCCTTCAGATGACTAGTCTGTCCACAGACAAACACACTTGTGACCTATAAAACAGATCCTGTATAGAAGAAAGTAATCTATTATCATTCAAGAGGCATATTAGAATTCATAGAAGTACCTTACAATACTACCATGAAGACTAATCCATTTGGTGTAGTTTATATTTGTGTAGGCTGAAGGTATTTTAATTGGTAGATCACAGTTATCACTCATTAACAGAATAAAATTCAGGAGGTTGTCCCTCTATTATAAACAGAAGCCTCTAAATCCCAAGAAAATGTAAAAAAAGTATATTCAACCACCGGGTTTTATTGATATGAAGATAAGACAAAGCAACAACAACAAACAACAAACCACTACTCATATACTGGTAACAAAGACCCAAGAGAATGAAGTATATAGGGAAATTGAATTTTGTTTGTTTATTTTAAAGTGTTTCATGGTAGTAAAAAGAGTACTGAGATTTGAATCAAGATAACCTGGGTTCAATTTATTCCTCTGGCTCTTCTTAGTTAGGAAAGCCACCTAACTTTAGTGTTCCTCAGGCAACCCTAGGCTTTATCTACTATGTAAATTATTGATTGTAACCTACACTCATTGGAAGGAATTCCTCCTACTGGTCCTGCACTGACAAAATCCCAACTCTTTCCCATATTCATTAAAAAGTATAAATAATAAAATTAATAAAAACATATTCTAGCCTGGACCCCCTTTTTGGGTGACTAATCAGCTAAGAAATTCCTAGATGAGTCTCTAGGAAAGTCTACATCCCATAAACTCCTATCAGTACATGTTCTGCCATATATAATATATTTTTGGTGACTGTTGGCAAAATTTGGATAACACTATTGATGTGGCTATTCTATCATCATACAATAAATTGATTGCCTTCTAATCAGCCTCAATGTCATGGAAAATTATATCCTAAGATGGCACAGAGGAAGATTGTCCATGGATAGTTTTCATAAACAGAATGGTTAGCTCAAAGTTCATTTTGTCATTCCTGCTTCACCAGCAGTGACACCTAACACAGATTCTAGCCTATGACCAACCAGGCTGGTTATCAGGTTCTAGCTCTTTGATCATGAGAATATTAGATAGTTAGTGTTCTGTTCATCTTTAATTGAGGTGCTGTGAGAACAGAACCAATCTGGAGGAAAAGAATCTAATAAAAATTCAAATCTGCATCTTGGGATTAGAAGAATTTGTTTTTCTTATTAAATAGAGACTGATTGATTTGTAGCAGTCCTCTATATCTTTTCTTCAAGTTGTCAGAACATTCACACATAATAGAAGATGTTTATTCCAAAAGCCGAGTTAACAGTAAATGATAAATATATGAGGCATACAATATTTATTGTAATGACATTATGAGCGTGGTGGTGGTGGTGGAGGAAGACATAATGGTTTGGGAATATGGAGTTAGAGGACTTAGGCATGAATATTGGATCTTCTGTTTACTAGTTGTGGCTTTGGGCAAATCATGTTCCATTTTTAGGCCTCGGTTTCCTTGTTTATATAATGAAGGAGTTGGACTATATAATTAATGAAACTTGTTCTAACTCTCAATCCCATAAGTCTATGCCAGATACTTGATAAATAATCTTTATATTAGTATAAAACTATTGGTACATTTGGATATATCTGTCAAAATTCCCACCCGAAGATGTAAAACATACAGATACTGGTAACATAAATGTCATTTACTGGAACTGAGATAATAAATATATTTAGGAATTTCCCCTTTGAATCTGAATTACAGATGCTTGCTCTTGGAGCAACCACCAGGACCTTTTCCCTTCTCTTTTGGAGAGCTGACAAACAGATTCTGTTTATTTGCATCATCCAAGCTAACTATCCAGGAAGAAGATGATAGATGAAAAGATAAACAAAAAGTAAAAAGGATTACTTTTCCAAACCCCAAATGACCCAGTGGAAGGGGTCAGTAAGAAAAAGGTACACTATTCAGGCACTGGAGGGAGGGAAGAGGTAAATGAGATGAGTTGTAAATGAACTGAACCAGAGTGGAATATATATTTATGTATATGTATATGCATATACATATATACTTACATATGTGTGTACACATATGCACATAGACATGCACACACATGAATGCACACACACATATTTTTCCAATAGTTACCTGAAGATACCCTTTGGTTAAACATTGGGACATATAGGACCCATGTGTTACATCACACCCAATAAAATTTAAAGAGGCATCTAAGGAAAGGATCTGTAGAATTATCAGTTGAAATAGTGTAATCTCTCCAGGGAAGCAGCTTCTCAAGAGCAGTTTCCAGAGAAGGAGTAATTATTATAGCCTGTTGGAGGAAAGTTAAGGAGTGGGAAGAGAAAATCGAGAGAATATGACAGAAGGATTCACAACATCTGCAGAGAATGGAAAAGAATGATAATAAAATGGTAGAAACTAACCAAATGAGAGCTGCCATCAAAAGTGCACTGGTACACAGTACCTACACGGAGGAGTGAATTCTAGCCTCCTCCTCCATTTGTGGGACTCTACCTAGAGCAGAACTGTAAGCCAGAGAGATCAAATAGGTCACTGGGTGGGAGGTAGGTGTCCCACTGGTAGGGAAAGTCTTGCCTCTTAATAGGCTTGGTGGTAAGTGCTTTGTCTTTTTTACTGTGTAATTAAAGCTGTTCTTTGTTTTAAAACCTTGTGAAGCTGGATGCATATAAGGAACTGATGGCTTCCCTTGGTAGTGCCAGATACTGATGTTCCCAGGTTCCCCATTGGTGGGGCTGATGAGAGAAAGTGTGACAAATTCCTAAAGTATTTTTTATGTCAGGAAGGAATTTTGATAGCATTATGTGAAATTTGGGGAAATATTTTTTAAAAATCACTACCTTTAGAGTTGCCTGAAAGGGGAAGAAAGAGGAATTTTTACTTGTTAAAAAATAGGAAGGTTGAGTACACAAAGTAAACTAGTTGAGAGCCCAAACCATTATAACCTATATTCAATTCCTATTTCCTTCTTTATTTTGCAGAAACTGTGAAGATTAACTCTGGAAGGGGTGGCAGAATTTTCAGTCTTGTAAACTAACTAGAATCTCTGAGGGTTATTCCTTAAACCTGAAAGCACAGAACTTGATTTTCAAGGCTTTTTAATTACTTCTAAGTGTGAAGTGTTGACACTGAAAAATGGTAAAGTTTGAAAATAACTTTAAAACATATTCTAGTTAAACAGTAATGAATAGGGATTGACATTTCCTACCACTTACTAGGTGGCCCAGTGGATAGAGTGCTCAGCTTTAGAATCAGGAAGGCTCCTTTTCCTGATTTTGAATCCAGCCTCAGACACTTACTAGTTCGGTGACTTTGGACACACCAGTTAGGCTCAATTTCCTGTAAAATGTAGATAATAACAGCAACTTCTTCAAGGGGTTGTTTTCAGGATCAAGTGAGATAATATTTGTAAAGCACTTAGCACCATACCTGGAACATAGTAGGTACTTTACAAATACTTATTTCCCCCTCCTTCCCCTTCTCTTGTGAGTGACTGTGAACACATAGATTTTCTTCACTCGTTTTCCCTCTTGGTAGGTGTCTTTAAGTGTGTGCTCACTCTCCCCAACAGATAATGAGCGCATTGGTGGGAGAGTAGGATCCAGATTATATGTGAATTGTTAACTGTTTTATCACTCATTATTCATGCATTTGCTTTAATATATCAGTGCCTGCGATATTATCATTTCTTTTGATTTCTTGTTAAGTGAATGTTTGTATTTTAAAATCTAAAGGTGTTCTTAGTGAGTAGTTGGTTGTATAAATCAAAAATACATCAGTGTGGGACTCAAGAGTAATGAGATGGAGATTATTTTCACTCTCAACAAGGTTATCCCAAATACCTTGAAAGAATTTGAGTATAATCACATGGTATGGCCCTTCTTTGAAAGCCCACCTTTTCCAGTGTGATATCAGGTTGAAGTGATTAAACCATACCAGAAGTGAGTGGTGTCCATACAACCCGGTGAGAAACGAGAGGCCTAAGGTGGCTACTTGGGGTGAGTAGACCATCCTATATACCTAATATACTTTGAATGTACTCAAATTTCATTCCTTCCTCTCAGAATCCTTAAAGACTTATTTCAAGTTTTGCTTCATTATTAATGCCTTCCCAGATCCTTTCTTCCCCAACTGATAATGTTCTTTCCCCATCTTTGAATTAATTAGATTTATATCTGTGTACATTTTGTGTTACTCTCCCTCAGCTCTAGCACCACCATCTAGTAGTTCATGCTCCTGTAAGGGAGGAGCTATCTTGATTTTGTCTTTGGATTTTGAAGATCTAATATAGTACCTTTCACATTATAGGTCTATAAGATGAGCTGAATTAATGGGAAACAATGAGGGTCCCAATTTTTCAGGCACATTATAATGCTGAATGAATGGGGAGGGGTTTGGGGAAGGGAGGAAGGATGTCTGGCAAACTCTGGTCATAAAAGTATGCTCCCTGGAGTACTTCATCCAAATGGTCTCTCTCTAGCATGTTCTTTGTTGTTCAATTATTTTCAGTCTTTTCCCATTTGGGGCTTTCTTGGCAAAGATACTGGAGTGGTATGCCTTTTCCTTTTCCAGCTGATTTTACAAATGAGGAAGCTGAGGCAAACAGGGTTAAGTAACTTGCCCAGGGTCGCACAGCTACTAAGTGTCTGAAGGCACATTTGAACTCAAGAAGATGAGTCTTCCTGACTCCACGCCCACCACTCTATCCACTGCACTACCTAGAGGCCTGCTAGCATGCTCCCCTTTTCTCATTGCTGACTTAGATGGCTACTGCTCTTAATTCTATTCTTGTCTCCTGCCTGTCCTTTGGATTTGGCTCAGAGGCGATGTGATAACTCTCTTCAAGTGCATGAAAGATTGTCCTACAGAAATGGAATTAGATCTGCTCTGTGTGACTTTGGCCTCAGAAAACAAAATTTGAAGTAGTGAGTGGAAGGCTTGATGTAAGGGAAACCTTCCTGAGAATTAGAACTATCCAAAGAGTAGAATAACACTTCAGAAAGTAGTGTGATCCAATCCACTGCAAGCCTTCAAGCAAAGGGATGAACACTAGTCAGCTGTATTGTGATGGGGATTCTTTTTTCAATCAGTTGCTGGAATAGATGCAGTTTCTTCCACCACTAAAACTCTGATTCTAGTTTCCCTATGAATTCTAGGTTGACAGCTTTATTCCTCCCAAAGAGTTTTCCCCTCAGATCCTATTGATTATCCTTAACTGAAATCAAGCATGGACTCTGTTCCATCCTTGCCAACACAGGCAACATTTATCAAGGCTGCTAGGTACCCCCTGTAGGCTCAATGAACCTGTCATGGGGGTTTCACAGGACTTTTGGCCTAGGCCCAAGATTTATTCTGGAACCTCTGAATTCCCCACAAAGGCTGTAAGTTTGTAAACCTGTAACTATTCTCTTTGAAATTCATGAGGAAGGATTTACATTTGCAAGCTATAAATGTAGTTGCAATATTTGAAAAGGATTGTTATGTTAATAACAAAATCAAGAGTATTGTTGCTTTCTAATTAAATTAGGTTGGCAAATTGTTATAGTACTTTAGATTTGCTCCAACAAAGTAATTTTCTATTCAAAATATTTCCAGAGATGACTTAGTCAAGATTAAATCAGGGAAACTAGAGAATATTTTTTCTAGGAGTAATAAAAATGGTGTTGGTTTTGAGAGGCAAAAAAAAAATTCATGAAGGAAACACTTTCATAGCAACAAATACTTCCCCTTTTAACTTTATTGACAAAGCAGGTACTTTGGCTACCAGAAATTTCAGAGGATCAATGACTTAGAGCTGAAAGGAATCTGAGACATCACCTAGTTTGACCCACTCATTAGAGATAAGGAAACTGAATCCCAGAGAAGTTAAGTCACTTGCCCAAAGTCACACAATAAATGGTAGAGATAGGATCTGAACCCAGGTTCTCTGTCTCCATTTCTAGTACTTCTTTTCATTGCATCACACTATCTCTACTATAGCCATAGGGACCTTAAGCTAGACATTTTATACAAAGCAGGCACTAGCTAGGTAAATTCCCAATAAGAGATTTAGTTGTTTTTCAGTCCTATCTGACTACTCATGACCCCTTTGGGGGTTTTCTTGTCAAAGATACTGAAATGGTTTGTCATTTCCTTCTCCAGCTCATTTTTCAGATGAGGAAATTGAGGCAAACAGGATTAGTAACTTGCACAGGGTCACACATCCAGTAAGTATCAGGAAAAAGAGTCTTCCTGATTTCAAGCTGGGCACTCTATCCATTGTGTCACCTTTGTTTTGTTTCTATTTTTATTTATTTATTCATTCATTCATTCATTTATATTTGCCATCCATTATACTGCCTAAGCTGCCATAACTCTTTACTGTCCTCTTTCTGTCCCAGGGACTGTTCATGAAAATTCTACTCTGTATGTAGTTTCTCTGCTGAGCAGATACTTACATTGCTGAGTTGAGCCAATCCATGTTGTGTTTCACACTTCATTGAGGAAGATGTCTCATGAAATTAGTCAATCCACTGAGTGACTTCTCTTACAGAAACAGCTGGTTATGAGTTATGTGACCCTGGGCATGTCACTTACCTGTTTGCCTTAGTTTCCTTGACTATAAAATGGGGATCATAATGGACCAATCTTCTAGGATTGTGGTGAGGATCAAATGAAATATTTATAAAGGCCCATAGCACAGTGTCTGGCACATAGCAGGAACTTAATAAATGTTTATTCCTTTCTCTGCTTCCAAAATATTCTTCTGCTTATCTAGACTTATTGATCAATAGCATCTGTAGTTACTATCTATCCTTTCCAACTTCAGACTTAGCTGATGCAGTTCTGAAATCTTTCCTTTCAGCTCTCTGTCCTCTTTCTGAATTGATTCTGGATTCACTGAATCTCCTCCGCAAATGATTAGTAATCAAATTCTCATCTTCTATCTGTAATCTATGTCTATAATCTGATGTATTATATTCCCATAGTTATGCTACAGTTATGGTACCCATATATTCCAATTTACTACAGCTTATCAAATTCAAAACTCAGTAGTAACTTCTTTTCTCGGAACTCTGGCTTGAATTAACACCCTGGCAGCTGTTTCTCAGAGTGTCTCTTAGAACTCTGAGCAAGATTAACTCAGCAGCAAAACCTAATGGAACAGGGTATTGTTTGTCTCTCTTTTGAACAGGGCCAATGCCATCATGGGGTGATGTCTTGCCTTGTACATGAATTGGATTAAAGTGAGGCAGAGCTGTGCAAAGTCATCAGTCTCACTCTCTCTTCCAGAATCATCAAAGTTCAGTGGAAAGACAAAAGTTAAGCACAATGTGGATTAGCTCAGCTTAGCAATGTAAGCATCTACATAGTAGAGTTTTCACCGGTAGTTCCTGTAACAGAAAGAGGACCATAAAGAATTCTGCAAGCTACATAAAATGCAGTGGATGGCATAGGTTGCAGTGGGTGATCTGGGCAGCTTCAATGTCTGACCAAGCTCTGAGCTCTCCATGGTGCCTGCCTCCACCACCTTCATGGCCATCAGAACAAATTGTTCTTAGCCATCCATTCCACCAGGGTAAAGTCTTCACGTGCTTGGGGTAAACATCCCCCTAGCTCACTGACTGGTTTGAGATCTGTAAGTTACTTGGTTTATCCTGTCTATTGAGATGGTTTGTAGGGTGTGGCTGCTGAGCCTATTCTTGGAGCCACAGGTGAGAGTTGGGTGAATCAGGTGGAAAATAAAGGTGGATGAATAGCCCTGAAAAGGGCTAAGCAAGTCCTAACACTAGAGATGCTGGTCCTCCTGAACACCCTATATAGTGTGTTATATAGACAAGGGGTCAGCTTGGGCAAATTTGTGGAGATGGGAGATAGTGATTAGTAGGTTACTTTGGTTGGAATGTACAGTTTATGAATGGTTCTAATATGAGATAAGGTTGGAAAAGTAGATTGGAGCCAGATTATGGAGGGCGTTAAATGTTAGGCTTTATGCTAGAGTCAATAATGAGCCAGTGAAAGCTTTTTAGTAGAAGAGTAACGTGCTTTAGGAAGACTGTTTTGGTTAGGTGACTATTGGCTAGATGGAGAATAGTCATTTCTCATCTGGATCTTTATGGAATTACTGGAGGCTGAGCTCTAATTCAAGTTCTCATCTAGGTCTTTTGAGGGCCCAACCATCCGGTACCAGAAATTGGCAACTCTGACATAAAACTTTACACAGGTAGGCATACCTACTGCACCTTATCCAGAGGAAAGAATGATATGTGAGATATAAAAATAAGAGAGGTATTGATGTTGACATAAGAGAGAATAACCATCTATTCATTCTTCGTTTGACTTCTTGTTTTTAAAAAATAGATATGTTGAAATAGCATTGTAAAGTGGATGTATCATAAATTTTCCTGTGCACTATGATTCCATGTTTATTATACCGTCTTCCTGATCTTTATTTGGCCATGGCCTTTAGACGAGAGCAAGGTGAACTATAAAAAGCACTTGATGAGGAGTCAAGAGTTTCAGTCTTTCAATTAATTTCTTAATTGACTAAGGAGAATCTCTGGGTCTTTTTTTCTTAATAGAAGGAATTAAACTATATAATATTATGTATGTAATTATAATTAAACTATAGAATAATGATACATACATGTGTGTGTGTGTGTATATATATATATAGCATGTAACAAAATAATATAAAACTACAACATATACTATTAATAACTAACCCTCATATAGCCCTTTGGGGTTTGAAGAGAGCTTTACAGATATCATCTCCTTTCAGCCTCAAAATCAGCCTGTGAGGCAGGTACTATTATCATTTCCATTTTGTAATGAGGAAATTTAGCCCCAGATGGGTTGAATATCTTGCTCAGGGTCATAGAGCTATTAAGTGTCTATATTAGGATTTGAATTCAAGTTTTCTAGACCCTTATATACTATACCAACTAGTTGCCTTTCCAGTCTCTAATATCTCATCTTTTTAGCTCAGAGTTGAATGTTATGATTCTTACAGAGAATTCCTTTTTTTAAAATAGCAAATTATTCTTGAAGAGAAGAGGTTGTAGATGTTATACAGAAAAAAAAAAACATGGTTTGCACGTGAAATCAAACTTTTATCAGACTGCATTTAAAAATAGTATTTTAAATGTTGGACAATATTATGTTAGCATAGCTTTGGAGAACAAGTCAAAGGGCATGCTATAAGTTGGAATATAAGATTTTCCTTTGGGCTTTGTCATTTGATACTAACAAGTCATGGGTTCTAGACATAATCATCCCTGAAAAACGAGTTTCTTTTTGATTTTTAAAGATCTTCTGGAAAGGAAATTTCAGAAATCTCTTTGGATAGACAGACTGAGTATAACAATTAAAACCAAGTCCCTTAGGTTTTAATTTAAGCCTTTTTCTTTTAAGTCTCTTCTCAGTGGAGATA
The DNA here is from genome assembly GCF_011100635.1 of Trichosurus vulpecula. Lineage (NCBI taxonomy): Eukaryota > Metazoa > Chordata > Mammalia > Diprotodontia > Phalangeridae > Trichosurus > Trichosurus vulpecula. Next base: position 367,527,820 of record NC_050576.1, read on the forward strand.
GAGAAAACCTGGCAAGCATACTTAAATACTTTTTGTTATTCAAGCCTTTATTATATCAGCTCATGCTCAAAAAGTAGTGATTGTCTTCCCTTAAGTTTTTGAATGTGGTATTTAAAGCATGTCAGTGCAAGATTATACAAAATTGAATCTCCATGTTTTTAAATAGCTAAATTTAGGGGGTCAAATACTGATTTGAAGCCCAAGTTTGATAAAGTTGGTACCCAGCCATGGACGGTAGGAGTCAGGACTAGTCAGGCAAGTGAGCTGTTTGAAACAAATAATAACTGCTCTGGCTTAGCCATAGATGTGGTTAGAATGCCACCCCAGCATAAAAGATGGCTCTGCTAGGAAGGCAACAAGCAGGGCACATTTTGTCTTGGTGTCAATGTTTGCTAATATCTAATTTGTTTCCATGTACTCACACTGACTAGATTTGGTTGTCTCTGACTCTTCTCTCACTTGGTTCTCTTGTGTTATTGCCTTGCTTCTGTTAAATCTCTATGTTTTCTCCTAATTTTTCCTGCCTTGTCCTACACTGGTGACCAGTCTTGAGAATAAGTGGAGTCAACTGCTCACTCCTGCCCACTGTTAAGTATTGTAGTTTGCCTTGGGTAAATTTCCTCCAGTGAAGACCTTCCAGGGGTCCTGGGACAAGTAAAGTTTTATGTGTAAAATTGAATCTTTGTGAATTCCATACCAAGAAGAAAGGAAAGGGGGAAAAGAAATCTTCCATTGAGCTACTTTGGGGAAGGAACATTGATCTATGTTTCTTTCAGGGGTGGGGAACCTGCAGCCTCCAGGCCACATGTGGTTCTCTAGGTCCTCAAGTACAGCTCTTTGATGCCAAACTTCACAGAACAAATACCCTTAATAAAAGGATTTATTCTGTAAAACTTGAACTTGGTCAAAAGGGGGCAGCCCCCAAGGACCTAGAAGGGCACATATGGCCTTGAGGCTGCGGGTTCTCCACCCCTGGCCTAGACTATCCTGTTTGGATAGAGATGGTGGTTGGTAGGAGCCTTATAGAGAAATTTACTTCCTCTTATAGCTGGGACTTCTCCCTCAGCATTTCCTGTGACCTGCCATCAATGCTACAAACCTTGATCCAAAAATAATCCTGAACCTTTCCCCTTGCCAACAGTATTTGGTGTATAGAAAGAATTCATGGTGAAAGAAATGCTTAGCTCTCAGAGACATTGGCAGTTGTCTCTAAAATACATAGCAAGGACTTGATAAATGCATGTTTCCTTCCTTTCTCCATAGATTGGGAGGGCTATGTAGCCAGTAAAAGAACTTGGGAACCTTCTTCTACTCTATATGTTCCAGAACATATGGAAGCACACTTATTTCTCAAACTGAAGTCATTTGACCTTTTAGACTGAGGATAATCAGTAGGTTCTTGCTCTACATTTTCTGAAGGGTATGGGGGAAGGAGGTGAAATGATTATTATGCCATTTCAGCGTAAAAGATGGCAACTCATTAATTATACCACCATTTAATGACATTTTATATAGTTATCTCAGGCTTCCAAAGGGCTTTACATATATTATCTCATTCAATCCTCAAATTGTCTTCTGTTATTTTATAGATGTGGAAACTGAGGTATAGAGAGGTTAAGCACAGTAAGAGTCCGAGGCAAGAGTTGAATTCAGTTCTTCCTGATTTCAAGTCTGGTGCTCTATGTACTATGCTACCTTGCTGTTGCTATCATCTGCATTCAACTCAACTCCTTTTCCGGGTTCTCGTTTCTGTTCCTGCTCTGCCCAGCTCATCTCTTTTACAATTTGATTTGTTCTTTATCAGAGTTCTCCTCTGTATTCATGTATAACAAACCCTTCCCCTGACCTGGCTGGACACAACATGTCAAGAGGTCATCCTGGACAGGAGATGAGTTATTTTATGGAGGGGCACGTGAAACTGTACAGCTAAGAGAGAATTGGTAAGGGGTGAATTGAGTTGAAAGACCAAAGTTCAGTGTTCAAACAATCATGTACATCAGGAGGGGCAAGCAGGATATGGGTTCCAGATGGGCATCCACAGATGATATCTTGTCCTTAGCACAGGTGCTGAACAGCAGTTCCCCATGATCATTACAGACACATTATAACCACAGTACTGCACTGGTTTAGACGTCAGGAGACCAATATCTTTGCCAAGAAAACCCTAAATGGGGTCATGAAAAGTTGTACATGACTGAAAAATGACTGAACAAGACAAGGTCTATGGTGATGTCCTAAGAGGGGGCACCCTAAGTTATTTTAAAAATAATAATAAAAAAAACTTTTACAAGGCATTTCATGGTTTAAAAAGTGCTTTATTTACAACCTGGTTAAATAAGGAATACCAGTATTATTACCTTCAATTGGCAGATGAGAGAAATGGGGTTCAGAGAGGTTGTGATTCATTGAGTCACACAGGTGGTAGGTACAAGAGTTGAGACTTAAACACAGATCTTCTGATTTCAAGACCATTATGAGCTATAGATTTTATCAAAGGGAGCAGGATTACCAAAAAGAAAAGTTCTAACCTAGTAGTTTTTTGAGCTGCTAGTAATCACTTAAATTTTTCATAGCACCATAAAGTTGCCAGAGACTTCAGATTATTTTGCTTCTGCCTCCCTGATTGCTTGTAAAACTACATATGAAAAATTGAGACAAAGAAATGTGCCCAATAACAAAATATCTCTAAGAAGTAGGAATTCTTAGTGTAGTGTTATGCCATAGCTAGGTAAAGGGAAAACATTTTATAAATGAGAATAGAGCCTGGGCCTGTGGTTTTACGGATATAAGAAATGCCCAGATAAGGAAATTCTCTTTTTTAATGTAGCTTGGAACTTTCTTTTTTAGTCTTATAGTCCCATAGAACACTAAGAGATGAAATGACTGGCCCAGGACCAAATAGTCAGTATATAAGGGGCAGGACATGAATCTAGGTCTTCTTGAATTCCATTATGTCCACCTGGTTGGTTGGTTGGTTGTTGTCCTCAGTTCTCGAAGAGGGCCAAAATGACATCACTATGTTAGAGTCAAGTTAAAGGGGGTCTGACTGTGGCTGATCAGACCAATACAAGCTCAGAATGTTCTATCACAGGTCAGGCACAAATAGTCCATGTGAACATTTGGGGTGGATACTCTAAATTTGTACCTCTCTCTCTCTCTCTCTCTCTCTCTCTCTCTCTCTCTCTCTCTCTCTCTCTCTCTCTTTCGTTATTGCAATTCTGCTTTGCTCCTAGAGCACAGCATCTTCTCTGATGAAGGCAGGCCATGCTGAGTGGTCCTGTGCCAGTGTCTCCCATGTCACACAATCAATTCCAAAGTTCTTAAGAGTTCTTGAGAGTGTTCTTGTATCCCTTCTTCTGACCACCATGTGAACACTTGCTCTGTGTGAGTTTTCCATAAAATGGTCTTTTTGGCAAGTGTTCATTTTGCATTTGAACTACATGCCCAGCCCATCGGAGTTGTGCTCTTTGCAGCAGAGTTTGAATGCTTTGCAATTTAGTTCAAGAAAGGACCTTAGTATCTGGTATTTTATCCTGCCAGGTGATCTTCCAAATCTTCCTAAGACATTTCAAATGGAAACAGTTCAGTCTTCTGGCATGGCGCTGGTATACTGTCCAGGCATACAACAATGAGGTCAGCAAAAAGGCTCTGTAGATCTTCAGCTTGGTAGTCAGTCTAATGTCTCTTCTCTTCCCCACTTTCCTTTGGACCCACCCAAAAACTGAGCTGGCTCTGGTAATTCGTGCATCAACCTCATTACCAATGTGTACATCCCTGGAAAGTACACTACCAAGGTAAGTGAACTTATCCACAGCATTCAAGACTTCTCCAGTTGCTGTAACTGATGGTTCCATGTATGGATGATGTGGTGGTGGCAGATGGAACACCTATGTTTTCTTGGTGTTGTTAAGCCAAAATTAGGAAAGGTGGCAGAGAACTTTGTCGCATCTCAGCCTCGGAGGCCCCATTGAGTACACAATCATCTGGAAACAGAAAGTCATGCGCCAGCACTCCCTCCACTTTGTTCTTGACTTGTAGCCTTTTCAAGTGGAAGAATTTACCATCAGTGTGGTAGCTGACCTTGATGCTATGTTCTTCCTCATTGAAGGCATTTGACAGCATGACTGAAAACATCATGCTAAAAAGCATGGGAGAAAGCACAGAGTCTTATTTCACTCCACCTAAATCTTTATGAACATAATTTGGTCATTTACACTTCAACCTTGAATCAAGGAAATGGATTAATACTATTTACCCATTTCAGATGATTGAAATGATAAGGGATAAAATTTGATCTTTGTAAACCACTCTTCAATCAGGAAAGAACTATTAACATTTAAGCACATGGAAGACAGTATGGTATAGTAGAAAAAAGCTTTAGATTTGGAGTAAAAAGACTTTGAGTTAGAATTTAGGGTTTAAAAGGGTTTAGAATTTAAATGATCAAAACATTGGGTTTGAATTTTGACTTTATAACTTCCTACTTGAATGTCTTGGATAAGTAACTTTTCTGGATCTCCATTTCTTCATCTGAAAAAAATGATGTGTTTGGATTCAATCTCTGAGGTTCTTTGAAACCCTAAAACCTATATAGTACAGTGACCATTACTTATTCAGTCTTCTCTTTGTATATTGATGTTTTCCTCTTGTATGTTGTATCCAGTAGTGACCATAGTACCTGGATTTTGATAGAAGTGTCTTTGTATTTTCAAACTAAATATCTGATAGATTGAACTTTTTTGGTGCATTAAACCACATCATCTCCTAATGGTGAATATACTTAGGCTACTATTCCGATTTACATTTCTCTGGCTACTACCTTCTGAATGACTGTACACATTAAATTCTTACTGCATCTTCTATTCCAAACACATCATTTTTGTTTCATGTAATGAAATTTGAGTTATGAATTTTCTATGAGATTTCATAGGTTTGTAGAGTACATGTCCATCAACCACATCCCTGTGAAGATTATGCCTAATGCTTAGGAAGTAGGTGATGTGGCCATGATAAATATTAATAGATTTCAAAACAAAGTGTTTACTTAGAGATATTATTAAATGAACTTTGACTTATTCTTCAAATATAGTTTAAGTTCTGTTACAACTTATGAAAAGGTTGGGTTCCATAGGGTCATTTGTAAGTCAGTTGTTTGGAACTCGTAAGGCATTTTCAATTTTCCTATAGAAATGTTATAAACTTAACATTCAGGAACTGTTTATTATTCTTGAATAAATAGTAGTTAGGGAATTATGGAATCTCAAAAAAGCCAATGTAGCCCATATCATAGCTAAGCCTTATTAGTGCTACTGAAAATAAATGCCATTGATTATGTTGTAAACTCCTGGAGGTCAGAGATCATTTTGATTTCTTTCTTTCTTATCCCCAACATCTAGCAATGCACAGACATGTAGTAGAAAGTTAATAAATGCTTCCTGAGGATTGAATAGAATTATGAAAAGTCTTTCCAAGTTACCATTCCTAATGCCAGGAATACATTTTTTCCAATGGATACCTAATAGTGAGAATGAGAAATGCCCCTTCCCTAGTTCCTTGACTGGGATACAGCAGTAAGAATAAAAATCCCAGTTCTCCAGAGTCAGAATAATGTTTATTCAGTGTTATTTCAGTGTTTATAACTTTGAAGAATGACTCCCTCCCTTCATCCCTTCATTCCCTCATTCCTTCCTTCTTTCCTTACTAGTGAAGAATCTTCATAATATCGTGGGTAGAATAACAAAGAATTCTGTATTTACAGATGGCAATAGGTAGCTACCAGAAAGTCAGCACCTAGCCAAAGTTCAAGGGGAATCAAGCCCAGATCAACTGTCTGTGTAGGAATGTGTTGCATACAAATAAGTGTACACAGAAAAAAAAACAGTCTCATATAGTTGTTTTTTACAGAAGCATTTGGTTTTGTGCTGATCTGTTTGTACTTTCACTTACTCTTTTCCCCTGAGATCCCTTTATGACTACAACCCATGTTTTCAAAACAAATTTTAGCTGAAATTAAGGGTGAAGTCAGTAGCCACGGAACAAAACAAAACTCAGTTGACCCACTTCAGTATTGAAACCAGAATCTTGATCTATCCAATATTTTTGTCTAATCAGCAAAAATGACATCACATCCAAAGTGGCCTTAAACTTCCATTACCCGAAATTAGCAGGATTTGTTCTTGGGGTTTTGTGTGTGTTGCATCATCCCAGTAATTTCAGCTTACCAGCAGCATGCAAATTGCACTAGTTTTCTCTAGGTGTTAGAATGCAGTCTATGGAGATATTATAGATTCTAGAGTCCAAGGAAGTTAATTTTGTTTTGCTAAATAAAGCACAATACTTTACTATTCTATTAGTATAAAATTGGAGGTATACTAGATAGAGAACTATTAAGAAACTCAAAACCTTCTACAAAAGCTCTGGAGGTACCAGTGATTAAAGACTGTGTCATGCCTAAAGCAAGTGCTTTAATTAGCCATTAAACAGACTTCAGGGTCAACATGACAACAGGTTTCTTTCTTTCTGTGTTTGATTTAGTAGAAGCAGTTAATGATTTTGTTTTTATTATCTTTACCCCCTGCTTCAGAATTATTTACTTAGCACATGGAAGGCAACAGAAATTTGTTATTATAAAATCAATTTCATGCCTGACTAGACTATCTCTTCCACCTTTGTCATTATTCTTTTAGCTTTGGGTGTTATCTAGGGCTCATTTATGTTTATACAACTAGATGGCAATGGACCTTTCCCATAATTATTTGGGGAATTTGGGCCATATAGCAACAAGCAGTGAATTTTCAGAGTGTCTTTTTTGGAAGATTTCCATATATCATTTTTTTCTTCTAAGTGAAATTTCTGTTCATTAAAATTCTGTAAGTAAATCTTCCCATGCATAATTCTCTGTTTAACTATATAATAAGAATAAATTATAAAAAATTCGTTATTAAAAGGAGTAAAAACTTTAATGTTTATAAGTTAAGCATTCTGTCTTAAAACCTTTATTTATTCAAGTTAGGGTCTATTCCATATTTGGCCTTTATCTAAGACTGTAGTAGGTGACAATCATGGCTTTAATGAAATATCAATAGCTTCAGAATGAAATATTTTAAATGCCAGTGGAATGTTTTCTTTCACTTCTGAATTAATATCTAAAATATACCTGGAATTAGGGCAACACACCCCTTTCCCTGTTGTTACTGTTAAATATAACCCCAACATGGAATTGGAGGCACTTGATAAACTTAGAGCAAAGAGCTATTTTGAGTTATGAGAGCTCTTTTCTTCTTTCTCTTCTTTTATTTTTTGGGGGAGAAACTCCCACCCCCAATCTAAATTCTCATTATTTAAACTGTATATGGTGACCTGAGCCAGGAACAGGAGACAAGGGTAGTGGAAAAGTCATAATTCATGAGCCTATTAAAGGCAGTAATTTCAGAGCCAGGGCAGAATAATATATTAATATAGAGAAGTTATATCTGGCAGAAACTTTATTCCTGCAATTATGGTAGCTACAACATCCATTTGGTGAACAGCGATTCCATTTAGGGTAGTAGAAACCATAAATGGGTTGGCTTTCTCCAGGCATAGTTAATTGATGCCTAAGAAAGAAAACCACACAGTTTGAGTTGGATATGTTTATTATAGAAATACTTAACTTAATTAAAATAATGCAATTTAGTGACTCATACTACGTTAGAGGTGAGCAAATGGCAATACAATCTGTAGCAAGATTTAAAATAAGAAGATATATTCAGGCATGGTTTGTTGCCCTCTTAACTCCAAATGTGCTTGTAATTTATGACTACTTAACTTAATCTAGGTCTAGTATCCTCCTAACTTAATCCTAACCCACTCCTAACTTTCACTTGGAATCAGAAGCCAGATAAGTTGCTCCAATGCCCAGGTGCTTACCCCATTTATACTCATCAGAACTCTGGCTATCCTGTGTTTTGTTTTGCTAAGGTAATCAGAGTAGAACAAGTCCCTTCTTTCCATTCTATGGCTTCTGCCAAAGCTACAAAGTTACAAAGATTTGTGCTGTTAGAAAATAAACTAAAACAACTTCCCTATGTTTAAAACAATGACATTCGATTTAGATGGCTAATCTTGTGTTTCATCTGAGATGCATATGATCACAGTTGAGTCTTTGTAGACATAATTGTCTCTCTCTCTCTCTCTCTCTCTCTCTCTCTCTCTCTCTCTCTCTCTCTCTCTCTTTCTCCATGTGTGTGTATCATTTAGGCTGTAGAGGTCCTACAGAATCTATCTCTGTGTGGAAAGAGAATGGAGGGGGAGGAGGGAAATTCATAAGCACCAGTTTCAGGAATAAAGAGAGGAAGATATTGGTAAGAGGATCACTCCCAAGAAGAACCAAAATAAAAAAGGCAGCATGGTTTAGTAGACATTGAGCTTATCTCGGAGTTAGGCAGACCTGGATTCCAGGCTCACATTGAATACATGCTTTCTGTAGGCCCTGAGGCAAGCTACTTAACCGCACACCCAAAACAACTCTCTAAGACTATACGTTTCAGAGGAGTTGCAAGTCTCCATTGGTGAAGGGAGTTTCCTCTTTGGGAGTTCCTTACACTAATGAAATCACAGGTCTGTTTTCCCTACCACTTTCAAAAACATAGTAATAGATATATGAGAAGACAATTAGGAAATACCAAACTTTTAAAAAAAATCATATTCTAGTTAATTTGGATATCAGGGATAACAAAGTTCTTATTAATGTAGTTCTTCCTTATTTTAAAAAGTACATTTCTAGTCCATGTAGTTTCCATAAATAAAATCTCTTAAAAATTTTCCCAAGACAAATTTGCTTATGGAAGGAAAAGAATGGGATAGTAGAAACTGTGAGCCCATATCTTGTTCTATTTTGGGCCAGGTCAGAGATGGTGGCAGGAGAATAAAGAAGGCAAGGTAAACCATTGCAGGGACACATGAAAGAAAAGAAAGGGGTGAACAAGAAACCAGCCCAGCAGTGGCAAGATGCCCATTTTCCCAGATCCATTAAGCATAATCTCTTTTCCCAATGAATATCAAGTTACTTGTGCTACCATAGCAACTATCATCTTTCTCCTCCTCATTACCCATTCCTTTCTAATGAACTCATAGCATGTGATTACTCTATGTCTACTATGTGAAAACCAGGGTCATTTGTCAAGACAGTTGTCAATTCCTTTCCTTTCCACCTGAAAACTTCTGTGTATTTGACAATCATATGCTTCCTCCCTCCTATATCAGGGGAAGAGGTGACTCCCTCTGTTGTCTTCCTCTGACCTCCTGCAATCCCACTCCCCTTCCTCCTACCTTCTCCAGTGTCTTATCCCATCTCCTATCCCCTCACTAGTTTGGCTCTTCAATTTATCACTCCATAAAACAGAAGTGGAGATTTGTCAAAGATGGTGTGAAAAGGATAACTGTTTTAGGTAAGAGTTAGACCAGATGCATTCTAAGGTCCCTTACACTGTGATTCTATGGCTGATCATTGACAGAGCCATGGTAGTCATTGTAGACAGCTACTTAATGTTCAACATGCATTGAGAGACTTTTTAAATTGCTTTTAATAAATATACCTAAACCATCAAATTTTACTCTTCAGAGATTGTAGGTATTTAAAATTTACATGTAAAGCATTTTTAACATTTATTTTTTAAAATTTTGTGTTCCAAATTCTCTCCCTCCTGCTTGCCCCTCTTCCCTCCTTGAAAAGGCAAATAATTTGATATCAATTATACATGTGAAATCATGGAAAAATATTTTCATATTAGTCATGTTGTAGAATAAATCACAGACAGAAAACAAAACAAGATGTATGAAGAAAGTTAAAAATATATGCTTCAATCTGCATTCAGAGTTCAGCAGTTCTCTCTCTAGAGGTGGAAAGCTTTTTTTATTGTGGATCCTTTGGAATTGTCTTGGTTCACTGTCTTGATCAGAGTAGCTAAGTCTTTCACAGGTGATCACTGCCATGATATTGCTATTACTGTGCACAGTATTAATATTCTCTTGAATCTGCTTACTTCACTTTGCATGAGTTTATATAAGTCTTCCCAGGTTTTTCTGAAACCATCCTGCTCATCATTTCTTATAGCATAATAGTATTTTATCACAATCTCATGCCACAACTAGTTCCAGTCATTCCCCAATTGATGGCTATCCCCCTGATTTCTAATTCTTTGCCACCATAAAAAGAGCTGCTATTTTTTCTGAATGGATCCTTTCCCTTTTTCTCTGATTTCTTTGGGATACAAGACCTAGTAGTAGTAGTAGTATTGCTGAAGCAAAAGTTATGCATAGTTTTATAGCTTTTTGCATGTAGTTCCAAATTATTTTCTAGATGAGCTGTACTAGTTCACAGTTCCACCAGCAGTGTGTTATTGTCCAAATTTTTCCACATCCCCTCCAGCCTTTGTCAATTTCCCTTTTCTGTTACGTTAGCCAAGATGACAGGTACAAGGTGGTATCTCAGAGTTGTTTTAATTTGCATTTCTCTAATCAGTAATGATTTAAAACATTTTTTTATGTCACTATTGATAGCTTTGATCCCTTCTTTGGAAAATTGCCGCTTCATTTCCTTTGACCACTTATCAGCTGGGGAATGGCTCTTATTTTTATAAATTTGACTCAGTTCTCTATATATTTGAGAAATGAGGCCTTTATCAGAGAAACGTGCTATAATCCCTGCCCCCAGTTTCCTATTTTCCTTCTAATTTTGTCTCTATTAGTTTTGTTTATACAAAAGATTTTTATTTCATGAAGTCAAAATTATCCATTTTACTTCCCATGATCCTCTCTATCTCTTGTTTGGTAAACAACTAGCTCTTCCCTTATCCATAGGTCTGGGAGGTGCATTTTTCCATGTTGCCCTAATTTACTTATGAAATCACTTTATATGTCTAAATCATTTGTGTATTTTGTCCTTATCCAGTACTGATTTCTCAGTTATTTTTCATCAGATGGTTAAACTCTTACCCCCAAAGCTTGGATCTTTGGATTTATCAAACACTAGATTACTATGGTCATTTATAATACAGTAGTGCATTGTGTACCTAATCTATTCCACTGCTCCGTTACTCTCTTTGTTAGCCAATACAAGAGTGCTTTGATGATTATTACTTTGTAATATAATTTGAAATCTAGAAGTTCTAGGCCCCCTTCCTTCGCATTTTTCAGTCAATTCCCTTGATGTTCTTGACTGTAAGTTCTTCCAGATGCATTTTGTTATTATTTTTTCCTAGCTCTATAAAATAATTCTTTGGTAGTTTGATTGGTATGGCCCTGAAAAAATAAGTTAACTTAGGTAGAATTGTCATTTTTATTATATTGGCTAGGCCTACCCATGGGCAATTAATATTTCCCCAATTGTTTAGATACGTGTTTATTTGCATGAAAAGTGTTTTGCAACTTTGTTCCTATAGTCTCTGGGTTTGTCCTGGCAGGTAGACTCCCAAGTATTTTATGTAGTCTTCAGTTATTTTAAATGAAAGTTCTCTTTCTACTTCTTCCTGCTGGGGACACGTGCTACTCATTTCTAGTTTAAACAGTAATGAATGCTCACTTAATATTGGAAATGTTTTGAAATAATTTTTAATATGTCTTTGGAGAGCTATCCTAAAAGTCCTATCACTGATATATTTTGCTAGGGTGTGAGGTGTTTAGTTTTTCTCTTAAAAGCCGTACTGCTTGTAGTGTATCTGAAATGTAAGATGTACCAAATCAGCAATGCCTTTAATTTCCTGTTGTTCAGAATCTACAGTTGAGCCCTCTATGGGATTTTATTGTGTGCTGTTTATGTGGCCAAAAAAGAAAAAAAAAACTACACACCTGAACACATTTCTTGCCTTTGAATCATCTTGTCCTTTTTCCATGTAACAGTGCCCTGTAGGTTTTTCAAAGGGGAACAAAAGGATGGGCATCATAATAAGAGTTTTGCCATTCTAATTTCCTCACCTATTTCCACTCACAGTTCTGTTGTCCAGGATCTCTTTATAAGGGCTGGGCAAAATGATAGGCACACTGAGAGTGACTGATGTTGAATGCCAAAAAGCAAGTGCTAATTTAAAGTCCTTATAGTGTTCTTTTTTCAAAAAAAAATCAAGAGGAAATAAATCTCAGATTAGAAGACTAACAACTAGAGCAGTCTTGCACCTTACTGTTTTAATTGGCTCTTGCAAGAAAGAAGAATTAATTGTTTCTTTTAAAGTCTCACATCAATGGCTTAATTTTGATCCAGTGTTGTAATTAATCAGCTGTGAATAAAAATGAATCAGAAGTCATTTTAACCCTTATTTTTGAAAACTTCTTAGAGGATATAAGTAACAGGTTAGCTGAGCACTGGAATAAGATTCTCAGGTCCCTTCCAGATTTAAAGTTTCTGATTCTATGTGCTGGATGCTGGGAGGGTGGAGGTAAGGGGAATATACAGTACCTTGCCCTGCTCACTCTCAATGTGTTCATTGAGGCAGTAGATGTTCCCCAGGGAACCCCACCTGCAGTTAGAATAAACCTGCTTCAAGGTGAGGATCAGTCTGTGTGGCAGTAGTTATTCCTCTCTGTTTTCTCTTTTTCCTCAATGATTGATAGAAATTATCTTTTCCAAGATGTTGTTGCTGTCCATTGCCATAAAGATTCCCATACAACATGTAGTAGGAACTTAGGAACTACAAATTTAATAAATTTCAACAAACATATATTAAGCACCTGTTAGGTGTAAAGCACTGTGCTTTGCTAGAGTTTACTGCTGCTGTTTCAGTCTCTTCCATGCTCATTGTCTCTCCTCTAAGAGGGAATGAGCTGTGAGTGATAGTATATAAACTAGTATTCATACTAGTGATGTCACTCTTCACTTGCTCCCGCCCCAAAGTGAAATGTCTACAATCATTCTGTTCACAATAAAGTTTTATAATTTAACTGAAAGCCAGCATGGTGAAGTAGAAAGAGCAATGGATTTGATAACTCCTTGGTCAGATCTGCTACATATGAACAGTCTTTTCATGTTACTGGGTTTCAGTTTCCTGTAAAGTGAGGGAAGAGATTTCTAAGAGGTAAGAAATTTCTAAGGTCCATGCTAGGTCCAAATATATATGATAGATACATAACATATAGGTTATATTTGATCACTAACTTCAGGTTAGTGCTAAGAGGTTTTGCTAATTACTAACATCAAAGGCAGTGATACTAGTATGCATCTATTCATACCATATATTTTGCAAATTTTCAGTACATTAACTGACTTTCTAAGAGAAAGTATTGGGGAAAAACATAAGAATCAGTAACTACAGAGATGTGCAGGAGGATAGGTCACAGGGATTCTGATGGTCATTGCCTTCAGCACAATTTATACTACTATCTCCTACCATCCCGTGTCCATTGGTCCTACATTGCCTTTAAAATATCTTCAGGTCACTGTCTTTAAAATCTTCACAGTACTGTAACATACTGGGCTCATAATACATTACACACATTAGGCCTCTAACATTCTAGTACTATGATTCTATGACCTTACTTAATGTCTTAGGATAATACTGGCAGGAGTTAAAGCATCTGTACAACTTAATCTTCTTGTGAGTTTCAGCAAATCTCCCTTTTGGTATATTTCTTAGAAATCGTTTATTGAAGTATTAGTGTTATTTCAGAAAGACTTTCTTTATGTGAATCAGTCAATATGTATTTATTGAGCACTTACCCTGTGCTAGGGAACTGTGGTGAATACAAAAATTATACATGAATATTGCCTTCAAGGAGCTCACGATATGGTTTGGGAGATAAAACCAATACACATGAAGAAAAGTTGAATTAGAAGGAGTATTAGGTAAGGGCAGAGAAGAAAAAGGAACATCTCAGCTTGAGAGGAAAGCTGGAACAAAGGCATAGGAATCGACGATGAACATGGTAGTGCTCTGGTGTTGTGATCCGCCCCCGTACAGTATTGCAGTTGGTCTATAAATATGAAGGACTGTTGACTTGAACTGGTGGAAGGAGTACCTACAACAGTGGAATCATCATATTATCAAAATGCCAAAATTTCTAGTCCTCAGGAATTAGGTAGCATTCTATCCACTAACTGTTTTGAAGATTTGTGGGGGTTCTTAACTAGCTTTTTACAATCCTCTATAAGAACATTTACTTTAGTATTTACATATTGCTACCTGTTGTAATAATTTGATTAGAAAATAGTGTTTTATTTGGCAGTGATGACAGTAGCCTGGAAAGCTTGGGAATATATAATTTAAGTTTAAATACAGCATACACAAAGATTTGGGATCATTATAATATGTAAACAAAAGATAAGCTCTTTATAATTAGATATAGTATGCTAATTATTATAACATGCGAGAATTAAAATGGCAATTCTCAGTGCTTCAATAATAATTAGGACAAATTTATAACAGGAAAAATATACTTCTATTAGATTAGAGATATCTTCTCAATATAATTTCATTCTTGTTAGACTCAAATATTTGTTGTCATTAAGGACAGAGTGTTTAACATTACTTGTTCTCACTATCATTCTATTTTATTTCAGATATAGATTTTCATTAACCTAGTCCAGCATAGGGGTGATCTTCCATTGACCGATTAAATGAAGTAAAAGTCTCACTTAATGTAGCCAGCTTCTGGACAGTCAGTTTTCCTGACTGTCCATTTTGACCAATATTAGCTGATGTTACAAATCTAAAATCAGCACATAGCTATTGGGATTTTGCTGCATGTGGGAAATGTATAAGGCTCAAAAATTCAACACATGCATTACTTCAGCAGAGTAGAAGGATGTGGCAGCTGTGAACTCTGATACTGACCCAAGAACAAAGAAGAGGAGATTTGATTTCTGGGAGTCTATAAGGATGATAGACTTCAGCTTGCTTAGCCTCTCTCTCTTTCTATCTATTCCATAAAAAATCCCTAACTCCCTCATGCACTCCTCCAAGCATTTTCCTATTACTCTCTTATTTGCTGGGGGACCATTGCCCCCTTCCATCTTTCCTCTGCAGGAAATTACAGTCTCCTTCCTTCCCTCTCAGCTAGAATGAGTAATAATCCCAGGACAACTTTTCCATTCTCCTTGAGTTAGGTAGACTTGCTGAGGCTTCTCTGATTGAATAGAAAAAAATGTTGCTCCCCATTACCCATGGGGTTGACTCTTTTGGACTCTGAAGTCTCCCCCAACTTCATGATTTTATCCCAAACCTTAAGTGCGTGCGTGCGTGCGTGCGTGTGTGTGTGTGTGTGTGTGTGTGTGTGTGTGTGTATGTGAGAGAGAGAGAGAGAGAGATGGACAGACAGACAAAATTATTTGGGACATTCAATCATTTTGATATGGTTTCATCTTGTGACATGCATGGTCATGAATGTGTACTTTTACTGACACTAGGTTGACTCAGAGCATTTGGCCTTGACCTTGCTCTCTTTACTTGTTGATTCTGTGATTTTTAAGATTGGCTATTACTCCAAAGAAATGTGCAAATTGTATAACTCTTAAAGAGAATAGGTCAATGATTATTAAAGGTATGACAGCAACTGGTTGTGTGGCAATACCAAACATTGCAACAATCATTCAGGATTAAACTGAAGCACAAAGGAAAGTTTAGTGGAAAGTGAATAACACTGAGAATTGCCTAACTTTTGCTACAGAACAGCTCAAACAATACTCAGAAAGATGCAAAGACTTTCAAAGGGACCTGACATTTAACTTGTAATTGAATACGCTTGTGTGACATGAAATAGGAAGAATAGCAAGAACACCAGTGAAAATAAACACTAGTAACTATCACTGTGAAGAAAAGATGTAATGGGCAAGTAACGGGCAAGGTAATATGAAGATTGGAGTGCTGCAGATTGGATAAAAAGATATTGTTTACTAGTGAAGCTCCATTTTCATTCGTGATGATGTCAAAAGCATTTTCCATAAAAGTCCAGGTGAACCTATAAGATTAAGTCCTTCCATCAGACTGTAAACACATCCACCAAGTACAGCATTTGTTTTGTGTTTTTTCCCATGTCCAGTATGCTTAGAAGTCTTGTCCCCATAAAAGGAATTATTAATTCTGATGCATATATCGACATACTGAAAAGTAGAATTTTTCTGGAATTATAGAAATTCCCATATGAAGATGTAATACTGCAACAAGACCTTGCCCCATGCCAGGTGTCACAAATGGTTAAGAAATTTATCTATGAGGTAGAGATATTACATGTTTTAATAGGCTTGGAACTTGCCTAATTTAAATACAATTAAAAACTTATAGGCTATAAATAAGGATAGACTTGAAAAAATTAACTGTTAATAAAAGGGGTGCTTAACATTCAATGTTATGAAAAGTATTATTTCAAAATGAAGAATTAGAGAATATATATCAGAATCTTGTGAATTCACAGCATCAGAGTTTGTAAAAATAAGTGATTGCCGCAAAAGAGGATACTTTGTATATGCAGGGTTTCTTTTTTAAAAAGATGTAAAAGGTTGTAAGATTCATTGTATGTTAATAAAGGTAATGATTTTACTTTGTTCCAGTTAATGTACATACCACTATAAATAATTCCGGTTTCCACTCAACTGAATTTGCCTGAATTACTTTTTATATTATTTTTATATCATGAATTACAAAGTTGATTTTAGTGTAATTTTGTGCTCAATGCCCAGGTGCCAAAATCTTCCATTATATCTGTTTTGTCACCTCTTTGGCTTTATCCAACCCGTTGCTGTCCTTTCCTTGACTGTCTGACTGGGGACAAAATTTCAACTTAGCTTAGTTTCCAGTCACCATTTTTCCTATCATTTTAGTTAAATTGTGTTGACTATTACTGCACTTTTCTCTTTACATTAGAGAACTTGCCTTTTAGGATAATTATATCATAGATCTAGAGTTGAAAAGGACCATAAAGGTCATCTCTTCATTTTACTGTTGAGGAAAATGAGGCCCAGACAACTAAGGTGTCCAAGGTCACATAAAATAGCAGATCTCAAATTAGAATTTACCATCAGTAGCTCAATGTTCAGCCCTCCCTCATATGTACCATGCTGCATTATTTTACCTAAAATCAAAGTTTTGATATCTTACATCTATCTATTTTTCTTAGGGGTACCTTCTCTCTATCTCCTGCAAGTTACAAAATGGCTTTCCATTTTAGATTGAACGATGCTACAGATTTTTAATTACATATTTTATACTTAGCACTAGAGTAAAGGCTAAAGCAATGAAGTTTTCTACCAAATGAATATCCTAGAAAATGGAGATTTAATCTTTTACATATAAACAGTTTTTGTTTTAACTTTCTGATGAGAATATTTCTAAAATATGCTATATCCCTTCCTGCTCTCTTAAACAAATACTACTTCAACCATTCAAAGAACTCTAGTTTTATCTTTATAGGTATCACTTCCACCAGAAGAGAGATCCCTTCAGTGTGTAGTCTTCACTGGTTGCTGTAGCCAAAAATTAAATTAATCAAGATTACAGAAGTTGTTATCCATTTGCATGGTCTTTCAGAACCCAGATTTAAGGCTATGCTATCATGTAACATTGAAATAGAGCTTGTTTTAGTTTATCTGGATCATTCTGCAGAGTAGAGGTGTCAAACATGTGGCCTGAAACACTCCTGAGTGCTGCTAAATGAAATTAAGATGTAATTTGGAAATATTTAACAGAATAAACAAAAATCCAATAAAACATGATAATATTACATTTCACAACTAAGTCAATATGTGGCCCACAGGGATTCTTATTATGGATTATTGGCCCCCCTTTCTATTTGAGTTTGACACTGCTGCTTAAGAGCATCAGTATATTGTACAGTTGTAGCTATTGATATGGGCACAGATTTAGACAGTGTGGAAAAAAGCATTGAATGGGCATTGATCCCAGTGGTAGTCCCAGAGATTGTTTGCTCTTTCTTGTAAGGGTAATACAAAGCATGACCTCCTGCTCAGGCTAACACAGCTGCATTTCTACAAAATGAATTCATGAATCAAAGGTAGAATCAAACCTTATCCAAAGTGATTTTTTTTCTTGCTCTGGAAATCTTTTCCATAACTGCTTTTGTTGTGCTTTGCCTTGTCAGCATCATTCAAAACATAATCAATGACTTCTGAAAGAGTAAGACAGTGGACCACAGGCTGATACTTGTCAGCTTGAACCTGATCTATCTTACTTTCACTGTTTGTTCACAAGGTGTGAAGGAGGAATATCCCTCATCATTTCAAGAATTTGTGCCAGAGGGCTTGAGGGAGGGCTCACTGCAAAGTATACACATTCTTTATTATCAGAACAAGGAGATGACACTTTTACTGACATGACAGCAGGCCACAGTTTATTCAAACATCTTCTTTATGCTTGAATTTTTTAAACACAACTCTAGGCACAAGCACAATTAACAATTTTATCTTTAATAACATGATGAGACTGAAAGTTCTGTAATTGTGCCTGAGTGATGGATCAACTTTCTCATGATATTTTTCCTGGGAAAAATAATTCATATTCTGAATAACACTATATTAACATTAAATCTAAGAATTAATATTGAAGGTTTGGAAAAAAGGGGAAAAAAGACTTCTGGGCAAGCTAGACAGTCATCTAGCAACTAAACAGTGTTACTATTTTTCAGTGAAGGTAAAAAAGATGATAGAACAAATCAGGAAAAAAATTGTTATCCATGCATTGGCTTGTGTTTTGGAAGCAAAAGATAAATGTGTGATATCTCTGGATGCTGTGGGATGATGAAATTCTCCAATCTCCGAAGACTTTATTTAATTAAATCTTGTAGCATTAGCACATACAAGAACAGGCAACTTGTCTTTCTGATGTTTGTTCCTCGGGGAAACTTGACTCACTGGTAAGTTTCTCCAAACTAAACCAATAGATTGTGCTCAGAAGTTAGTTCACTGAAAAAAAAAACTAGACAATTCTTCTGCAGATAAGGCTTAACTGTTTTTAGAAGCTTTATCTAGTATTTTAATGTTGTGACAGAAATTGTTCAAGGATCTGTTCATAGGTACTGCTGCCGAACATAACCACCAATGATTCAGAGGTATGATTAAAAACTGGTTTATTATGCCCAGAGCATAGACTCGTATCCAAAAATCAATGAACCCTGAGCAAGTTTCAGCAGACTTATGTAGGTTTTAGTTACATAGGTATGATGGGCACGAGAGAAAGTGGAAGAGGGTAAGTAATAATTTAAATATCAAAGAACATTGTAGAAGGGGAAAAATAGATATCAGGTAAAACAGGAGGATACTAGTCAGTAAACATGGGAATATAGCTGGAATTTTCAAACTAACCGTTTAACACAGAAGCTACAGTTCGATATCTCATCTCGATTTCGCAGGCTGCAGCTAGTTAGATGACCTGCTCATCTAAAGTAAATAGTGGTAAGAAAATTAAGCCAGAAGTTCTCTCATTACAATGTCATGTTCCTCAAATGGAATGTCACCTTTTTTCTCAAAACCATCAAAATAATTCCCTTGCATGTACCACAAAATTTAGCAAATGTTGAATTGCTTATTGTTTGCAGAACATTGTGCTGTGCTGTGCTGTACTGTGATGTGTGTGTGTGTGGGAGGGGGGGAGTATGTGTGTGTTCCTGTGAGGGGTGGCGTGAGGGAGGGAAGAGGCAAAATTTAGATTACATAGCCTGCTCTTATTGAGTGTATTGTCTATCTGACAATGTCCCCTAAGATATTTTATAGTTTATTAATCTTTGAACATTTTATCTTCCAAAATAGATTGGAAGGTCCTTAGAGGAACCCAAGCATGGTGCTTTGCATGTAAGTAAATATGGGAAGCATATATTTCTTCTTAGAGTAGGGAATAGCTTCCATTGCTGTGGACCACAGCCTATGAATATGAATTAGTAGTTTGAATTAGTCTTTGGTAGTTCTTTGAGGCTAGTGACTTTTAGAGCCTGTATTTGAATGCTTATCATTCTTTCTTTAAGCCCAGTATTCTATCTGCCATGCCATGCAGCGATATGATACTCAGTAGGTAGTAGGCAGTTAATTGATATTTCAATGGATGCATGAATAATAGCGTACATTTATTTGGTGATTTGTGTTACAAAATACTTCCTTTATAACTGAGTTAGTGAAAGGTGGAATTGTGAACTGATCTAAAAATTTTGGAAAGCAATCTGGAATTACGCCCAAAGAGTTCTAAACCACCTATACCCTTTGACCTAGCAATACCACTACTAAGTCTATTTCCAAAAATGATTAGGGAAAAAGGAAAAGAACCTGCATGTTCTAAAATATTTATAGAAGCTCTCTTTATTGTGTCAAAGAACTGGTAATTGCAGAGATACCCATCAATTGGGGAATGGCTGAACAAATTGCAGTACATGATTGTGATGGAATATTACCGTCCGTTATGAAACGATGAGCTCAATGGCCTTAGAAAAACATGGATAGACTTGCATGAAATAGTGGAGTGAAATGAGCACAACCAAGAGAACATTGTATATAGTAACAGCAATATAGTTTTAAGAACAACTTTGAGTGACTAAGTCATATCGACTATTATAAATACCTAAGTTAACTACAAAGGACCTATGAAGAAAGATGTTATCTACATCTAGAAAAAGATGACTGAATCATTTCAAATATTATAAATACCTAAGTTAAATACAAAGGACCTATGAAAGAAGATGCTATCTACATCTAGAAAAAGAACTGGTAAATATAAGAATGAATAGAATGATTTTACATATATCTATGTGTGTGTGTGTGTGTATTCATGTCTAATGGTAGCCATCTCTATAGGATGGGGGGAGGGAAGAAAAAAAGGAAAGTTATATGATAACTTACTTATATATTTAAAAGGAATAGCAAATTGTACATAATAGATTTACATTTTCATGTGAATATATCTTTTCCCCCTGTCCTACTATGTTATGGAAATGCTTATTTTATTTCTTAAGTACAGAATAAAATAAATAAAGAATTTTAAAAATCATATACTATGTGCTAAGCATGGCACATTCAATAGCATATTCTAAGTGCTAGAGATTTGAAGAAAAAAAATCTCTGTTCTTGAACTTACAGTCAAATGAGGGAGACAAATGTGATGATTATGATAACAACTAACACATATATAGAGCTTTGAGATTTGCAATGTCTTTTTTTGAAAAAAGAAAGTTTTATTGATGCCTTTTTTAATATCACCATAGCTTTCCATGGTATCGCTTTCCTTTCCCCGCCAGAGAACTATCCCATCTAAAAAATAGTACTTTTAAAGAAACCAAAAATAAAGAGAAAACAAATCAGGATAACTGATCACTGCAGTGAAAAAGTCTAAAAACGTGTAATGTACAACACTTTTGCATCCACTGCAAAGGTGGGGTAGGAATATCTTCTATATCTTCTGTTGACCCATGCTTATTCTTTACAATTTTGCAACATCTATTAAAATTTTTTGATGGTTCTTTCTATTTACATTTTTGTAGTTTCTGTGCATATTGTTTTCTTGCCTCTGCATACTTCACTCAACATCATGCCATATAGATCTTTCTTTGCTTCTCTTTATTACTGTGCTATGACGCTATGCTAAGGATGAATGGAGTGATGAATGCAAAAGCCTATTCATGTCCTTTTATTTGGGATTATATATCTACATCTATCCATATGTAGAAAGAAATAGATATATGTGTTTGTGCACACACACATATATAAATGAAAACAGCTATGTTCAAATAAGATATATAAGAGATAAATCACAAGTTATCAACAGAGGGAAGGTACTAACATTAAGGGTTAATTGGGAAAGGCTCCTTGCAGGTGGGATTTGAGCTGAATATAAAAGAAGCCAAAGATACCAGGAGATGGAGATGAAAGGGGAGAGAAATTCAGACATGGAGGACAGCCTGAGAAAATGGCCAGGTTTGGGAGATAAGAGTGTCTTGTGTGAAGAACAGCAAGGAGACCAGTGTCACTGGGTTGCAGAGCCATCTTGCTGGTTTGATGGAGTAAGAAATTAAGAATACTGGAAATATAGAGGAGACAGGTTGTGAAGAGCTTTTGAATGCCAAACAGGTTTTATATTTGATCCTAGAAGTGATGGAGATCTTCTAGAGTTAACTGAGTGGGGACATTTAAGGAAGATCAATTTGAAGGATTAGTGGAGGAACAGATTGGATGGGTGTGTGTGTGTGAGAGAATGCAGATATAGGTTTAAATTTTGAAGGGAAAAGAAAGGTGAATTTTATTTATTTCAGAAACAAGAGAAAACATGTCAACTTCATATTACAGAAATTACAAATAATGCATATAATGAAATAATGAAGGAAAAAAATTATTAACCACTTGCTATATGCCAAGAAGGTGACTATATACTGGAGATGCAAATACAAAATGAAAGGCAGTCTCTGCCCTCAAGGAGGTTATGTTCCAGTGGGGAAACTCACATATGAGAGTGGTAGCTATGGCAGAGTACTTTAATCTGGAAGTTTACATGAGTGGGGGATAGGGAACTAGATTCAATTCTATAAAAATTTACTAAGCACCTACTATGTGTCAAGCACTGTTCCAAGTGCTGAAGATTCAAATAAGAAAAGAAAGACAGTCCTTATCCTTGAGGAGTTTACTATCTAATGGAGGAAGACAACATGCAAAAGGAAGTTTGAAAACAAGGAGGGGAAGACACCAGGGGGTACTCATGATGGAGGTATCTTGTTCCATGGAGTTGAAATCAAACAGTTCTGTAGATGGAAAGTGGAGTGAGCTGGAAGTCCAATTCCTGCCTTCCATAAAGGAAAGCTTTAGGAGAAGTTAAATGCTCCACCCTTCATTCCTCTAATCAGAGAGAAGAGGCTGAGGAAAGTGCATTGGTATATGAGTATCCAAGGCTGAATTCATATAATGGTGCTTAGCTCTTCTAAGCGAGGCAATGATCTAAGACAATTACAAAAGACTCATGATGGAAAATGCTATCCACGTCCAGAGAAAGAATTATGGATTCTGAATGTAGATCAAAGCTCACTATGTTCTCTTTTTTGTGTTTTTTCCCCTTACTCATGGTTTTCCTCCTTTGTCCTGATTCTTCTCTCACTACATGACTAATGTAGAAATATGTTTAATATGATCATACATGTATAGCCTATATCAGATTACATACTGTCTTGGGGAGCAGGGAGTAGAGGGAAGGCAGGGATTTAGAACTCAAAATCTTATAAAAGCAAATGTTGAAAACTAAAACTAAATAAATAAATTAAAAGAATAAATATATTTTTCAATGAAGATTTACCTTAATGATTCATTCTCAGTCATATAAAAAACAGCCTGGTAATAAGGCTTACCTAGAGTTGAAATAGAATAAGGAGAATTCTTAAAAATCCCCTTGTGTGGTGGTCTTTAAAAATATGACAGGTGCTTGTTGGTCAGGAGTGATTAAAGTATTACCTTGCCCAAAGTGAGACATATCATAGCAACAATTCAGCTAGCAGCAACTGTTGAGGTGTAAGACCAAATGAGACCAGCATACAGGAGCTGTCAGCACAGGTTCTTTTGATCTGCTTCACTAAGGAAAGTAACTGTAAGGGGTTAACAATCTCAGTTTAATCAAATATACATATATAACTCACTTAGTTCAGGAGGAAAAGCCAGCAACCTGAACTTCAGAGCAAACACAAATTACAAACATACACAATATAAACAGACCAAATCACAGTTCATAGTTACCAGGAAAGAATCAAAATCTGGGTTGACAAGCCGGGGAGCTCTTAGCAATGGCTTGCCCAGAGTCCCATGCCACTCTTCCAGTGGCTGAGAGCTCCAAGGGAGAATGCCAACTTCTGGGTTTATATAGCTTGTTCAGAGTCAAAGGTGAGTCATAAACATGCAACTCACCCACGTGACCTAGAAGCGTCACAAACATGGGACTTAAACCCACATGGCCTAAAAGCTTCTGACATCACAAATATGTGACTCAAACCCATAAAAACTTGGCTTTCTCTTGAGTCAAGGAGGTCACCAAAGACTCCTAATTTATTCAAAGAAACAAAGGCCAAAATCATCAAGGGCACTTTATTAAATAAGTGCTAAAAGCCTACCTTAATTACTGATACACATATATAGGCAGCTAGGTGGCATAGCGGATAGAATGTTGGACTTAAGAGTCAGGAAAAGTTGAATTATAAGCCTGTCTTCAGATGTTTACTAGTTAGTTGTGTGGCCCTGAATGAGTCACTTAACCACTCAGGCTCAGTTTCATTATTTGTAAAATATAGATAATAATAGGACCTATTTCACAGGGTTATTGTGACTATCAATTGAGATATGTAAAATGCTTTGCTAACCTTAAAGCATATAACTGCCCGCTCTATAAACTAGCACTCTTAAGATTTAAAGTAATACAAAAAAGAATTAAAAAGCAAAAAAAAATGAAAGCAGTTCTGAGTAGGGGACTAAAGACCTTGGTCACAATGACCTGGTTTTAAAATTCTAACTGCCAGTAATTCATTGTTTGAACTAGAGTAATTCATTTGCTCTTTCTGCACTTACACTTCCTATAGCTATAAAAATCAGGGGATTGTTTAGATTTTTAAGGCTACAATTTTACCTCTAAACTTCTGTTTTCTTCGAGATTTGTGATTTTATACTTAGGGAATGCATTGACTTTTCAAAAAACCACAGTCCTTTTGATAAACTTATTTTTCTAGTCTATCCTAATGATTTTAAAGACTTCAGCACTCAAACATGGGAAATTTACTAGTTCTCATTTGCAGTCTCATTGTGCCCAGCACACATCGGAGGACTATGGGTTTCTTATTAGCCCTTTGGAAAGTGTGAGTTGTTATGTATGGGGAAAAAAGATATAATTCAGAAAATAGACTGTCACAGGTTTACAACCACCTATCTTTATGAGAGCATTATGTATGTCACATTTGCCAAACAGCCTAGCCATTATACTTTTTAGAATACATATTGTACAAATACAAGGTACTATGTTTGCTGAAACATGTTATTTTCTTTGGAACTAAAATAATAGACTTTGGGGTCTATTAATAAAGTTGCTTTGAGGATGGACTTTAGAGTGTGGAATAATGTGATCTAAATTTGTAAATAATGAGCATGGAATGTTAGAATGGCCTGCCCGAGCAGGTATCGAATTCCCTTTTCCTTGAGGTCCTTGAGCAAATACTAGATAATCATTTTCTGGTATGCTGTAAAGGAGATTCTCAGTCAGTTGTGGGCTAATTTAGATGGTTGCTTATGTCCTTTCCAAGTCTGACATTCTGTGAGTCTGATACCTTGTTGTTGATTTTTAGTATGTTATACCCAGGTGACATTGGCTCCAAGTGTCCTTGCCATTGGAAATTGAGTCATAAAGTAAATTACCCTGCATTTCATTGCCTATCTTGTCCTTCTTCTATTCCAAGCACATGCTGTTCTAGATTTACCAGTTGGATAAGCGCCAGAAGTTCTGGATACTCTATCCTTATAGAGTAAATCAAAAAATATTCAACCAATTCAACCAATAAACTTATTAATTTATTTATACCTGATTTCTCTCAGGTAGTAAAAATATCCTCTATTACCCACCTGATTCAAATGATTCTTCTTGTTCAGCAGATCTCTCAAAGGCAGCTATGTAACTTTCAACTTTCTATATATTTGTAGTGTTAAGATGTATGTAGCATTGTATTTTTGCTAGCTCTCTTAGTTCTCTTCCTAATTGAGATGGTTTGAGACTGTTCTCCCTCCTCCCATCACATTTTCATTGAAATATTTCTAAATTGTGATAGCAGTTTAAAATATTCAGGTCAACTTGTCTGTGTCTGGCTTCGTAAGTGGCAGCTGCCACAGTTCCCAGAAGTCTGATTGTTACCCCATTCAGATAGCTGCAAAGAAGGGCCTGGAGCAAAGCTGGTTGAAGTTATTTTGAATTCCAGTGCTTGGGTCTTTATGACCATATTCTCTGATGTATGACAGCATGAGAAGGAGTCATACTGTGTCAGGAGCATTTTAAAAATCCATTACCAAAATATGCTTTTATTCAACAAGGAGAGAAAATGCTCATTTCTGTGAAAAGTCACAGTGGGTAGTTTTTAATCCCTGGGCAGGTGGACACAAGGAAAACAGTAGAAAATAATAGGAAGTTTTGTGATGAGAAAAAGCAGTTCTTCCAGTTCTCCACTTAACTGTTTCTAATTGAATTGTAGAGCTCCTTATCTTATGTCAGGGTATGATAAGTGTTGTTTTTTTTCCTGCTTTCTCACTATCCTCATTCCTTCAACTTCCCTTCATTCCTACTTTCAAATTGTATGCTTCTATCCTGCCCATGGGTCTAGGTAATATATAACATTTTATGGAGTTGGCAAGGTTGAAAAAGATAATGAAATTCAGGTTTTTCTTATTTGCCTTCCTAGAGAGAATACAAATTGTTGTCAATTAATAGATGACACATCATGCTAATACAAATAGATTGTTAATTGAATTTAGCCATAGTCCCCTACAAGTATGAATTGATATTAAAAAATCCTTTTAATTTAGGCTAATGTTTTTCAATGTCAAGTTTGTGAGAGAATTCCAGAGAAATGGTGGGAACTGGGCTCCCTTTTGAGAGTAGTAATGAATGGAACCGTTTCCATCTTTAGAGAGAAAACATGGTACAAAGGAACGAACCTTTGCTTTGGAGTCATGGAATCTGGGATTAAAACCTGCCTCTGTCTCTTGCCGCCTGTGTGACCCTATGCAATTAACTTAATATCCTTGACTCTCAGTGTTATCATCTACAAAATGAGGAGGTTGGAAAGACAGCCTCTGAGGGCCCTTCTCCATCTAGATCCATGATTCTGGGAATCATCTGGACTGTATTCAACCTTGCTTCCTTGAGAACAATGTATAGATCTGTTGATCTGGGTTCTTTCTTGTTGTAGATGTTATAGAATAGCATAAAGTGAGATGAGGAACAAAAAAGGAGGACTGCTTAAAAATAGAAAAAGGTAAAAATGGGTGCTTTTGTTACCAGACTCCTGTAGACAGAGCATATCAGTTGTTCTTCCCAGGGAAACTATGATTTTTAAGGCAACTCCAATGCTGCATTATCATTGTTAGGTTTTGAAGGTAATATTTTTAAGCTTCCAACTTCATGAAACATTGCCTCATGTAAGATCCTGATAGTACTGAACCAACTTTGAAGGAAAAAAAAGAAACTGTGGATGAAGGAACCTTGTGCACTTCTTCGGTGTGATTCAGTCAAAAGATGGACAACTCTGATATGTAGATGATTTATCCCTGTGCTTTGAAGCAAATAGATATGAAGGAGAAAGCTGACATCTCATCAAAAGCTCTTAAAGACACACTCTTTAGGAATAATTGTGCTTCCAAAGAGTCTAGAGGATGCTTGTCATTTATTACACATCTAAATTCGTAACTGTTAAATGTGATATTAGATTTTCTTCACAGTTTTATAGTAGCTGGCACGTCCAGCTTTTGAAGGAATAGAGAGTGTAGCAGTATATTAACATGTAAGCAATGTAATCATATAGTAGAACATGGTCCAGCTGGATGAGGAAATGAGATCAGATTGCTCTTCTCTCTTTCCTGGCCTATTTGGGGGGCTAATGCTAGTTTTCAGGGAAAGAAATCATGGAGGCTTGTGAGAGATTCCTTTGTCTAGGCTGAAACTGCAACTAAGCCATTGTGGATGTTCTTGCACTCTTCAAAATTTATAATAATATGTGTAAAACACTTTTTAAATCTCAAAGCTCAAATTTACGTATAGCTTCAAGTTTGTCATTAACTTATTAATATAGACTTTCTTAGTAAATAATTCCAGATTTTTACAATACTTATAATATCAAAAATTCTTTTTAATGTTTAACAAAATTTAACATAACTTTGTAAAACCCTGTGATTTATTGTCATTCCATAACTCAGAAGATTAAATACCAATGAAAATTTTGTTCTGAGAATTACAAATTACAACATTAGAATTGCTATGTGAGAAGAATATATTCAGAATTAATAGAAATAGTAAAAAGATCTTGGCAAAACAAAAACAACACAACCACCATCACAGACACACCACTCACCTGAGCAAAATACAGTTCACCAAAAAAGTCCCACAAAAACAAAAAAACCAAAAAAAAAACTCCTTCCAATATTTATATATTTGGGGGCAGGGTAAGGAGGAGTAAGCCTAAGGATAATTCATTTTCAGAGCTTCCACTGTGTTATATTAATGTTTATTTAAGAAGGGTGACTCAGAGTTTGGGGCTTGAAAAATAACTTCATGAAAAGGGAGAGGGTGCACATAGGATACCTCTGGGTCACCCAGGTGGATTGATGATTCTTGACAGAGAAGTGGGCTTTTAAGATTTTTACTTTTTAGTAAACTTGGAGCCTTACAAGGTTCAGAAGTACCCTTTAAAATACCAAAAGTCTCTTTTTGCTTCTCTTTGGTTAAAATTTCCTGCTAGTTATCAGGACCACCCTCAAATCTCATCCCTTTAGCATTACTGTCTCTTCCTATACTGTTTAATCTCTCTCTTGAAGTTTCATAGCGTATCAACAATGTTGTTAGCAGCTGCTGTGGGGGCATAAGACCAGTAACACCAACACACAGGAGGGCTGTTAGCACAAGTTCTTTGGTCTGCTTTTCTAAGGAGAGCAACTTTAAGGGTTTTACAATCTCACTTTAATTAAACATACATATATCATTCATTTATTTCATTGGGGAAAGCCAGCACCCTGAACTTCAGAGAGTATACAAATAGAAATTACAAGCATACATTATATAAACAGAGCAAATAAACACAAACCAGTAGACAGGCTTCTAACTGTCTAACTGCAGCAATACATACAGTAACCAGAGAAAGAAGCATCAAAATCTGGGTTTTCAAAGCTGGGAGGCTCTGTGATGGCTACCCAGAGTCTCGTCTGGTCAGATCATATGATACTCTTCCAGTGAGCGAGAGCCCCAAAACAAAATGCCACCCTCAGAGCTTATATACCCTGTTCAGGGTCAAAAGGTATCACAACCATGGGACTCAAACCCAAGTGACCTAAGCCTTCAGGTGGCTTAAACAGGTCATCAAAGACTCTTGATTCGGTCAAAGATTTTTGATTGAAACAAAGGCAAGATTCGAAGGTACTAGATTTGCTTTAGTGCTGAGAAGTACTCCTAAAGAAAAAGCAAAGGCAAAAAGTCCCACCCTGGTTACCATTACACATAGGTTCTTAAAGAAAAAGCCCATTCATCTCCAAGCTAGAGGTCCACTTGTTCTGTAATAAGAAAAACAACAACCATAAAGATAACAACTGACATTCATATGAGTAGCACTTTTTTAGTGGATAGAAAGCTGGTGTTGGAGTCAGGAAGACCTGGGTTTGAGTCATCCTTCTGATACATGCTATCCTTGGGAACCCGGGGAACTCTAAGATTTTAAGTTGTAGAGAAGATGCTTTGGTGGAGAAAGTTTCCTCAAATGGATGTTTCCTGTCTCATTGAAATTGTAGGTCTTGTGCCTATCTCTGTCCTAACAACAATGATGCTGACAACATTGAGGACCACAATGACAGTAACGCTAGCAATAATACTAATACATTTATATAACTTTATTGTTTACAAAGTAAGTACATACCTGATCAAATGTAAAAAAAACATTTTTTTGAATTTGTAAATTTGTAAATTTTTGCAAAATTCAAAGTACTATATATTTGTTAGCTATTATTTTTAATAATTATTTTAATTGATCCTCATAACAACTCTACATAGGAGGTATTTTTATTATCCCTGTTTTACAGATAAGTAAACTGATGCTCAGTCCATTAACCAGTAAGTATTTATTAAGTACTTACTATGTTCTGGGCATTGAGCTAAGCAGTAGGAGTACAAAGAAAGGTAAAACAAACAAACAAAAAACCTGTAGCTACCTTCAAGGAACTTACAGTCTAAAAGGGAGATAACTTGTTATAACTTTTTTCACATAAGTTACCTACAGAGTCAATGGAAGGTAATTTCAGAGGGAAGTCATTAGCAGTATATGTAGTGGGGCAGGGGACATCCTTCTGCAGAAGGTAAGACTTAAGCTGAGTCTTAAAGGAAGACAGGGAAAAGTAGAGAGGGAGGTAAGGATGTGTTTCAGGTGTGGGGGAATAGGTAGTGAAAAGGCATAGATCAGTGTAACTGTATTGTGGATTATGTGACGGGGAGTAAACTATATTAAAACTAGAAAATTAGGAAAGTACTAGGTTTTTGTGGTTCACTTATTCCCACAATTTGCAGCTTGAACTTTTGTTTCCTCAGTAAATTTCATATTTCACCTGCCACAGCTTTAAATGCCAAAGAGAGTATTTTATATTTCATCTCAGAGGTAATAGGAGCCTCTGAAATTAATTGCATAGGGGAGTAAAATGGTTTGATCCAGGCTTTAGGAAAATCACTTCCACAGGTGAATAGAATATTGATTGGAGTGGGTCAAAATTTGAAGCAGAAGACCAACTAAGGAGGCTAGTGCAATATCCAAGGTATGCCATGATTAGAGCAAGTATTAGAGTGTTGGCTATGTAATTGGGAAGAATGGAATATATACAGGAGATGATGTAAAGACAGAAATCATAAGACATGAAACTATACTGGATATATGTGGTGAGTAGAATTGAGAAGTTGAGGATGATATTAAGGTTGGAAGCCTTTTTGACTAGGAGGGTGGTGGTACCACGAGAATTAAAAGTAAAGTGTGGAAGAAGGAAGGATTTGGGAGGAAAGATAATGAGATCTGTGATCTAGCCAAATTGGCCTTCTTTCCACATGATACTTTGTCTCCTGTCTCTGTATCTTTGCACTGGCCATCCTTCTTGCTAAGAATGTACTCTCTCTTTACTTCCCTCTCAAAAAGTCCCTTTCTTGTAACAGCTACATTGTGTGATGATCAACTATGAGTAACAGCTCTTTTCAGCAATACAATGATACGAGACAATTATAAAGGACTCATGATAGAACATGCTATCCACATCCCGATAAAGAACTGATGGACTCTAAATTTAGAGGAAGCAGACTATTTTCACTCACTTTATATTTTTGTGTGTGGTTTTTCCTTTTGGTCTTCCTTCTTTCACAACTGAGACTAATATGGGAATATGTTTTACAAGATTGCATGTATATAACCTGTATCAAATTGCTTACCATTTTAGGAAGAGGGAAAAGGAGGGAGGGAGAGAGAAAAATTTGGAACTCAGAATCTTGTAAAAATGAGTGCTAAAGTTGTCTTTACATAAAATTGGAAAAACTACTATTTTCAAAAAAGTTACTCTCTGCTTTAAAGATATAGCCATCTTCTATGTGAATGAAACCTTTCATGATCCCCCAAATTGCTACTGCTGTCCCTGTCAAACTACCTTGTATTTAACTTCTTTGTGTGTGTATTTATTAACTTTATATTTATGTTGTATATATTTTTATATGTGCTTGTCTTCCCCATTAGAATATAAGCTCACTGTGAGTAGATTGTTTCACCTTCTGTAGTTTTATTGTCAGCACCTACTGTAGTTCCAGGCGCGTAATAGGTGCTTAATTAAGACTTGCTGATTGATTCCTCATTATCCTCTATCTCCAGCATGGCTGGCAAGTCCATAGCATCACAACTGGAAGGGTCCTCAGAAGCCATCGTGTCCAATTCCCTCATATTATAGATAAAGACACTTAGCCCTAAGAAAGTTAGATACCTCAGCCCCCTTATATTCATTATGTCTCCCAAGAACCTTTTAAACCCACCTCCTTTGATAAAATGTCCAGGTCGTAATGAAATGTTGAGTTTGGGATTTCCTTTGAAACAGAGCCTGAATTATTACAGGACAAATGGGTCTTTTTCCCTGACATGAAGAGGCACTTTCTTCCCAGGGTACATGTATCCTCTCAAACAACCTAAGCCGCCATGTGAAATAATCACTTCCTAGCCTCGCCATCACACCCCCACCATAATCCATAGGATCTCATTGTTTGGTACCACTCTTTGGAACCTAGTTTCCCCATCAACCCACACAGGGATGCAGGGATCAGCCCCTTTACTTCCCTGGTACACTTGTACCTGTAGTCAATTTGCGTTCTGTTGTTATCCTTCTCCCCAACAACAACAACAACAACAAAAAAACAACAGAAAAACATTTATGTGTCTTACTGCCCAATGTTCAATTGTATTTGCCCTAAACAGTATAATTATGTCATATCTTTTTCCTGAAATGTTAATAAAATGTTATTTCAGTTGTTTGTAAGGTCCTCCATCAGCCCTCATGTGACACTTTTGTCTTTCCTCCCTGTCTAAGGTTAAAAAAAGAGAAGTGAATATTGTAGGAGGGGAAATGAGGCATCCTTTTTTATATACCTATTTTACTTTTTGATTAAAATTAGCAATTACTTAATGCTTCTTACATGCCAAACACTATGTCAGGTACTGAGAATACAAGACAGAAATGAAATCATCGCTGTCCTTAAGAAGCTTACCTTCTCCCTCACCTCCTCTTTCTAATCCTCTCTCTCTCTCTCTCTCTTTGTCTCTCTCTCTCTGTCTCTGTCTCTCTCTCTGTCTCTCTCTCTTTCTGTCTCTCTCATCAGATCTCATGGATTTAACCATCATCTCTAGCATCTCTATGCAAATCAATTATTCGATTAATAAGTATCTGTTATTTTAATACTAATTAATACTTTAATAATAACCTAATGATAGCTTGAGGAGGTATGACTTAATACTGAACATATTCCTTCCACAGATGAAAATCACAATTTATAGAATCACAATTTATAAATTACTGTGGGGGAAAATATCCTGTGGATAATCAGATGAGTGTTGCTTGATTGATTCTTGGATGAACACATATGGTCCATTACTAAGCCTATAGTTATGAAAAATTTTGAGAGAATGCTAATCTTGGAGTCAAGAGACCTTTGCTTGAATCATGGCCCAGACATCTATTGGTCATGTGACTTTGAAGAAGTTCCTTCCCCTGTCTGGACTTCACTTTCCTCATTTTATAAAAGGCTCTTTTTAGCTCTCAATCCTGTGATTCTGGTAGGACCAGCCAGTTTGTAATTTACTGGCATAGCCTTTGAGAACATACAATGGTCCCCATGCCATAATAAGGCCTTGCCATAGGACTTTATTTGAAGTCCCATTTTATTAACCCTTTAAAAACCTCCTAAAACTGTTTGTTTGCATCAGAGAAAGGAGAATAAGGAGTAAGAAAAGAAAGAAGCAACAAGTGGTGTCAGTAGAGCAAGTAGACCAATGCCTTCTGGAAAGCCTGCCCTAAAAAAGCTGACACCAGGGTCTTGGAGTTGGGCAAATGTCTATTTCCAGTTACTATTTCTAAGGAGTTATAGGAAGAAGAAGAGTATTTGATGACACTGAATATGAGGTGAGATGTGTTTGTGGTGTCTTAGGTTAGAGTTTTGAAAAACATTCTCCTATAGAAATATCATTAACCATTGCAGTTTGGTTTTATATTAGTACTAATAAAGCTATATTTTGGGTACAGCAAAGTTTACATAGGACTTTGAGGGCTGATCTTGTGATGTAGTAATAATTTATTGCATAGTTTCCGTTCAAGTATGTGTTCTATGTTCCAGTAGCTTACTTAAAAATGAAGTTTTGGAAGACAACAATTTTACTTGTTGGGAATTACTTGCTTAAAGACAAAAATTCACAAAACATATTCAAATCAATCATTTTTAAATGATTGCAAAAGGAGGCATTACCATACAGGAGATTCCCTTTACGTATTCAGTTCCACAGAAGCATAAAAGCGTTTGTTTACGGATCATTAATTAGAATAAAATCTTTTTAATTTATCCCTCAGTATTTCAGAACTTCTAATTAGCTACCTGGGTTGGGCCAAAGTTCAACTTTATTCTGGTTGTTTATAAAGAGAGAGTCAGCTAGCTCAGTTAATAATGTGTATAAAATTGTAGGGGACAGACTTTAACTATCTTAAAAGACCAAGCAGTTTTGAAGTTGTAAAGACTTTATAACACCAATTAATAATCCAAATAACAATAAGTCTCATCTATTCCTTAAATTAGTAGAAAATCTATTTGGAAACATTTTATGTAGCTAAGTTTCTTTCTATATATTTGAAAACTGTATTTTCAGCTATATTATACTTTAAAATGAACTCTTATTTTTCTGAATTGATTATACTTTGATAGATTAGAGAGCAAGGCAACTTAGACCTAAGTTTAAGTATTTGGTTTTTCTTACAATTAAAGTATTTGAATTTTCTTGCAATTAAAAATAAATGGGACGGATAGATGGCACAGTGGATAGAGCACTGACTCTGACATTAGGAGGACGTGAGTTCAAAATGGGCCTCAGACACTTGATGCTTACTAGCTATGTGACTGTGGGCAAGTCACTAATCCTTGATTGCCTTGCAAAAACAAAAACAAAAAATAAATTAGGAATTGAGGTATAGTTTCTAAATTATAATTGCCAGTGGGGAAATGTTATTTAATGTATAATCTTAAATTTATGTATAATTTTCTAAAAAAACAATTCAGTTATATAAAATGAGGCACTATAGCTTGAATCTTGATTTGCATTACTATAGTTAATGGTGTTGTGAGCATAACTTTAACCTTGAAGGAAGAACTAATACAAGGTAATACCCTATATACCCCATCCAGGACATATCAATTGATCCCACAATTTCAGACACATAACCATGGTGGCATAGGTACAACAAAAATGTTCTCTGATAGCTTTGTCCTAAAATATTCATATTGCATTGTTTAATTAAAACAACTCTAAAACAACTCAATAACACCTCATACCCATCAGATCACCAAATATGATGGAAAAAGAAAATAATAAATGTTGGAGGGGATATGGGAAAACTAGGACACTAATGTACTGTTGGTGGAGTTGTTAACTGATCCTACCATTCTGGAGAGCAATTTGAAACTATGCCTAAAGGGCTATAAAAATATGCATACCCTTTTATCCAGCAATACCACTGCTAGGTCTGTATACCAAAGAGATTTTAAAAAAGACAGGGTGGCAGGGTGGGGAGGAACTTATTTTAAAAAAAATATAGCAGCTCTTTTTGTGGTAGCTAAGAATTGGAAATTGAGGGAATGTCCATCAATTGGGCAACAGCTGAACAACTTGTGGTATATTACTATAGGGGAATATTATTGTGCTGTATGAAACGACAAGCAAGACAATTTCAGAAAACCTTGGAAAGACTTAAATGAACCAATGCAAAGTGAAATGAGTAGAACTGGGAGAACATTGTACATAGTAACAGCAATATTGTAACAATGAAGAATTGTGAATGATTTAGCTATTCTTAGTAATACAATGATCCAAGATAATCCCAGACTCATGATGAAAAATGCTATCTGCAGTCTTAATACAGGCTAAAGGAAACTATTTTTCCACTTTTTCTTTTTCTTTGTTCAAGTTTTCTTGCACAAAATTAATAATGTGGAAATGTTTTACATGATTGCACAAGTATAACCCATATCAGATTGCTTACTGTCTCAAGGTGTGGGGAGAGGAAGGAGGGAGGGATAGAATTCGGAACTCAAAACTTAAAAAGACCCAAACAAATGTTAAAAATTGTTTTTATGTATAATTGGGGAAAAGAAAATATTATTAAAATATTACATTATCTATAAGACTAGATTATCAAAGCTGCAGAATAAGACCCCACATGTATCCCTCCATTTCTAAACTTGTTATCTAAAAGAAAAATTTTATTTCAATATACACTCAAGTATCTAACCTCTGAGAAACTAATAAAATTTACACTTTTCATATTCTCTATTGTAGAAATGTTACTTTAACGTCAGTGATCATATTTAATTTTCAATCAAATATTTTAAAATATTTTTCAGACCACTAGAAAAATAGGACATAACCTTGAAATATTGAATGGGAAGGCAATGTTAATTGTATTCTGTAAGAAATTGGTATGAAGAGAATAAGATCTTTTCTAATATAATACCTGATGCTAACATATTGCTCAGTTTTAACCAGCAGTGATAACTGCATAATTTGTGCCAGTTGCTGCCTGTACTTTGGGTGAGCAAAAGTTCTCCCTTGTAACTTGCCTATCCTCAGAAGTTTAAATTGTTTTCCTACACTTTCCTGTTCTCAGAGAGTTCTCTCAACAAGCTATTTCCGTTGGATAGGGCAAATCAGCAGGCCAGGGTCCAGCATCGCATTTTTTTTTCTCCTTTGGGGAAAACTAAGTTTTCCCTAAACCAGTGTTCTACCATTCCCTTAACAAGAGTCTTAAGGTTGTTCTGCAAGCAAAAAAGAGGCTTTCTTTGGCCTTAACTCAAAACTGTTTCATGTTAGCCTCAAAAAACACTTTAATGGAAGTGTTGTCACTGTAGTACCTTCCAGAAGGGCAACAAAAGGTAACCTGAGCAGCAGTCCTAGAGAAACGAAAGTGAAGGAACCAGAGCTTCTCATGCATGGTGGGAGATTTCCCTTTTGTGCTCTTGCTTGGTGTCCTAGCTGAAAGCTGGTATTAGCGCTGTTCTCATCAAAGGAAAGATCACCAGGGAGCTGCTCAGTGCTCTAATCAAAATAACCTTCTCTCCCCAGACTCCCCTCTGAATGTCAGGCTCTTGTACTGGGGATAAAAGCACAACTGAGCTTCTCTTTTCCAATCAGTTGTGAACTCATGGTTGCTGCTTTACCGTCTATGGGAAATGTCTCAATCAGGTAGACATGAAGTTGGCACCAAACAAAAATGGATGACTACCTGAAGGACTCACACCAAATGGGAGATTAGGTTGGAGAGCAGAACTGCTAATACTCATAAATCCAAAGGGCTATTCCAGCTTCCAGGAATCAAATACTTCTGAATCAGCTGAAAGCCATTGAGGCCTCCAACAGGTAGAATAGAAGTTAGCTTCACTGTTGAGGTAGGTGTAGGTACTATTAGCCCTATATGCTACTTCCAGTCTAGACCCAAGCACCAGTTTCTTCCATTTCTTCATGTGGGCCAAAACATATAATGGAACCACCAGAGTTCAGGAGCAGATATTAAATTCCCATAAAGTACTCTTAAACGTGCTATGGCCTCAATGTCTTCATTCTGAAAATTTCACTGAAAGGTAAAAAATTTCCATGCGTTTTCCAAGTAGACCCATTCTCTCAATCTGGATGACTACTGACAATGACTCTATTTTGCATTAGAAATCCATCATCTTTCCCCAATTGAGAAATGGTCAAAGGATATGAACAGGCAGTTTTCAGAGGAAGAAATTAAAGCTATCTATAGGCATATGAAAAAATGCTCTGGATCACTACTGATTCGAGAAATGCAAATCAAAACAACTCTTAGATACCACATCTCTCCTGTCAGATTGGCTAATATAACAAATCAGGAGAATGATAAATGCTGGAAAGGATGTGGGGAAACTGGAACATTGTTGCATTGCTGGTGGAGTTGTGAGCTGATCCAGCCATTTTGGAGAGCAGTTTGGAACTATGCCCAAAGGGCTATAGAAATGTTCATACCCTTTGACCCAGCAATACCACTTCTAGGGTTGTATCCCAAAGAAATCACACAAGCGGGAAAAGGACCCATATGTACAAAAATATTTATAGCAGCTCTTTTTGTGGTAGCCAAGAATTGGAAATCAAAGGGATGCCCATCAATTGGGGAATG
Organism: Trichosurus vulpecula; assembly: GCF_011100635.1. Lineage (NCBI taxonomy): Eukaryota > Metazoa > Chordata > Mammalia > Diprotodontia > Phalangeridae > Trichosurus > Trichosurus vulpecula. The sequence continues at coordinate 367,565,438 of NC_050576.1, forward strand.
GCTGAACAAGCTGTGGTATATGAAGGTGATGGAATACTATTGTGCCATAAGAAATGGGGATGATGCAGACTTCATAACAACCTGGAAAAACCTACATGACATAATGCTGAGTGAGCGGAGCAGAGCCAGGAGAACGTTGTGCACAGCCACAGATATATGGATTCCATGAGGACCAACCCTGACATACTGCGCTTTTCTCAGCAACCTAAGGGGCAAGGACAACTCCAGGGGACTCACGATGGAGAATGCTATCTTCATCCAGAGAAAGAACTGCGAAGTTTGAATATAGATCGAGGCGCACTACATGCTTGCCTTTTTTGCTTCTTTTTTGTTTTTGTTTTTGGGTTTTTTCTTTTTTTGGTTCTGTTTCTTCTTTCTCATGATTCATTCCATTGGTCAAAATTCTCCACGACTTGACTAGTGCATAAATTAATTCAATGTGAAGTTATACATGACAGTTATATGAGATTCCATGCCGTCTTGGGGAGGGAGGGGGGAGGGAGGGGAGAAAAACTGGAACTCAAAACTATGTAGAACCATGTGTGGTAAATTAAAAATAAATAAAGAAATAATAAAAAAAAGAAATCCATCATCTTTTTGGTCATGGTGAGTATGAGGTCCTAGTGGTCGTCAACACATTGGGTCACACAGCACTCTAGGTGCTGCTCCTTGCTTCTGGAATCCATCAGAACTTTGGCTTTGTCAATGCAGTACATTGTACATCAACCCAGGAGTTCCTGGAATTTCTCCAGTTCGCTAGTCACAAGGGCCTGTGCCTGGGCCAAGGGTACATGGTAACACCCGATGCACCGATGAACCTGCTACGTGGAGGCCTGGTTATCCTCACAGCATTATATTTCCTCCATTATAACCTATTGAAAACTAGTGTTTGTTTTTATAGGTATTAATCTTATTTAGATTAACTTTGAAAAAAAGTTCTTGAACGCTTTTTATCTTAAAGTATTTTGTTGAAGTATAGCACATCATCAGTATAGTAGTAATTGTACTTTAAAAATCCTTTACATGTGTTTCAATAAATATTGTTTGGCTACTATGTGCCATGAATTTTTTGAGTGTGCTGGTAAGATGAGCTGTTTTATGGGTCTATTAGAGGTAAACCACAATTTCTTGGTTTGCTTCCTTAAAACTTTTATTAACATTATCTCTATTTCTACTTACTGTGAATTCAACCTGTAGTCTACCAGAAGCTCTGATCAAAAACTTTTAAAAGCAAAATATAATTATTTGCTATGACCAGATCAAGATACAAACTATAAATAACCCCCAGACTCTTAATTTCTGCAAGTATAAGCTGCTGCTGCTGACAATAATAACAATAATAGGTTCTTGAAGCCATAAGCTATACAGTGATGTACATACTTACATACATACATATACGTGTGTGTGTGTGTGTGTGTGTATGAGCAAAGTTGATTCCGGAGGTATAACAGAGTTATGATTATTGATCCAAGGACAAGAAACAAGTAAAGAACCCCCTGGTTCTGGGTGTGAGCAGACAAGAAATGATAGATATTCTGAGAGAGGAAAAACTTGGTCCAGACTCCTTAAGCATTTGTAGCTGTTAGTTGTGGCAGGGAAACCATGCTTTGTTGTTAGTTTGAGAAGTAATGTTGTCGATCTCCAGCGTGGATTGGACGCTGGGGTAAATTTCTGTATTGGGGAGAGATGGGTAATATCCATGCATAAAGAATATTTTTCTAAAGAGAAATGATTGATTTGGATTTATATTGATAATGATGTTTTTGATAAAAGCATTAATAAATGTGTCAGGTGAGTAAGATACATTTTATTCAAAATAAATTGCATTCCTTAAAAAAAACTTCTTGATGCAACAATGAGAAAAATGACTGAAATGCTCCTTTCCTGTTGAAACATTTTCTTAATAACTCAGAAATTGTTACTAGAAGAGCTATAGAGTACATTTAAAGTAATTATTTATTTTGATACTTATACAAATTAAATTTTCAGATACACCTGACAGCAATGACAATTTGTTTAACTACTATAGTTAATTGAAGCAAGTGACCTTCCTCTAATTAAAAAATTATTGTAAATATCAAGTATTTTTTGGCCATTGTAGTAGAAGAAAAATAGCTACCAAACAATAGACATTTTGATTTCAACTATTTTATTTAATTAAAACAAAAAAACCTCATCATGTATTTTTATTCTCTAACAATTAAATATAATTATTTCAAGGCATGTTTTCAATTCTCAGCTATTTTAGTTAAAAATGAGATTTTTTATTTTAAAATGTTGTTTTCAATTCTGAGTTTTCTTTTTTTCTCATCTTCATCCATTGAGAAGGCAAGAAAAACAAAACTTCTAACAAATACATGTCATCAAGTAAAATATATCCCCTCATTATTCATGTTACAAATAAGATTAAAAAAAAGAAAACCAACTAAACTCTTTTTCCTTTAGGAAAGACTTAAAGCAATAGATTAAGCAGTTTAAGACCGTATTGTTTCAAGCTTAAGATATTGTTTTCTCTTCATCCCTATATTCCTGTAGAAGAAATGAGACATGTCATAGAAATAACTATGAAAATGGAAACAGTATCCAATCATTTCTAATAATTTTCTTATCTCTGAAAACTCCTTGGTCTTTTTGCTAAATATTCATTTCTACCAGGTATACTAACTATAGGTATCTCCTGAGATGCTGTCTTGGACCCTTTTCTCTCTTCAGTCTGTAACCTGTCACTCCCTATCACTTGATGATTTCATCACTTCCCATGGGTCAAGTTATTATGTCAATGCAGGCAGACCTATGTCTTGCCACTGGATTCAGGTGACTCTGGAGGAGAGAGTGAGGCTAATGACTTTGCAAAGCCCTGCTTCACTAAATCCAATTCACTTGCAAGTCAAGACATCACCCTCCTGATGTCATCGGTCCTCTTCAAGAATGAAGGTCGAACAACAATCTGTGACTAGTAGTAGCTGCCTCACTGGGGAACCAACTGGCCAGTTTCAACTGGGCAATGCTGCTCCTTCCTCCCTCCCTCTCTCCCTTTATCCCTTCCTTCCTTCCTTCCTTCCTTCCTTCCTTCCTTCCTTCCTTCCTTCCTTCCTTCCTTTCTCCATGGGGAATCATACTTCTACATGTGGGTGCTCTGCCCAGAGGAATATAAATTTTGATCACTTAAACCTCACAAGTTATCTTGGGGTTTAGGGGCTAGATTTTTTTTCTCTTCCCTACTTATTTACTCCATCATTTTTTTAAAAAGTGGGACAATTAACTCCTTTGTCCCATGTAGTTTCATTTAGGATTTTTTGAAAAAGAACTCTGGAAAACTAGGCTTTGATAGAAAAAAAAACCATTGGGATTCAAATGGAGCTACTTGAGTTTGCTTTAAACCAAATCACTCTGGCTCTCACAACTGGCCAACAGTAGGGCCCAGCCCAAGCCTCACTTGGTCATTGTTCTGGTTTTGACGTCTCAGAATGAGTGTAAATACAAGTGTTTCTGTTCTGGCCAGAAACTCTGAAGTCTTCCCCTCCCGGACTGATTTTTTTTGAGTGGGCAAACTAGGCCATCTTTTGCCTCATTTTTTGCCTAGCTGTATGGGACAGAGCATTCAAATAATAGGAGAGACATCTTTAGGAGAAGCAAAGTGAATTTATTGGATACAACCTCGCGAGGTGGGTGTCATATCTCAGTATTGCACTAGAGAGTGAGGCAAACTGCAAAGAAAATGCATAGGTGAACATACCTAACGCAAAGATCCCCTCCCCCCTTTTCTATCCCTCCTCTCCATTGCCTAGGAGGTGGGTTTACAATCTAGGTGCGAAAAACTAGACAGAGAACTAGGAAACCAGGTAGAGCCAGTCCATGCATGCTTTCTTTATCTGGAACTCAACTTCCAAGGTCGCATCTAAAAGTCTAGGAGAAGAAATGAGGACAGGGGAGGGGGCCAATTCCTTCGGCCTCACTCAATGCAAGTCACAGTGACCCTTTCCTTATTTGGCTACTAATGTGGCGATGATATGGCTAAAGAGAAATAATGAGGATGGAGAGGGGGACCTTCCTGGAGCAGAGAGCAAAAAGCTCAAAGGCAGTCCATTATCTCCCTATTTGGTAAAATTCTTGTGCTAGCAGGAGAGAGGGGGAAGGGTGCCTATAGCTTCAGGCCCTGACTATCCAGTAGTTAGCTAAGTCACTACAAGGTTAAATTCCAAGCCTCCCCTACTCCCTCAGACATTCCCCATTCCATAAATAGGAGAAGAGAGTAGCCCCTATATTCTTACCCTGTGAAGTCTTCACAAATTATCCTTCTCACTCATAGCCTTAAATCATCGAATGGGTGTTGCCTCAGACAAACTGAGACCTGGGTAAGACCTTAGCTTCAAAAGGCTCCCTCATTGCATCTGGGGTCATCTCCAGTCGTCCTGACCAATGTCTTGCCACCTAACTCAGGTGACTCTGGAGGAGAGAGTGAGGCTGATGATTTTACACAGCCCTGCCTCACTTAAATGTAATTCACTTGCAAGTCAAGACATCACATCAGGAACAGGAACAACAAAACAACCACAACATCAACAATAACATCCATTCCTAGTCTCTAGAGTGGTAATAGGGATCTTCAATTATCCAGGTATCTGTTGGAATATTATTTCTGACAAAAACAGAATAGCTTATAAATTCATTTGCCCTAATGATAATTTTGGGAGAAGGGACGAGGGATACTCCTTTATTGACCTGATTTTGACCAACAGGGAGGAACTGATTTGCTGAAATAGAAATGAAGTCAGCCTAAGAGGGAAGGGACTAAGTGACTTAGAATTCATGTTCAAGGAGGAGAAAAAAGCCTGTTAGATACACTTGGTTTTAGGAGAGTAGATTTCAAAGCATTCAGGCAAAGGATAGATAATTCAGAATTGTACAATGAAAATTACCCCAAGAGGAAGTGGAAAACTTTTAAGACACAAATTATGAAAACCAAAGAGAAACTGTAATAGTGAGGAAGAAAGGGAGAACTGCCTGAAGACACATGGATACAGAAATGCCGAGAATTCATCAAATTAGATTTTAAAAGAACATGTATAGAAAATAGATACCAGGGAAAGTAGTAGAAATTGTATGTAAAAGAATGGTTAACCAGATGCCCTAAAGCTCAAAATGAATTGAAGTTTTTAAGGAACGCTAAGGACATAGCAAAATATTTTTCAAACAATAATGGGTAAAAGAGGATATAAAAAGATATGACTTCTCTTTATTATAAATTATGGAACAAGTGTAATAAAAGATGTGGAGAAATTACAACTCCTGAACTTCTCTTTTGTTATTAATGACATAAATAACAATCTTTGGGCTGAGAAAATTAGAACAAAAATAGTTAACAGGAAATTGAAGCCCTAGATTAATGTGGCGATAGTAATTGAAGACTTAGCTGGTTTCAAAGCTTTCAAGTCACCATACCTAGATGAACAATGTCCCAGGATACTTATGAAAATGGTCAATGCTATTTTTGAGTCACTGTCTTTAATCTCTGGAAGCTCATGGAGAAAGGGAGAGGTGCTGCAAGACTGGAAAAAGACAAGTAGCCCAATTTAGAAAAAAAGTAAAGAGATTCAAAAGTGTAAAATACAGAATAAAGAGATCGACTTTGATTTCTGGGGAGAAATTATGATTGGATTATTAAAGGGATCATTTTAAGACTTTAGAATGGCTGTTAACACTTAGAGCTTATCTGGGTTCATCAAGGGAAGACATGCAAGACTAAATTAATTTCATTTTTTTAAATATTAACATTAGAGTGATAGAACAAGCTATTGCTGTAGACAGTACATCTAGAGTTCTCCAAAGCATTTGACAGTTGTTCAAATTCTATCATTTAGACAACATGGAGAGATGTGAACTCTATTATGATTATATATTAAAAATTGACTGAATGATCTGACACAGAATAGGCATTAGTAGGTCAATGTCAACTGAAGTAAGGCGTGTCTAATAGACTGTATAGTGGGGTTGGGAAAGGAGGTCTTAGGTTTAGTAACAACTGCTTTGGAGATTGGATAAGGCTTAGAGATCTCTTAATATATCTTAATTTTCTTGTTGAGGAGCTCTGATAACATACATGGTATTTAGATTAGTATAATCAATTTACCTCAGATTTCATAGAAAAACATGGCTACAATCATCAGAGGTCAAAAAGCTTATTTCTTGGTCTCTAGGCAGAACTTTCATTATTTCATACAGCCAGTTATTTGTCTTAATGGTAAATATCATTTGGGAAAAGTGATTTCATAAATGCTTATTTTTAACCTATTCTGGTTTTATCAGCTCTTATTTGCATATTTTTTCCTGTTCAACTTATCTTTGTGTTGAAATATAAGGCCATTTATGTTTCTCTTAATATTTAAGAGATTGGTAGGGAGCCAAGATGGTGGCTGGAAAGCAGGGACTAGCATGAGCTCCCCACTGAGTCCCTCCAAAAACCTATAAAAAATGGCTCTGAACCAATTCTAGAATTGCAGAACCCACAAAAAAGCAGAGGGAAGCAGGGCTCCAGCCCAAGACAGCCTGGATGGTCTCTGGGTGAGGTCTGTCCCACACAGAGCTGGGAGCTGGGATCTGGGAGCTGGGAGTGGAGCAGAGCAGAGCCCAGCATGAGCGGCACGGACCAACCAGACCAGGACCCGGGTGGAGTGGGCCCTAGCGCCCTGAATCAGTGAGCTGCGGAAGTTACCAAACATCTCAACCCACAAACACCAAAGACAGCAGAGAAGGTTAGTGGGAAAAGCTGCAGGAGTGTAAGGAGTTTGAGGTTTGTCCACCGCCCCCGGGGCAGCAGAGGTGGGGCAGCCACAGCTGCAGTTGCTTCGGGCCCCAGGCCCACCTGGTGGGAGGAATTAAGTGGCAGATCAGAGCAGGAGTGCACAGCCTGCTGAAGATATAAACCCAGTCCGGGTTGGGGGTTCTTGGGGAAGGAGGAGTGCTGGTGTGGCAGAGCAGGCACATCGCCCCCAAACATGGAACATAGAACTCTTTAGTCTACAAGCAGTCATACCCTGCTGAAAAACTCAAGGGTCAAGTTAGTTGGTTGGGAATATGGCCAGACAGCAAAAACACACCCAGATTCAGTCTCAGACTTTGGATTCTTTGGTGACAGAGAAGACCAAAACATACAGCCTAAAGAAGTCAACAAAGTCCAAGAACCTACAGCAAAAGCATCCAAGAAAACCATGAACTGGTCCCAGGCCATGGAAGAGCTCAAAAAGGATTTAAAAAGCAAGTTAGAGAAGTAGAGGAAAAATTGAGAAGAGAAATGAGAAGGATGTGAGAAAACCATGAAAAACAAGTCAATGACTTGCTAAAGGAGACCTAAAAAAATACCAAAAAATACACTGAAGAAAACAACACCTTAAAAAATAGACTAACTCTTCCTATTCTAATTCCTTCAATTTCTTTTTCTTCTCTTATTGCTACAGCTAATGCTTCCAGTACCAAATTGAATAATAGGGGTGATAATGGACATCCTTGTTTCACCCCTGATCTTATTGGGAATGCATCTAGTTTATCCCCATTACAAATAATGCTTGTTGATGGTTTTAGGTAGATGCTATTTATAATTTTGAGGAAGGTTCCCCTTATTCCTATGCTTTCTAGTGTTTTTAATAGGAATGGGTGTTGTACTTTGTCAAAGGCTTTTTCTGCGTCTATTGAGATGATCATATGGTTTCTGCTAGTTTTGTTGTTGATATGGTCAATTATGCTAATAGTTTTCCTAATATTGAACCATCCTTGCATTCCTGGAATAAATCCTACCTGGTCATAGTGTATTATTCTCGTAATGAGTTGCTGCAATCTTTTTGCTAATATTTTATTTAAAATTTTTGCATCAATATTCATTAGAGAAATTGGTCTATAATTTTCTTTCTCTGTTTTAACTCTACCTGGTTTGGGTATTAGTACCATTTTTGTGTCATAAAAAGAATTTGGTAGGACTCCTTCTTCACCTATTTTCCCAAATAGTCTACAAAGTATTGGAATTAGTTGTTCTTTAAATGTTTGATAGAATTCACATATAAAACCATCTGGCCCTGGAGATTTTTTCCTAGGGAGTTCGTTGATGGCCTGCTCAATTTCTTTTTCTGATATGGGGTCATTAAGAAATTTCACTTCCTTCTCTGTTAGTCTGGGCAGTTTATGTTTTTGTAGATATTCATCCATATCTCTAAGGTTGTCAAATTTATGGGCATACAGTTGAGCAAAATAATTCCTAATTATTGTTTTGATTTCCTCTTCATTAGAGGTGACCTCACCCTTTTCATTTTTTATACTGGTAATTTGATTTTCTTCTTTCTTTTTTTAATCAAATTGGCCAAAGGTTTGTCAATTTTATTGGTTTTTTCATAAAACCAGCTCTTTGTTTTATTTATTAATTCAATAGTTTTCTTGGTTTCAATTTTATTAATCTCTCCTTTGATTTTCAGTATTTCTAATTTGGTATTTAATTGGGGGTTTTCAATTTGCTCTTTTTCTAGCTTTTTCAGCTGTATGCCCAGATCATTGATCTCCTCTTTCCCTATTTTATTCATGTAGGCATTTAGAGATATAAAACTCCCCCTAAGAACGGCTTTTGCTGCATCCCATAAGTTTTGGTATGTTGTTTCATTATTGTCATTCTCTTGAATGAAATTATTAATTGTTTCTCTGATTTGTTCTTTGGCCCACTCACTCTTTAGAATTAAATTATTTAGTTTCCAATTAGTTTTTAGCTTATTTTTCCATGGTACTTTATTAAAAATGATTCTTATTGCATCATGATCTGAAAAGGATGCATTGACTACTTCTGCTTTTCTGCACTGGATTGTGAGGTTTTATGCCCTAGTACATGGTCAATTTTTGAGTATGTGCCATGTACTGGTTAAGAAACAGGGGTGTGGATCAGTGGAATAGGATAGGTACACAAATAGGTGAAATCAACAAGTTTAGCAATCTACTCTTTGATAAACCCAAAGAGGCCAGTTTCTGGGCTAATAATTCACTATTTCACAACAACTGTTGGGAAAATTGGAAAATGGTAGGGCAAAAACTGGGCATAGACCGATATCTTACACCATATACCAAAATAAAGTCAAAATGGGTTCATGATTTAGGAGTAAAAGTTGATACTCTAAGTAATTTGGGAAAGCAAGGAATAGTTTACTTATCAGATTTGTGGAAAAGTAAAGAATTCATGACCCAACAAGAGATAGAGAGCATTACAAAATGCCAAATGGATAATTTTGATTATGTCAAATTGAAATGTTTTTGTACAAAAAAAGCCAATGCAACAAGAATTAGGAGGAAAGCAGAAAATTGGGAGAAAATCTTTGCAACTAGTATCTCTGATAAAGGCCTCATCTCTAAAATATACAGGGAGCTGAGCCAAATATATAGGAATACAAGCCATTCCCCAATTGAGAAATGGTCAAAGGATATGAACAGGCAGTTTTCAGAGGAAGAAATTAAAGCTATCTACAGGCATATGGAAAAATGCTCTGGATCGCTGCTGATTAGAGAAATACAAATCAAAACAACTCTTAGATACCACATCTCTCCTGTCAGATTGGCTAAAATAACAAATCAGGAGAATGATAAATGCTGGAAAGGATGTGGGGAAATTGGAACATTGTTGCATTGCTGGTGGAGTTGTGAGCTGATCCAGCCATTTTGGAGGGCGGTTTGGAACTATGCCCAAAGGGCTATAGAAATGTTCATACCCTTTGACCCAGTAATACCACTTCTAGGGTTGTATCCCAAAGAAATCACGCAAGCGGGAAAAGGACCCATATGTACAAGAATATTTATAGCGGCTCTCTTTGTGGTAGCCAAGAATTGGAAATCAAAGGGATGCCCATCAATTGGGGAATGGCTGAACAAACTGTGGTACATGAAGGTAATGGAATACTATTGTGCCATAAGAAATGGGGATGATGCAGACTTCATAACAACCTGGAAAAACCTACATGACATAATGCTGAGTGAGCGGAGCAGAGCCAGGAGAACGTTGTGCACAGCCACAGATATATGGATTCCGTGAGGACCAACCCTTACAAACTGCACTTTTCTCAGCAACCTAAGGGGCAAGGATAATTCCAGGGGACTCATGATGGAGAATGCTATCTTCATCGAGACAAAGAACTGCGAAGTTTGAATATAGACTGAGGCACACTACATGCTCGCCTTTTCTGCTTCTCTTTTGTTTTTGTTTTTGGGTTTTTTCTTTTTTTGGTTCTGTTTCTTCTTTCTCATGATTCATTCCATTGGTCAAAATTCTTCTGCATGACTTGACTAGTGCATAAATTAATTCAATGCAAAGTTACACATGACAGTTATATGAGACTTCATGCCGTCTTGGGGAGGGAGGGGGGAGGGAGGGGAGAAAAACTGGAACTCAAAACTATGTAGAACCGTGCATGGTAAACTAAAAATAAATAAAGAAATTTATAAAAAAAATACTACCTTTATCAGAGAAAAAAAAATAGACTAACTCAAATGGCAAAAGAGCTCCAGAAAGCCAATGAGGAGAAGAATGCCTTGAAAGGCAGAATTAGCCAAATGGAAAAGGAGGTCCAATGGACAACTGAAGAAAATACTACCTTAAAAATTAGATTGGAGCAAGTGGAAGCTAGTGACTTGATGAGAAATCAAGATATTATAAAACAGAACCAAAGGAATGAAAAAATGGAAGACAATGTGAACTATCTCATTGGAAAAACTGACCTGGAAAATAGATCCAGGAGAGATAATTTAAAAATGATTGGACTACCTGAAAGCCATGATCAAAAAAAGAGCCTAGATATCATCTTTCAAGAAATTATCAAGGAGAACTGCCTGATCTTCTAGAGCCACAGGGCAAAATAGAAATTGAAAGAACCATCGATCGCCTCCTCAAATAGATCCCAAAAAGAAATCTCCTAGGAATATTGTCACCAAATTCCAGAGCTCCCAGATCAAGGAGAAAATACAGCAAGCAGCCAGAAAGAAACAATTTGAGTATTGTGGAAACATAATCAGAATAATCCAAGATCTGGCAACTTCTACATTAAGAGATGGAAGGGCTTGGAATATGATATTGTGGAGGTCAATGGAGCTAGGATTAAGACCTAGAATCACCTACCCAGCAAAACTGAGTATCATGTTCCAAGGCAAAATATGGATTTTCAATAAAATAGAGGACTTTCAAGCTTTCTCAGTGAAAAGACCAGAGCTGAATAGAAAATTTGACTTTCAGACACAAGAATCAAGAGAAACATGAAAAGGTAATCAAGAAAAAGAACAAGAAAAAGAAATTGCAAGGGACTTACTAAAGTTGAACTGTTTTGTTTACATTCCTACATGGAAAGATGACGTCAATGATTCATGAGACCTTAGTATTAGGGTAGCTGAAGGGAATATGCATATATATATATAAAAGTGAATGTGTATGTATATATATATGTATGAGTATATATATATATATATATATATATATATATATATATATATATAGAGAGAGAGAGAGAGAGAGAGAGAGAGAGAGAGAGAGCACAGACACAGGGTGAGTTGAAGATGAAGGGAAGATATCTAAAAGAAATAAAATCAAATTAAGGAATGAGAGAGGAATACATTGAGAGAGGGAGATAGGGAGAGATAGAATGGGGTGGATTACCTCGCATGAACGTGGCAAGAGGAAACAGTTCTGTGGGAGGTGGGGAGAGGGCAGGTGAAGGGGGAATGAGTGAATCTTGCTCTCATTAAATTTGTCCTGAGGAGGGAATACCATACATACTCAATTGGGTATCTTACCCCACAGGAAAGAAGAGGAAAGAAGATAAAAAAGGGGGGGATGAGGGAGGGGAGGGCAGATGGGGGTGGAGGTAATCAAAAACAAACACTTTCCAAGGAGACAGGGTCAAGGGAGAAAATTCAATAAAGGGGGATGGGTTGGGAAGGAGCGAAATACAGTTCGTCTTTCACAACACGAGTATTGTGGAAGGGTTATATGTAATGATACACATGTGACTATGTTGTATTACTTGACTTCTTAGGGAGGGTGGGTGGGAAGGGAAGAGGGGAGAGAATTTGGAAGTCAAAGTTTTAAAAACAGATGTTCAAAAACAAAAAAAAATAGTTTTTGCATGCAACTAGAAAATAAGATACACAAGCAATGGGGCGTAGAAATTTATCTTGCCCTACAAAAAGGAAGGGAAAAGGGAATGGGAGGGGAGTGGGGTGACAGAGGGGAGGGCTGACTGGGGAACAGGGCAACCAGAATATAAGCCATCTTGGAGTGGGGGGGGAGGGCAGTAATGGGGAGAAAATTTGTAATTCAAACTTGTGAAAATCAATGCTGAAAAATAAATATGTGAAATAAATTTAAAATTAAAATTAAAAAAGTAAAAAAAAAATTTAAGAGATTAATTCAAAAGGATGTTACAATGTAGCAGGGCATTACTATCCTATGAGTCACCTAGGCTTACAACCTTGGTGAGAGGAGAATTGAGTGAGGGAGACCAATTACAAGACAGTTACATTATTGATTTGAGAAATGCAAATTAAAATATCCTTGAGATATCATTTTACACCTATCAGATTAGCTAAAATATTGAAGGGGAAAGTTAAAAATGTTTGAGGGGATGTGGAAAAATGGGGACACTATTTCATTGTTGGTGGAATTGTGAACTGAACCAACTATTTTGGAGAGCAATCTAGAATTATGCCTAAAAGTTATTAAACTGCCTATACCAGCAATACTATTATTAAGTCTATTTCCAAAGATGATTAGGGAAAAAGGAAAAGAACTTGTGTGTTATAAAATGTTTATAGCACCTCCCTTTGTGGTGGAAAAGAACTGGAAATTCTACCATAAATATAACTTGCATCCATTCTTTTACTGTCCCAGCAGGTTAATCCTACTAGAGTATAATTATGACCAATTCAAAATTATAATGCAGTATGGACAGGGCACTACCATATTCAAAGTCACCTCCATATATTCCACATCAATACTCATAAATTAGGAAATGGCTGACCAAATTGAGGAATATCCTTGGGATGGAATGCTACTGTGTTATAAAGATGAGCTAAATGATCTTAGAAAAACACGGACAGGTTTGTACAAAATAACAAAGAATGAAATTAGCAGAACCAGGAGAACATTGTATACAGTAACAGCAATATTGTTTTAAGAATAACTTTGAGTGAATAAATATCCAAATTAACTGTAAAGGACATATGAAGAAAGACACTATCTGCATCCAGAGAAAGAACTGATAAATAGCAGGATGTATAGAATAAATTTACATATATATGCCTGTTTGTTTCTAATAGTAGCCATCTGTAAGACAGACAGAGAGGGGAAGAGAAGAAAAAAAAAGAAAAAAGAAATTTACATGACAACTTTGTTGTGTATTTAAAAGAAATAGCAAGTTGTTTATAGTGAATTTATGGTGTCATGTGCAATCATCCTTTTTATTGTACAATGTTAAGGGAATTCTTATTTTATCCCATGAATTAAAAAAGTAAATAAATAAAATTTACAAAAGGAAAACAGTTACAATAGCCCTATAGTGCCTATGTGAGTAGAGAAAAAAAGATATATACAAGTGATATTGTGAAGCTAGAAATGGCCAGATTTGGAATATATGGAGGTGACTTCGAAGATGGTAGTGCCCTGTCCATACTGCATTATAATTTTGAATTGGGCACAGTTATACTGTAGTAGGATTAACCTGATGGGACAGTAAAAGAATGGATGCAAGTTATATTTATAGTAGAAGTGTGTGGGAAACATAGATTGCTACTTGGGATTAGGGTCATATACATGTGTGTACACACACACACACACACACACACGTGTGTGTGTGTGTGTGTATGTATGTATATGGATTTTAAAATTAAATACTGAAAATTTATAGCCCACAATACCATGGCCTTACAACCATGCCACAACCCAAAAATGAAATAATGAAAACACCCTTAATCTTTAGATGCAACAATTGTTATTGAGATAAAGATTCAGAGTAGTTTAATTTATTTTATTTTTATAATACTGTGATTTTGCAGGCTACAAATTTTAGTAAATAAAAATTCAGATGTTAATAAAAGTATATTTTTTGTGAGTGTGGAACACTCACAAAAGTGTTTTTTTTTGTTTTGTTTGTTTTTTTTTGTTTTTTTTGTTTGTTTTTATAAACACAAAAGTGTTTATAAAACAAAAGTGTGTTTTTGTTTTATAAATGTCCCACAGAATTGAGGTACATAATTGAAACACTGACAGATTCTTAATGACCTTGCTATAAAACTCTAATTTTAATTTTTCTTTTTTTCAGTGTTATGCGTGGAACATCAATTATTTTAAAACACCCCAGCATGAAACAAAAGAAAAGATTTTTAATAATCAGCTATTTCTGCTACACAGCATGCAGTTAAATTGTAGTCCTTATTAACAGTCACAAAATGGTTATCAATGAATAGTCTTTACTCTCCAGCTGTTTAGCCAGATGCTCATAACTAGTTATATGTACACTTTGATAGGTCACATACAGCAAGATATAAGCCTTTTCATTGAAACCTTACTAATTTGATAAATAAGAATATCTCAAGGTTTTATATTTTCCTCTTGATAGCTTATAATCAAAATAATGAGAATACTAACATTTATTCAATTCTAGATAGTCTATATTGTTTATGAAGGAAAATTATATTTACTTCAGTAAATATTGGCACTACCTATTACCACAGTTCTCCAAATTTATACTAGAGATGGACTTTTCCCTCTTTTGAAAGTGACAATGTGATTTAGAAGTGATTGCGGAAGAAAAGCAATCATTGAGTGTAAAACAATAGACTGAGTCACAAATCTTTGGGGTTTAAGGCTAAGTGTTGTCCCCATGGAACAATCCTTGTCTCCTTGCAGATGTTGGGCTCTCCTTAAAAAAACTGTGCTGATCCTGATACAGATGTTCCTGCATTGACTGAGCCTTTGATTAACCTTTTATGTAGTATCTGCCTACAGAAATCTGGATTAGTTTGTTCCCATGTGTCTTATTAAAAGCCTGTGGGGTTTTATTGAACATTTTGTTTATGTTTTTTGTTTTGTTTTGTTTTGTTTTTTTGCTCTAGAGACAGTTTTGTGAAAAACAGACAATATGAGCATCCACTAACAAGATTGTCTAGTTGGGTGTCTGATGCCAGCTGCTGATATTAGTTTGAAATGCTAAATGCCTTGTAGTTTGGTTAGTTGATTAACAATAAAGAATGGATCTAGTTACAAAAGCAAGTGCTGTTTTATGTAAACAAATTGTCAATGCACTAGATTGAATCCATTCATTTGAAGACTTGTTAACAGAATTCTTGACTTCTGGCCTCAGGATTGGTTTTCCTTTGTAAACTGTTGTTCTGCAGATTTTAAATACCTGTCTTGCCAGTGGGCCCAATCTCAGTGTACAGTGTTACCATTTATATTATGCTGTCTCTTAAGACATTTCACTGTTGGTTATGTAGCCTTTTTATCATTGTCAGTTTGAATTGAGAAAACCTGCTTTTTCCATGAGGCTGGAGCATTTGCCTTTCTGTATATCTCATTTAACCTCACAATTATTGGACTTTTGACTTCGTTTTCTGAGTAATGAACATTCTGTACAAGTGATCATTGAGGTCTTGCCAGGTAAAGGAGAATTTGAGGTCAGCCATTCCACTTTTATATAATTCTAACTTTTAGGAAATAATTCCTTATGTTGAGCCTTTTGGCCAATTCCAATCTGATTCTGTTCTCTAGTTTACTATGGTGCTTGAAAGTGGAAAAGGAAAGAATTTTCATGGAGAATAATAACATTGAGAATGAGAATAGGAGGGAGATAGAAGTGAGGAAGAAAACTACCTGTGTGATAATTGTGGAAGTCTGTGTACCAATTCCAGGGGGGCTAAGTGGTGCAGTGGATAGTGTTCAGGGCCTGGAGTCAGGAAGACTCATCTTCCCGAGTTCAAATCTAGCCTCAGACACTTACTAGCTGTGTGACCATGGCCACGCCACTTAACCCTATTTGCCTCAGTTTCCTCATCTGTGAAATGAGCTGGAGAAGGAAAGGGCAAACCATTCCAGTATCTTTGCCAAGAAAACCCTGAATGGAGTCATGAAGAGTTGGACATGACTGGAAAACGACCTAACAAACACACCTACCAATTGGGATGATATTTCTATCTAAATAAAATTGTTATATTTAGCCTTAGTCTACTTATTGAAACAAACAGGACCATTTTCCTGTGTGTCTCTTACACAAACACATACACACACACATACACACACACACACACACACACACACACACATACATACACTCGATATCTCAATTTCTTTCCAAGCACTCTCTTTTCCCTGTGTTGAGCTGCTGATACTAATAGTAGCTTACAATTGTGTCAATCAGCTAGCTTCATCTGCCAGGACTCTCATTTGTCTCCAAATGTTGATATCTTAATGAATCTAAGGACTCAAATCTCAATGCTCAAAATAGCAGTGGAGCAGTATAGCCTTGGCCAACTCCCTCTTTCCCTTTTGCTGAAATCCAGCCTGTCCCCTTGCTTGATTGTAGGGCATTCCAAACATATTGGCCACACCTATTTCCTTCACAGAATAAAGTAACAACCATTTTTATTACTATTCATACTGGGAGGCTTTTTTTCTGCTAGCTTGGAAATGTTTTGTGCTATCATTGGATGCCCAATAGCTGGATAAATAAAGCATTATCGTACATCTTTTGGTCTAAAACTATTCATTGACCAAATATCTTTGCAGGACCAAATGCTTTGTTACTGTTATTTTTAAAGCTATTTCATCTATTTGAGTAAGAAAATCTAAAGGGAAACTTCAGTTTGGGCACCCCATCTAAGACCTGGAAAATGATTACCTTCTTGTTTTGTGTAGCTATGAAAGTCTGTCAGCTATCTGATTGAATCAAAATTGAAATAAAATAATAGGGAAAGAGGGAACAGGGAAAAACTTGATAGAGGGTAACTTTCATTCATTAATTCTTTTATTTTACTGATGATTTTTGCTGTTATAAATCCCACCCCTTCTTGAATAAGTCCCCTGTATTTCTCCTTTTTCTTCGCCCAGCTTATCATACCTTGTTTAAAAAAAGGTTAAAAAGGAAAAAAAAAGCATTTCATCAAACCAATCAACATATTGACTATATGTGACAGAATATGCAACAATCAACACTCATTGATCTCCACCTCTGCAGTGAAAGGAGAGAAGTACATTTTTCTCAATTTTTTTCCCTGGTAACATGGCTGATTGTTATATTTATATGACTTTCATTCACTTCCATTTCACTATCCATTTATAGTGTTGTAGTTATTTGTGCATATTGTTCTCCTATTTCTGCTTACTTTACTGAAACAGTTCATTTGTGTCTCCCCATGTCTTTTGAATCTGTCATATTATTCCTACAGCACAATAATATTCCGTCATATCCATGTATTATAATTTGTTTAGCCTTTCCCCAATCAATAGGTACCTGCCTTGTTTCCAATTATTTGCTTCCACAGAAAGTGCTGCTGAAAGTATTATGTTGAATATGGCGCCTTTCTCTCTTTAACTTCCTTTAGGATAGTTATTCATTCAATTATAAAAAGATACAGTCACGAAATTAAGTAGTACAGGTGTGTTAACAGAATCGCTATATCTTGGATCTGTTGTAAGGGATGAGGAGGAGCAACAGCAGAAAAAGAGAGGATGCTAAAAAAGTAAGGAAGGAAACAAGCATTTATTAAGTGCCTACTATGTACCTAGAACTGTGCTAATGCTATATACTTTATAAATGTTATCCCAGTTGATCCTTGAAAAAAGCCTATTAGTTGATAGCACCTGGGATGATACTATTATTATTCTCATTTTACAATTGAGGAAATTGAGGAAACATAATTAGTGACCTGACCTTTATCACACAGCTTTTAAGTGTCTGAAGCTGGATTTCAAATCAGGTCTTCCTAATTCATGGCCCAATGCTCTATCTACTGTGCCACCTAGCTGCCTCTAATTGCCTTTACAATTCAAAATAAATGGTGGCCTTCTGTAGTGTAGGTGAGGGAAGGAGGCAGTTTGGAACTTAAAATGTAACAAAAATAAGTTAACTTTTAAAAATAAGTTACCTCCTAAAAAGAATAAAGGGCATTTGGGGTCTTTTCTCCCAAGAACATTATGGAGTGAATTTTCCTTCTGGACTTACTGGAAAAGACCACTGGTACTAAGATCAAGAATGCTAGATTTGTTCATTTTATAGAGGGTTCTCTTAGGCCTAGTACTACAGCCCCTTCTCTTTGTAGATTTTCTGATTCCTGAGACACCTCTAATAGCTTGCTGCCTAAATCAAGATAAAGCCGTGTCCAAATGGGTCTCTAGAAATTGCAAAAAAAAAAATTACTGAACTCCATTTCAACTTTATAGATATTAGTCGACCTGTCACAAGGAAAGAGGTTATCTTGTTTGACTCTGATGTCCTCTGCCTATTTTAAGGGTGAGAACTGAAAGCTCAGCAGAAGAGACGCTGAGGATCTGTGTTTTTTTTTTGTCCCTGGTTGCTCCCAGGTCTGCAAACACCTGGGGTTACATGAAGGAAATTTTATATTACAAAGAAAGAAATGTGGATTGCCTGTACCTTTTGGAAATGAAGGAGGGATAGAAAATCTTTTTTATTTCCCCAAGTCTTAGAGCAATGGAGTAGAATGTCTTTTGAAACATTAAATTCTCCAAATGGACATAGAGTTTTAGATATGCTTTGTTTTCTTACCAGTGTTTTAGGAATTAGGTTTGAAGGTTTTACCTTGGGAAAACTAGAAGTGCAAGGGATTAGTTGGTCCAATACTATCTGATTTCCTTGGGGGGAGTTTCTTACAGTGGTGTAGAGTGTGTGTGTGTGTGTGTGTGTGTGAATGCATTGATGCATGCGTATGTGTGAAAAAGGGCATGTTCTAGGCTAGGATGATGAAATACCCTCTACAAATACAGGGTGGCACTATGTCTGTTTGTGTATGTGCATACATTAGTGTGTAACTATATACAAACATGTATATATATATATATATATATATATATATATATATATATATATATATACACACACACATATATATACACACATATATATACATATAAGTATATATATACTTATATACATATAAGTATATATATACATATATATACTTAAGTATATATATATATGTATATCTGTGAATACGTATGAATCTGTGAATTCATGTGAATGTAAATACACAGCTATGCATATATAAACACATATACACACATGCATAAATACACACATAAATACACACATGTACACAAATATATATTAGTCCCTGCATTTTCTGGAGGACAGTTCTAATGGGTTTGTGCAGCCCAGATTTAAGGATTTCTAAATAGTTATTACGTGGTAGTCATAGCTAGAAGAGGAAAACTTCCAGAAATTTTAAAACATGGAAAAATAAAACCAAAGGCATGCACACATATATGTGTATGAAAAAGGATGATTCCAGGATGAAGAAATACAGATTGGTTGTGTGTGTGTGTGTGTAGGGAGACATACTAGGGTGAAGTCCAGTTCTATCACACTGTCTTGTACGTAGTATGCACTTTAATGTTTATCTAATTGAAATGAAATTTAAACCACTTAAATTGTTATTTTATAATGCTTTTGTTGGCATAGGATGCGAAGATATGGATAGGTAATGATTGCACAGATGAAGGATGAGATCATGGATTCATTGAAAAATAGTGCCATTTATAGATCAAAAATAATTTTTTTAGTTAAGGAACACACATTTTGTTTACAAAGTTAACATATTGCTATATATTAAATTTTAAAACTTAGCTTATTTATATAATTTAATAATATATAAATACATTAATAAATTAATAATTTATATCATTACTCTTTTAATTTACATTTGCATATTTTCCAGACGGGAGCTATAAGTTCCTCAACTTTGAGGACTCCAGTTTTTGTGAGCTTATACCATGAAGCACATACTATTGTGCCAGGCACTGGGCTAAGCCCTAAGGTTATTAAAAAAAGGAAAAACTGGATCCCTATCCTCAATGACAAGCTCATGTTCTAATGGGGAAGACAACATGCAAATAACAAAATATATAAGGTATCTACAGTGCAAATTGAAGATGTTCTTAAAGGAGCATCCTCTCTTAGAGGAGAGGTCCTGGGGAAGAGGTTTGTGGTGGTAGGGACCCAGAAAAGCCTCTTGCAGAAGACGGCCTGTCTTTAGTATGATCTTTTAACTGCTAAAATATGAGCTGAATATTCTTTCATTTCAACAAGTGTAGGCATGTGAGCATTTACACAAGGCACTAGATTTAGTCCGTATACAATTTCCTGGATCTACAAGTATAAATCTAACTATTGCATGAAGGAAAAAATTCCATCCTAAATAGAGCTACAATAATATGATTTTGTTGTGTTCATAATTTAATTATTTATGAAGAATTGGTACAATACAGTTATACTTTAAAATGCGGGTGCTACTTCTGAGTCATATGTAATTCCACAATAATTTTATATTTTCCATGCTTATTAAATCTGAAAAAAATTAATGATTTTGTTCTACCATCAAAATGTATCTTACAATAAAATACTTCGAAATTATTCTAGTCATGTACAATAATTAGTCTAATTTGGTCTAATTTTATGTTAGTAAATAGGGATTAATAGTTGTATGCTTTTTATAGAATTGTTATCCTAAATACTATTCACTATTGCTCAAGACTGAGCCCAAATTCTCTGATCAAGTAAAGCAATTTAAAAAATTCTTCCTTACAAATTTAGTGCTTCCCAATTTATTTAATTTATCTTTCTAGGAAGAGTTTTGAGCTCCTAAGAGGGTATAATTTACCTGTTTCATGGGGCTTATTTATTGGATGTCACTTTCTTCTAAGAAACATGGATGATTAGTCTGAACATATGTTCTTTCCTGCGTATGTGTTGATGATTTTTTTTTAATTTGGTCTTTTACATTACAGACTGAGAAAAAAAACCCAACTGATTCACCTTGAATTTTGAAAGAAAGAATATTTATTCCACTTTAAGCCTACATCCTATATGATAAGAAATCTTAATTTTACAAATCATTTTGACAGTCAGGTTTATAAAGATGTATGTTATAATTGTGAGTCATTGCAAAGAACATTGTGACAGGTGTTATACAAGTATAAGTTTGGGGATAGAAAACCCCACCTCAATTAACGTAAACACAGAGGGCCCTGATTTTTTTTTTATTGAATAAATCCATTGGAGGTAAAACCTAAAAGTGAACTAGCCTTTAATCAATTTGGGGGTACTGAAATGCTTTGAACATTGGATGAGTACAGATGACCTCACACAGGAAATATTTTGTAGCTGGTTTAAGACAGTGTCATAGCACTTTGGGGGTAATTCATAGCCATTTTGGAAACTTGTACTCTGCAGTGAAGCAGTACAGCTTCTGGAACTTCAAAGGTCAAGAACCTAGAAGAGTCAGACACTTAAATTTATACCAGAGGGGAAAAAAGCAGGGGCAGGGAGAGAAAGCCTGGAGAGAGTATAATATTCTTTCCCTATAATTGACTAAATAATGATCTTGTGAATGTCAAAATGTTGGAAGAGCTGGAGTTCTCGTTAATATTGTTAGCAGTATCACCCCACCAGCAGTGTCTGCATCTGAAGCAGAAAGACACACTGACACAAGCTAGACACAATGAAGAAAACCAGCTCGAGGACTCTTAAGAACACTGACCCTCAAACCTAGCATCCAGCTGCAACTAAGGGGAACTTTTGAACTACAAAGGAGAAAAAAGCACTTTTAGTGAACAGAAGATGTGAGTTTACCCTTTGGCTACATGGGCTCTGTAGTTTTGAGCCCACTCTCCCTGGGGACCTTTTTGTGCAAAGGAAGAGTAAGCCCCTGTTTACCAATTGTCCTTACCATACCATTTTTAGTATATACTTTTTTTTCTAAAAGTTAATTGAGACTATTGGATAGTTATCAATGGAAAGTATACTAGATAGGGCTCATGGATGATAGTCTAGGGAAACTACCATCATTCTCAATTACCACTGTAATCCTGAGTGGTGAAGTAGTCAGTTTGATGGTGTTGGGAAACTAACATCATTTTCAGTTATCCTCAGAATCATGAAGGGAGAAATAGTCAGTGACCCTCTGTATACACACACACACACACACACACACACACACACACACACACACATATATATATACATACACACACACACACACATATATATATATACTTACATGTCGCATTATTTTAATAAAATCTAAATCCCTTCAGGGCAATGACTATTTTTATTTTGTCTTTGTATCTATAGTAGCTACCACAGTTCCTTGCATACAGTAAGCACCTAGTAATTTCTTGTTGTACTGGATATTAATTATTGTGTATAAAATACTCCACAAACACAATCCATGATATTTTTAAACACTTGTATACAGAAGCAATGCTACTTTTGAAAATAAAACACAAGGATAATACATTTATGCAAAAATCAGAAAAGTCACTGAATATTATTGTTTTCCTGAAAAGACACAAGTTCATTTCACTGGAAATTCTTTATTCTTATTTGTGGACATTTGTGTAAGTAAATCTTTCTGGAAAATTTGTGGATGTGCCTTTTTCACTTCTCAAATGTTCAATTTGCTTTTTTGCATGTATGTAGTGAAATTTTACAAAATAAAATGAAATAAAAACAAAGTGTGAAGATGTTCTTTTTGATTCACTGTTTAGACTGAATTTGAACTTATTTCAAAGTATAATACAAGTTCCTTGAGGATAGAGACTGTTTTGGTTTTGTCTTTGCATCTTCATTACTTATCAAACTATTTGCATACGATAATTGTTCATTGAATTGAGAATATAGTGTGCAATGATTTGTTTTTTTTTTAATCATTGATTGTGCATTCTGAAATATTTTTATGTGTGGTATTAATTTAGATAGAATTGTCATCTTTATTATATTGTTTCAGCCTATCCATGAGCAATTAATATTTTTCCAATGGTTCTGTCTTTATTCATGAGAAAAGTGTTTTGTAATTGTGTTTCTGTAGTTCCTGAGGTTCTCTTGGCAGGAAGACTCTGAAGTATTTTATATTGTCTACAGTTATAATAAAAGGAATTTCTCTTTCTTTTCTTTTGCTGCTGGGCTTTGTTGGTAATATATAGAAATGCTGATAATTTATATGTGTGGTATTTAGAGTTTAAAATTTCCTATATTATAAATTATAGATGTGTCTTACGTTATCCATAACATACTATAAATGTTAATGTAGAAAATATTAGCTATCATAACATACAAAGTTGAGCATCAAATGTTTCATATATTTGTGTGTACATACATACATCCACACACATATATATGCAGACATATATGCATATACTATGTGCAAACACCCAATGATGATCTAATTTGTTCTTTGAAATTACAGCTCTCCAAGAAGAGAGGAAGGCTTGATTTGATTAATTGTGCTTACAAGCTGTTAGTGAAAGAAAAAAACCCAAAATGGTTTGACTTGAATTTTTACATAATGGATGCTTTTTAGATTGGCATTACTTCTGTCAGTTATTGAGAAATGAATAAATTTCATTTAAAGGTAGAGGTAAGATAAAAAGTTGGTGGTATAATACATCAAAGGAAGGTAATAGCATTTAAACACATGGTGATTAAAATAAGATGAGAGTACTTATTAAACTGTTATTATAATAAATTTCCTCCAAAATCTTTAAAAATTAATTATGCTTGTAACCAAAGACATACTCTTTGTATATCCTTATTCATTTACCCGGACAAAAGGATCTGTATTTCTTGTACGCTTCTTAATTGGAAATTTTTTGATGATGATCTGCAAATATTGTATCAGTCTATTATCTTATTTGAATAGCAGAAATTTAGTTTAGCTTAGTTTAGGAAATATCTACTAATGCATTTAAACTAAGAGTTTGCTGTTGAGATTAATGTACAGTTAGGCAAACAACATCCCGAATGAGTTTTCATTGTAGCCTCTACTAGATACTAAGAGCAGAGATCATCAAGTCATCAAGATAATTACTAATAATTGATTGCTTTCTATGTTTGACTAGTACATAGTGCATCATGTTGTGGATATACATGTGTATACATACACACATATCTCCCTATTTGTTTATCTATATGTTATTCAAAATATTTGGCATAATAGGGAGAGTGCAGGGTCTGGAATCAGAAAGACTCATCTTCCTGAATTCAAATCTAGCCTCAGACACTTAATAGCTATGTGAGCCTGGGAAGGTCACTTAATGCCATTTGCCTCAGTTTCCTCATCTGTAAAATAAGCTGGAGAAGGAATGGTGAACCACTCCAGTGTCTCTGCCAAGAAAATCCCAAATGAGAAATGAACAGTCACACATGAATGAAATGACTGAACAACAATGAAATTCACAGTATTGTGAAACCATTGATTAATTACAGACTATTGGGGGAAATTAAAAATTTCAAGGTACCACCTTATTTCCATCAGATGCCATCTTGTATTCCTTGAGTTCCATTTTCCCTCTCTCACTTAATTTCCAGATGCCCTAAGTAGTCATTTTAGGATGTTATTAGCTTGTTACTTTCCATTTTCTCTCTCATAGCATTATAAACATGTATGCTATTGTGTATTGAATAAATAGGTAGATACATAGATAGATAGACAGTTAGATAGATACATAAATTCTGCCCATAAGGTTAAAGTAGAGTTTGTAGTGGAGGGAAATGCCACACCTATGTTGAAAAAAGTTTTAATAAAAGCAGAAAAATAAACCTAGCACTTCTGTGGATGATTGTGAAGATTAGCCTTTGTTTTCAGTCTGTTAGCGAACAGGCATTTATTAAGCATCTATCACTGTGCTAAAAGTTAAAGAAAAGTCATGTCTTATCCCACTACCCCATCTTTGGTACCAAATACTTATATGCCTATGTCCTCATCTGAAAATGATTTAAAAATTTTTTCAGGCGAATATTGTAAGGAAATATATTTATCTATGTTAAATAAATTCATCAGATTTTCAGAGATATTTACTTGCAAATGAATTTTACCACTGTTTTGTAAACATGAGGATGAAAGTTATTGATAAAATGCAGAAAGTAACTAAGAGTAATTCATCAAGAATTGATTTTGCATCTACTCTATGCCAGGCACTATGTTAGATTCCAATGATTCAAAGTCAAAAATGAAACAGTATTTGCCCTCAAGGAGTTATATTCCTTCAAGAGAAACAATATGTACACATATAATGCCATTGGTAGAGATCACTTAGCAGGAAGGTTCAGTTGCTTGCCAGCACTCCCAGACTCCTTTATAGGTAGAGATTTAATCAGCTACTAGAATAATTACCATTTCCCCCTTTTTAGCTTATAAACAATTTAAAAGCTCCTTAAATCCACATAATCTCTTCTTCTTCTGTTTTATGGGAGTTTTATCATGGAGAAAGTTAAGAGCACAATTACAAGCTTGTGATGCTTAAAAAGTTCATGAGATAATTTTTGGGTAATTAGTCATTTTGTTAATAATGCTAGTATGTTATTAATAAAAGACGTCAGTGGCATTCTTGAATTCCAAAGACCCTCATGGTGGTGGGTTCATGGCTTATATGCCCTTGGAAAAAGGATATTGCTGAGGGTGGTAATGAACTCTGATTCCTTTACAATTAATGAGAGATTGAATATTACAGTGAGGGGCCAGACATATTCTAATGAACTTTTATTATGTCATTTACTTGTAAGTTATCCCCAGCCTTGAGCAATCTAATAAAAAAAAATCCTCACCCAAACCTGAGTAGAACACAATGGGATTAAATTCTTTGTAAGATTGGGTGAGGTCTGACCAAGATTGAGGAGTTAATTCAATGTCCTTCAAGAGACTGAACTTTTTTTTTGAATCTTATTATTTTTATTTAATATTTTAGTTTTCAACGCTGATTTCCACAAGATTTTGAGTTACAAATTTTCTCACCATTTCTACCCTCCCCCCCCACTCCATGATGGCATATATTCTGATTGCCTCATTCCCCTTTCAACCCTCCCTTCTGTCACCCCACTCCCCACCCCCATCCCCTTTCCTCTTACTTTCTTGTAGGGCAGGATAGGTTTATATGCCCCATTCCCTATATATCTTATTTCTCAGTTGCATGCAAAAAACAGCTTTTTTTTGAGCTTCTGCTTTTAAAACTCTGAGTTCCAAATTCTGTCCCCTCCTCCCTTCCCACCCACCCTCCCCAAGAAGGCAAGCAATTCAACATAGACCATACATGTATCATGATGCAAAACACTTCCACCATAATCATGTTGTGAAAGACAAACTATATTTCCCTTCATTCTATCCTGTCCCCCTTTATTCAATTTTCTCCCTTGACCCTGTCCCTTTTTAAAAGTTTGTACTTTTGGTTACCTCCTCCCTCAATCTGCCCTCCCTTCTATCATCCCCCCTCTTTTATCCGCTTCCCCTTACTTTCCTGTGGTATAAGATACCCAACTGAGTGTGTATGTTATTCCCTCCTCAAGTCAAATCCGATGAGAGCAAGATTCACTCATTCCCCCTCACCTGCACCCTCTTCCCTTCCAACAGAAGTGGTTTTTCTGCCACTTTTATGTGAGATAATTTACCTCATTCTATCTCTCTCTTTCTCCCTTTTCAATGTATTCCTTTCTCATCCCTTAATTTTATTTTATTTTTTAGATATCATCCCTTCACATTCAACTCCCCATGTGCCCTCTGTCTATATATATATATATATATATATATATATATATATATATATATATATATTCCCCTCAACTACCATAATACTGAGAAAGGTCTCATGAATTACACACATCATCTTTCCATGTAGGAATGTAAACTTAACAGTTCAACTTTAGTAAGTCCCTTATGATTTCTCTTTCTTATTTACCTTTTTATGCTTCTCTTGATTCTTGTATTTGAAAGTCAAATTTTCTATTCAGCTCTGGTGTTTTCATTAAGAAAGCTTGAAAATCCTCTATTTTATCAAAAATCCATATTTTGCCTTGGAGCATGATACTCAGTTTTGCTGGGGAGGTGATTTTTGGTTTTATTCCTAGCTCCTTTGACCTGTAGAATACCATATTCCAAGCCCTTTTGATCCTTTAATGTAGAAGCTGCTAGATCTCGTATTATGCTGATTGAGTTTCCACAATATTCAAGTTGCTTTTTTTCTGGCTGCTTGCAGTATTTTCTCCTTGACATGGAAATTCTGGAATTTGGCAACAATATTCCTAGGAGTTTTCTCTTTGGGATCTTTATCAAAAGGTGATAGGTGGATTCTTTCAATTTCTATTTTACCCTCTGGTTCCAGACTATCAGGGCAGTTTTCCTTGATATTTTCTTGAAAGATGATGTCTAGGCTCTTTTACTGATCATGGCTTTCAGGTAGTCCAATAATTTTTAAATTATCTCACCTTTATCTATTCTCCAGGTCAGTGGTTTTTCCAATGAGATATTTCACATTGTCTTCCATTTTTTCATTCCTTTGGTTCTATTTTATAATATTTTGATTTCTCATAAAGTCACTAGCTTCTACTTGCTCCAATCTAATTTTTAAGGTAGTATTTTCTTCAGTGGTCTTTTGGACCTCCTTTTTCATTTGGCTAATTCTGCCTTTCAAGGATTTCTTCTCATTGGCTTTTTGGAGCTCTTTTGACATTCGGGTTAGTCTATTCTTTAAAGTGTTATTTTCTTCAGTATTTTGGGGGTCTCCTTTAGCAAGTCATTGACTTGTTTTTCATGATTTTCTCACATCACTCTCATTTCTCTTCCCAATTTTTCCTCTACTTCTCTAACTTGCTTTTCCAAATCCTTTTTGAGCTCTTCCATGGCCTGAGACCAATTCATATTTTTCTTGGAGGCTTTTGATGTAGGCTCTTTGACTTTGTTGACTTCTTCTGGCTGTATGTTTTGGTCTTCTTTGTCACCAGAAAAGAAATCCGGAGTTTGAGTCTGAGTCTGAGTTCATTTTTGCTGCCTGTTCATGTTCCTTGACAACTACGTGAGCCTTGAGTTTTTCAGCAGGGTATGACTGCTTGTAGTGTAGAGAGTACTGCTGTTTTCAGAGCTACTTCTACTCCACTGTCACTGTAGGCTCTGCCACAGCAGTGCTCCTCCTCCCTCAAGAACCACCAACTGGGACCTCAATCCAGATCCAAGCAGGGCACAGCAAGAGAACCTGCCTCTATGCCCACAAAGCACTCCTTGCACACCCGCTTGAATCCACTGCTAGATTCCTCCCACCTTGTGAGCCAGGGACTCAGGAAGCAGTTGATGCTGGAGCTCTGGAAGCAGCCTCAAGAGCTTCCTTCTGCTGCCACTGTCACTGCTGCACTACCTCTGCCACCCCCAGAGATGGGGCCGGACCACTCTTAATCAGATCCCATAGTTTCCCATTGAACTGCTTCTAAGGCCTGTTCCAGCCAGCTGACTCCCAGTCTGGTCTGTCCTGGCATGGCCCACGCTGGGCTGCACTCTTCTCCTAGCACTGTGTGATAGACCCTTCCCAGTGACCATCCAGGCTCTCCTGGGGTGGAGACCTGTTTTCCTCTGGTATGCCGTGGGTTCCGCAGCTCTAGAATTTGTTCAGAGCCATTTTTACAGGTGTTTGGAGGGACCTGGGGGAGAGATTAAGCAAGTCCCTGCTTTCCAGCCACCATCTTGGCTCTACCTCTTCCCCCCCCCCCAGCCCCAAGAGACTGAACTTTGAAATGAGAAGTATGGAAAAAGAGTAAACACTGGATCTCCCCAAATCATTGGTTATTAATAATCAGTTCTATCATTTTCACAAATTGAAAGGAGTATAATTATAGTTCACAGTCCCCCCTCCCCAGTTAGAATGCTCCTGAAGTTTGTCTTTCCTAATTCAAATTTATCTTTTTGTATTATTAACACTTTGGCATCTTTATATTTGGGACAAAATTCAGAGTACTGGAAATGTTTAGGTAAAAGAATCTAGCAGAGTATATTACTGTGTTACTGGACAGGCCTGAGGAGGAGCAATTGGGGAAAGAGTAGACTTTTTTCTTTTCGATATTTATATATAAGTGGCAACTTCAGCTTGAGTCTTTTGTTCTGAAATGCCTGTGGGAAGCAGTGACCCTCCGTGATCTCTCCTTTCTCTGCTACAGTTCTGTCCTCCTTTCAATTTCTCCTTTAGATTATATTTTTTTTTGGTCCTTGTGCCACTGATTCTTTCAAGTTCAGATCATTTAGTCCTGGGCAGGGTTAAGGAGGATGATTCTCAATGCTACTACTGCTACTTAGTTCTTGAGGACCCTACCCCTTCCTTTAAGTCTTTCTCTCACAGACTGTATATACTCCTTCAATAATGTCTGGGCGTGACTCAAGTCAGTCATTTGAGATAGTTACAAATCACCTTCAGAGCTGAGAGGGAATGATCGTTCCTCTGAAATACAAATCTCAGAATGTAAGTTAATTCTCAAACTCTTATAGTGCACAAATAGAAAAATACAAAATAGATACAATGTAAAAACAAGGTAGGTTATTCTATTTTATTTATCCATCTTTTTATCCTTTTATCAATGTACCTATGTTTTATTTATTGGTGTATATGTATATGTGTGTGTGTGTGTGTGTATGTATTTGTATGTATCATTTTAGTATGTATGCACTTGCAGGGGGTGGAAGTACTAACAGTGAATTTTATAATAAAATGCCTCCTTTAGGAGATTATGCATGAATTGAGCCTTGAATGAAATACAGTGCATATTCCACCATGGACAGAAACCTGTTTATTTCACAAGGATAGGAGTTGGAATTCATGTGTAAGGCCAATTTGGCCAGACTGAAGAATGTGTGGAAAGAGAATAATGTGTAAGAAACCTGGAAAGCTAAGCTGGGGCCAAATTGTGAAGAGTTTCAAATGTTAGATAGAGGAGTTTCTATTTGATCCTAGAAAGAATAGGGAGCCTCTAAAGTTTTTTTTTTTTTTTAAGCAGGAGAGTGATATAGCCTGCACTTTAGAAAAAATCATTTTGTCAGTTGCATAGAGGATGGCTAGATAACGGGAAATATTTGGAAGGGAGGTCAATTATCAGGCTACTGCAGTAATCCAGAAGTGGTGATAAGAGCCTGAACTAGGGGGGTAGCCAAATGAGTAGAGATAATGAGATGGCTCAGAGAAATGTTGTGGCCCTAGAATTGACAAGACTTGCCAACTGTTCGCAAGTGTGTGGTGTGTGATAGCAAGTAATTGAAGATGAGTCCAACGTTGCAAAACTGAGTAACTGAAAGTTTAGTTGGGATGTTAGGAAGATGGATTTTTTTGTGGGTGGAAGATAATAAAGGGGGTGGATTTTGATGCACCATTTAAAGAAATATTTTGAAGATGTTATAAATGACTTATTGATGATCAGATGATAAAAAATATATTTATTGAGTATCTCATGTACATGCTTGTTCATGTAGTATGTGCTTTAAATTCCAACTGAAAAACTGAGCTGAACCATAGTAAAATAGGATCAAATGTAATCATACATTTAGAACCCACTGTATCTTGCTGCTATTTTCAATTAGGTGGTGCAGTGAGTAGAGCACTGGACCTGGAGTCAGGAGAACCTGAGTTCAAATCCAGCCTCAGACACTTGACACATGTACTAGCTGTGTGATCTTGGGCAAGTCACTTAGCCCCAATTGCCCTGCCAAAAAAACAAAAAAAATGCATTTTTAAAAAAGTAGGCTTTCTAAGATATAGAAGTAGTGTGGTTCAGACTCAGGAAGTCCCACTTCTGATGGGTATTAAATGTGTAATACTGGGCAAGTCACTTAAATTCTAAGTACTAGGCAACTCTTTAAGATTATATGTTAAAATTGTATCTCGACCATACCTCTACCCCCTTTCTAGTCAGTACAGTAAGTTTATAAGTAGCCCGTATAAAGTGACAATAGCATGAAGTAAGATGGCAAAAGCCCAGAAGTCATATACACGTTGTCCCAAATATCAAATTGCTAATTTGATATTAGCATAATTTACAAATTGTATCATATATTAATCAAGAATCATATCTTGCTAATATGTGTGGAACTAGTATGTATTAGCAATTTGAAAACCAACAGGGACTGATGACAGGCACACAAGTAAACTTCTGTCTGCCTCAGTTTCCTCAATATGTGATCAGCAGTGTCAATAAGGATGATGACTGAGGAAAGATCATCAGATTTGGTAATCAAGATAATTGGGAGCTTTGGAGAAAGCAGCGCCAGCTTAAAGATGAGGTAAGAAGCCAGAATGCAGGGGACTGAGAATTGATTTGGAAGAGACAATGAATCTAGACAGCATTTCTTTCTAGGAATTTGACTGAGAAAGAAAGGAGAGAAAAAGGATGATTACTTGAGGGGATGGTAGGGTCTAGTGAAAGTTTTTTTTGGAAGGGAGAAGCACAAAGTGAGCTTTTGAAATTACAAGCTACTTAGCTCTGTTTTCTGGCAAAACTCTAGAATTTATTATTAGAAGGATGATATGCAAAGATTCAGAAAGAGAAGTAGTGATCACCAAGAATCAGCTTGAGTTTCTCAAGAAAAGAACAATCCAAGCTAACCTCATTTCATTCTTTGAGACAGTTATTAGAGTAATGCCATAGATATAGTTTAGTTGGATCAAACCACTTAACCAACACATTATTCTTTTGGATAATATGGCAGACCTAATAAATGATGAGGCACAATGCCATCTTATTGGGACACCTATAGTGGAGTACAATAGGAGAGAGCTGTGAAGTCCTACAACTGGGTTCAAAAATCCACTCTTCATGTATATCATGGAAGAGGAAGGGCTGGGCAGCAGTTCATATTAAAAAGGTTTTTTGTGTTTCAGTGAAGTTCTAATTCAACCTAAATCAAATGTGTAACTTGCCCTCTCCCTGCCTTAAACTAAGGTGAATTTAGGCAGCATGAAGAGGAGCATGGTTTTCAGAATAAGATGTTATACTCTTGTCCTCTATCCTTGTCTGCCCACATCTAGAATATTGTGTTCAATTTTAGTGACTTTGGAGGACCTCCTTTTGGAGGACCTTTGGAGGATTACATTCTGGGTAGGAGAGGAGGGTGTGTGACTAGGAACTAGAAATTATGGCATTATAGGATCAGTTGGAGGAACAGGGAGCGTTTAATCTGACAAAGGAATTTAGGGAGAAGTAATGGTTTTCTTTAAGTATTTGAAAATCTATTTTGTGGAAGAATTAAGTCTGACTTATTCGAGATAGCTTCAGAAAGAAAAACAAAAACAAACACAACCCTCCCCCCAAAAAACCAAAACCAAAAAAACCCCAAACAAACCCAAAAAACAACAGCCAAACCAATCAACCAACCAAAAAAACAACCCTAAGAATGGTTTGTGGACTTTTCAGAGTGATAAGTGTAGGGTCAATGTAAGGAAAGCTTCCTAACCATCAAAATTATCTGAAAGTGGCATAGGCTGCCAAGGAATGAATCACTATGTATGACTTCTTAAGTGGAAATTCATGAAATTAAAAAAAAAATTAAGCAGCTAGGTGGCTCAGCAACTAGAACTCTAACCTCCCCACCTCCAGGCTAGCCTCTCCAACAGCCTATTAGACGTCTCAAGCTGGATGTCTTGAAGATACATTAAACTCAACATGTCCAAAATTGAGCTCATAATACTCCTGCCCCCCAAACCCTTTCCTTTTCCTAACCTCCATATTACTGCTGAGGATGCCACTATCCTCACAACAATCCAGGCTCACAGCCTGGGTGTCATTCTTGTTGACTCCTCACTCTCACCTCTAATCTGTTGCAGCGCCTATGGAACTTGCCACTTCTCTCCTCTGACACTGCTACCACTCTGGTGTAGCCCCTCATCATCTCACACTTGGACTCTGCAAAAGTCTGCTGGTTGGTCTGTTCCCGATCCAGACTATCTTCCATTCAGCCACTAAAGTGATTTTCCTAAAGCTTAGGTCTGACCGTGTAACTCCCTCCCCACCTCCCCACTAACAAATTTTGGTAGTTCTCTATCAGCTCCAGGGTTAAATCTAAATTCCTCTGCCAGTCAACACCCTTCCTATCCTGCTCCCCTCCTTCCCCTCCTACCTGAGCTTTTGCATTCTTTTTACACTTTACAGCATCCCACATACTCTTGCTATATTTCAAAAAAGATACTCCATCTCCCGTCTCCGGACATTTGCAATGGGTATCCCTAATTTCTAGAATGTTCTCCTTTGTCATCTCTGCTTCCTGGTTTCCTTCAAGCCCTAGCTAAAATCCCCATCTACAGGAAGCCTTACTTCTAATGCCTTCTCTTTGTTGATTATTTCCAGTTTATCATGTACATAGTTGTTTGTAGGTTGTCTCCCTCATTAGATTGAGTCACTTAAAAGCAAGGCCTATTTTTAGTCTTTCTTTGTATCCTCAGCACTTAGCACAGTGCCTGGCACATATTTCATGCTTAACAAATATTTATTGACTGACTGAGGAAGATCTGAGTTTACATCTGGTCACAAACATGTATTAGCTGTGTGACCCTGAGCAAATGACTTAACCTGTGTCTGCCTCAGTTTTCTCATCTGTAAAATGGGAATTATGATAGCACCTATATCCCAGGACAGTTGTGAGGATTGAATGAGTTGGTGTCTGTAAATTGCTTTGCAAACCTTTAAAATGCTACAAAATGTAATTATTGTCCTTGTTACTGGATTCACCCCTGAATGGAGTTCATCAAGTGAAGCTTAGATGATCGTTTGTAAAGAATTCAGTAGAGGTGATTCCTGTTTAGATATAAGCTAGACTAGATTGCTTTTAGGGTCGCCTTCCACTCTGAAATTCTGTGGTTCAAGGGTAGTTGGTAAAGTGTAAAGGTATGGAACTTAAAATGGGTCTTGAATAAAAAGTCAAATTTTACTAGATAAAGAATGTGAGAAGGCAGTCCTCCTTTGGTTCTGCACATTGCAAGATATGTAGTAGTAGAGTCTCCACGAATAGAGTATTTTACTCAGGGAAGGGATGGGTTGGGGACCTGATTTCTCAGTCTACCTGACTTGTACCCTTATGTGACATATTCAGCATATAACAAAATCATCACGCAGCCATATATATACATACACACACACACACACACACACACACACACACATATATATATATATATATATATATATATACACACACACATATATATATGTATATATCTTCCCATCCCTCTCTAGGGATGTAAATCAATTTCTTATCTTTGAAAGTAGAAGAAACTTCAAGCAGGAAAAAACCTCACAAAGCAAAATAGATCCCAGAAAACTAATTTTCAATTCATGATATGGGCATCAGGCCTACCTGTAGTCAAATATCCAAATGTGCTTGACCTTGCAAAGGTGTGGAGGAGTATAATTGCTACTAAGCAAGAAGTCTTTCCTCCTGCTGAATACATCAGCTGTAGAGGAGAAAATCACTGACTCATATCATACTACACCCCATGTCTGCAGAAAGGATTTAGATTAATTATTCTAGGGTGGTTCGGCTATATCTCTAAGAGCTTGACAACTGGTATTGTTGGCTATGACCTAAGCCATTGCAGAGAGAAAGAGACAAACCATCAGCATTTCCAGGGAAAGAGAAAAGTGTGTGAATACCTAATAGTTATTAATAGCAAATGCTTTAGTATTAAAATGCATGAAAATACATGAAAATAATCAGAAATGTTTGTATCGAGTATTTAAAGTAAATGCATTTTTTAAAAAAATTCAGAATTCGGAGAAATTTTCTGCAATAGACATGCTTTTTTTCTTTGAGATTAATTTTAGATACTATTTCAGTGATTTAAAAATAAAATATATAAATAATTGACAAACAGAAATC
Organism: Trichosurus vulpecula; assembly: GCF_011100635.1. Classification (NCBI taxonomy): domain Eukaryota; kingdom Metazoa; phylum Chordata; class Mammalia; order Diprotodontia; family Phalangeridae; genus Trichosurus; species Trichosurus vulpecula. The sequence goes on from NC_050576.1 coordinate 367,600,334, forward strand.
TTAGCTATCTAGGATATATGTTTGGAAACTCAGAGTAAAAGAAAATCTTTCCATAGAAAATAATTTTATGATAGTTCTGATGCATTTAGTTCCCTTACCACTTTTAAACAGAATCACACTATCCCCTACTCTCATGTGTGAAAACATTACACTTATTTCCTCTAGGTCGTAAAAGATAGTTTGTTGATCGTGTGTTTGTATAATTTAGCTTTTCTTAGGTGTCCAATATCTCCCTTCATAATGGATAGCAAGCTTGCCAAGCTTACAAGTTTAGGCTAGGCAGATGAAGACCCAGGAATGATGTGACCTTCTCAAAGTCACATAACATGTCAGTGCTGAAAGGGAAAATAGTAGTCAAAGATTTTATTGTGCTAGTCTCCTGATCTGTTAGGAGACTAAACTCTGACTTTCCCTTGTTAGTAAATCAGCTATGGGCATTATTTTGGCAGGGAACCACGCTGGAGAATGGCAAATTGCCAGAGCTGTGATTTACATTCTTTGGGTTTGTTTATCTTTATTATCATTATTATTAATAGCTTGTTATGCAAATTTTTGTGAGAACTACTCTGCCACACAAAGGTTACTTTTAGATGAGGACAGCTGTACTGCAGATACTATATGAGGTTATTGAAATGGTTCCGCATCTGACCTTAGGAAGGTTAAAGCAAGCTGAACCCTGCAGAACCACTATGATTGGGCTGTTTAATCAGAACTTCATGGTCTTAAAAAATGTATATTTATTTTCTTGGTGTGTGTGTGTAGAATATTTTTTTCAATATAATAAGTTTCTGTGTAATACTAAATATTTCATCCATTTAAAATATTATCCTGTGAAGGGGTCCATGACACATCAAAGCTTAAGAGCACTAGCAGCATAAGATAAAGACATTTATATTAAGTATACAAAGATAAGGGCAGCTAGGTTGCATAGTGTAAAGATTACGGGACCTGGAGTCAGAAAGAGCTGAGTTCAGATTTGGCTTCAGATACTTACTAGCTGTGTGACTCTGGGGAAGTCACTTAACCCTGTTTGCCTCAGTTTCATCATCTGTAAAATGAACTGGAGAAAGAAATGTCAAATCACTCCAGTATCTTTGCTAAGAGAACTCCAAATGGGGTCACAGAGTCAGACATGACTGAACAACAACAATACAAGGAAAAGACCCTCAAGAAATTTTTACCCTAGATACTTCAGATTCTGTCATGATCTCCTATCTACCACAGTCTCTTCTTATTTCTCTCTGAATTCAATTTAACTAATCATACACTAGGGGAGCCCCACAGCTATGGAGGGAGGGAAAGGGAAGACTGATGGTTGGCCACACTGAACCACATGGATAGCCTTCAGTGGGGTGTGCTGGCAATTTTCAAGTTGCCAGTTGGTCCCTTCTACCCTAAATGATGAGTAAATTGCAAGTCACATCCAGTTTGTTAGTTGTATTTCAATTATGATGATTTTAGTCAAAAGCTAAATTAGGGAATAATTTTACTCCAAAGGCAGCAGGAACAGATGCTGCTTTTCTGGCTTTTGGATGTTTGTTTTACTGCTTCAAACAAACCCTCCTAGGCCTTGACTTTCCAGTGTATATTTGTAGCACAACAGAGAAAAATGGACAGGGGTACTTTATCAAAGTACATAGAATAAGATGTTGGCTATTGTTGAGTTTCATGTTCTAGCAATAATATTGAAGGATAAAACTTGAAAAGTCTATAGACATAAACAAAATAAAAAAGTAGGTTTATTTGTGGGCCTCTCCTCAGTCCCTGTTTGTTTTTGAATTGTTGACCCACATCAGTTCAGAAATCTATGTACAGCTTCAACATTAAATTGGCAATAGCAGAAAATATTATTAGGCAAGCCTATTGAGACATTTTCAGGTACATGTTCAGATTTGGTTGTTAAAAATCTGATAACAGCTTTTTTATCAGGCTTGGGTGATGTCAGAGGATCTTTAAGGCATCAGAAAAATTTGTTAATAATGAAACTCTCAATCATTGGAAAAACCTGGCCTTTGCTCAGAAATTGACTTTCTTTGCTCTTTTAGGATAACCAATATCATTCCCTGGTTTTGGCTTCTGTTGAGGTTTTCTGATAAAGACAACCTTGGTGGTAGGATTTTCTGAAACTATTATATTAACTCAGCTGCTTTCTCTTTGAGCTCCAGTGGCAGGGAGAGTGTGGTTTAAAAAAAAGAATTGAACAGACAAAATACTGACTGGCTTGGGCCCTTGCAACTTCACTGATTCACTAGAAATCAACTTCCTTCTGTCCTGAAAAATGTACTCCGATCTTTCACACACTGTCCCTTGTCCCACAGTTACAGTGTCTCCTGTCTCAGATTTTTTTCTCCCCTTTTGGTATCTAAAATTGTTGATTTCCCATTCACTGCCTAAAATGTATTAAAGCTTCTTCTTTACATGAAACTAAACTTTAAGAGGAAAAAAAAGACTCCATAGCACTCTGCATCATCATTTACCCCAAGTTTTCATGGAAATGTGAATGCATCCAATTCTTATAAGTTATAACTTGTTGCAAAAATGATAGAGAAACAGCAGAGCTTATTCCTCCTTTCTAAGATGCCTCCCATTTAAAGGATATACATAAAAGGCCAATGGAGAAGTTTGATTATTTTTCCAACTTTGGTTAAAAATTCCCCAAAATGCTGATTTTTAACCATACTTATTTAATAATTAATTTATTTAATAACTAACAACTAGCCCTAGAATTGGAAGACCTATGTTTGAATCCTGGGTCTGTGATATAGTAATTATGTGATCATGACACTTAATTTTTTTTCCTGAGTCTTATGGTCAAATGAGAAAAAATGCACTTGAATTTCCCAATTCACCGAGTTATGTTAATGTAGATAGGTATGCCTGTCTGCATCTATATTAAGACCATTGAATGATACTTTTCATTAAAAATAAAACATGCTTGGTCAATTACAAAATACTAGCTCTGGAAGGTTTGGTCATGGGGGAACATTATCAAGAACATTATAGATATTTTTAGAGGGCATAGATGATGATTTACATTGATCATTTAAATTGATTTTTAAAAGTTTTAATGATATTCTGGATCCTTTTAAATTTGCAGGTTAATTGCTGGCAAAAAGTTTAAAAAGTAGTTTCAAAAGTTAAACTAGATTTCTCTTTTTGTATTCATTACACATATAAAGTATTTAAGGAAGGTATACAAACGTAAATACCTTGCCAAATTTTAGAAATACTTTAATCTGAAAGTGATTGTAAGAAAAATGAGATCTTAGATGAGATAGTTGTATAGAATTTCAAATATGATGAACCTTTTATAGTGCTGGGTTAAAATGCAGACTTCCTACTGGACAGAAAACAGCATGCAAATCTTATCAAAGAGGCAATATAGTAATACTAAGCTTCTAGTTACAAGATTAGCAGGTTCTGAGAATATTGGATTATAATTTTATTTGATCAAATATTTGTTTTCTTACTCCTTCAAGACTACTAGAGGAGTAACATAAAAAGAAGAAATGTAATACATTCGAGATGGAGGAGTATTTTTTCATCAAATATGGGGTGGGTTCTTGTATTAAGTTAGTATTTTTTCTGTGGGAAAAAATGCTTTTCCTTCCAAGGCAATAGATGGAAGTTAGGGTCTCAGGGTGTGAAAGTCAGGGTCTCAGGGCCTCCCAGAAATGTTATCTTTACCTGGTAAGGTGCAGGATGTTTCAAGGGATATCCATTGAACCTCCTGTATGCTGCAGCACTATCTTTGAAGAAGGCCATATTGAACTGCCATTGTGAACTGATAGTATGACATGGGCAAACATTCTGGATTGAATGTGTTCTGCTTTCATTAGAGGGCCTATTCATGTCAGTGAGTTGTACATTCACTTGAGCATTTGTGCACTTGAGTACTCAAGGTATTTGTATATGTTAAGAAGAAATGTTTGAGATGGAGATTCTGAAATTTTATAATCAGGAATCCTAAGCTTGAATCTTTCCTCACACTTTCTGGTCGGGTAATCATGGGAAAGTCATTTAACCCTTCAGAGACTTTATTCCCTACATGTAAAATGAGGAAAACAATGCATGCCTACCTCCTATACGGGGTTATTGTAAAGAAATCACATCAGAAACCTTACAGCATTAGGCAAATGTGAATCATTATAATGATTTGTGGTAATATTGAGCTAAAATTATTATGGATTTTTAATCATTATAGTTCCATGGGAAAAAAAAATGTGTTCATCGTTCGATTTGAGGGCTCAGGTACAAATAATTACTGATACCTTGTGTTTTAAGTTTTACAAAGATTTTCCCAAACAATAGACTTGTGAGGTAGTTAATGGAAGTGCTATTATTCTGATTTGTATAAGAAACAAGAGCTCAGAGAGCTTAAGTTGTTTCTCTGTAGTCACCCAGCTATGAAGTATTGGTCACTGCCTGGAAATGAATCTGATTCTCCTGACTTAAAGTTTAGTGCTCACATTTCCTCCTGCTACAGTGGGGTTGGAAGCTCTCTCTTCTATTACTTCACCTACCTGCCAAGCTGTAAAAGCAAAACTTCCTTTTTTCTTCAAGCATTTCAGTGATTTCCATAATTCAGAAACAAGGGATCTAGAAAATTAAAGCATACGTTTTCTATCAGCATAAACCCCCTCACCCCACCCCAACCAATCCTGGACATATCCCCATCCTGTCAAGTTTATAAAAATAATTCTGTTACTTTTCTTTTACTGGCCCTTGGTTGACTGGACTGCTTTCCTGTCCACTATTACCATCTATTGATTCTGACCCAGTATTTGTCTCATTTTTAAGCATAACAAGGTAAAGAAGAGCCTCACAGATTCTTCTTGGTAATCCTGAAGCAGGCATATAAAGACTTTAAAATATTGGATATGAACTATTATTTCTAGGTACTTGTATGCATATTTTATTGTTCCTGTTCAGTCATTTCAGTCGTGTCTGACTCTTCATGAGATTATTAGGCGTTTTCTTGTCAAAGATACTGGAGTGGTTTGCCATTTTCATTCCCAACTCATTTTATAGATGAGGAACTGAATCAAGCAAGGTTTGCCCAGGGTCACACAGCTAGTAAGAATATTTGAACTGTGGCCATATTTGAGCTCTTGATAGTGAGTCTTCCTGGCTCCAGGCCCAGTGTTCTGTCCCCTATGCCACCTACCTGCCCTTGTATGAATGTATGGGATATATATTAATTATACATAAGTTAACAGTTGCTTATCTGTGACAATACTGATTATTAACCATAGGCATTTAAGTGTAATTCTCAAAGCTAATGTGTTACCCACAGCCTTTATAAATAGTGAAGAGATCTAATTTGTCTGATTACTCATTATCCTTCAAAGATCTTGAAAGTTTATGGCTCCACATTTTCACCGCGCTGAATGTCTGATATGCTTGCTGATTGCTGGCAAGTATTTTGCTACAGCTCCTTTCAGGTTCAGTTTGTGTATCTTCCTGCTTAAAAGTCTGTATTCTGTAACTCTTGAGAATGTGTCTTGCCACCCTGTACGCAGTGCAGCTCCCCCATCCTTCAGTCCCTCCCCACTCTTAATATTCAGGGACTGTTCCAATTGCTTTGTCTAAGAATGTCACCTCATTCATTTGGGCTAAACTTGGGGAAGGCTCTTCAAACTAGATAAAGGACTACTGCTTGAATTTGAGATATGAAAGCACCATTCATCTTGTGTATAGATCATTTAATGTTTTCCAAAATGGTTTTCCTAAAGTATAGATTTTACCATGGTATTCATCCCATTCCCCCCTCCTTTGCTCAACTCAACATTCTCCATTGGCCTCATCTAACCTCCAGGATCAATTATAAACTCGTGTGTTTGGCATTTAGAGCTTTTCACATCCTGGCTCCTTTCTACTTTTACAATCTTCACACACATTACTACCCTGCACAATTTTATGATATATTCATACTGGCTTATTTGCTTCTCCATACAGGACTCAATATCTTCAATATTTGAGTCAATCTTTTCAAGCAATCACTATGTTAAATGCCATAGATATAAAAGGAGGCAAAAGACAGTCCATGCCCTCAAGGAGCTCACATTCTAATTGATAGCTAATATTTATATATTATCTACCCTGTACCAGGCACTATGCTAAGTGCTTTACAAATATTATCTCATTTGATCCTCAGAACAATCTTGGGAGGCAGGTGCTATTATTATACCCATTTTACTGAGGAAACGGAAGCAAAAAAAAAGTTAAGTGACTTACCAAGCATCATGCAGCTAATATCAACTCAGATCTTCCTGTCTCCAGGTCCTGTGCTCTATCTCTACCACCTAGGTACCCTAGCATGCTAGAGAAAGTCAAGAGTGTGGCCTAGAGAGGAATCAGAAATGGCTGGCCTAGGCAGAATCCTTAAATGGAGTTCTGGGAGGAATTATCTGTGGGCAACTAATTGAATATGAATGGTAAGAGTGAGGGAAAAATCAAATATTATTATGATATTAGAAATTTGGATAATTGAGAGGGTGATGCTTTTATAAAATAGAAATAAAGATGTTTAGAAGAGGGAAGGGACAAGTTTTGAGGAAAATATAATGAGTTCTGTTTGGGGCATGTTGAATATGAGGTGACAAAAGAACATATCAATAGAGAAGTCTAGAAAGATGTTAAAGATTTAGGATTGAAATTTAGAAGAAAGATTAGGAGTAGCCATCTAGATTTGAATGTCATTTGTATAAATATGATAATTGAACCTATGGAAGTAGGTGATATCACCAAAAGAATGTAGAGTGAGGATAAAAGAGTGAACAGGATGGAGCCATGGGGAATAGCCATGCTTATGGAGGGGTAGAAGGATATTGATCCAACAAAAAAAAAACTCAGAAAGGTTTCAGGTAAGAGGAGAACCATAAGAGAAGAATATTCTAGAAGTAAGTGGAAAAGAGAATATATAGGAGGAGGGGATGGTCAACAAAGTCAAAAGTTATAGAAAGGGAAAGGATGACAAGGGTTGAAATAAAAGCTATTGGACTTGAAGGGATTGGAAATCAATTTAGAATAGATTGAGAAGAGAGTGGAAGATAAATTTAGGCTGTGACTGTAGACAACTCTTTTTAGGACTCTGACAACAGAACAGGAAACTAGATAAAGGACAAAACCTTGAGGGGAAAGGAGGACAAAGTAAAGGATTTATTTTTAAGGATATGGAAAATCTGAGCATGTTTTTAGGCAGGAAGGATAGGGAGACACTGAAGAATAGAGAAACGCAATGATCCATAGGGCAAAATCCTGGAGTAGATGACACGGGATGGACTTGAGAGTACAATAAATGTGTTAGCCTTGGTGAGGTGAAAGGTCATTTTTTCCTTTGAGACTGGAACAAAACAGGAATGTGTGGATAAAGATGTTAGATGTTCTGAGTTGTCAAAAAAGAGCAAAAGATTGACCACATACCTAGCTTCAATTTTTCGAAATGAAAGTGAAGGCAAAAGCATTTATGGAGAGAAAAGGAGGTGTGAATGATGTTATGAACCTGAGAAAAGATAAGCATAGAAATAGAAAGAATGCTTTGAAAACTGAGATGTTGAAATATATAAACTTCCATTAGTTAATTGTTTAATAGCTTGGGAACATATGAAGCAGGTGGTGGGGGTGATCCATAGTTAAGAATTGGCAAGGCGTGAGTGATAGAAGGGACAAGAGGACAATGGAGTGAAAGATCAGAGACTATGCCTTGTTAAACAAGTTAACTATTGGTTAAGATTGTAAAGGAAGGAATAAGGGACTGGAACAGTGATGATGGACTAATGATGGTGGCATTCCACTGTGCTCTGCAACAGTTGTTTGTACTGATAGAGACTTGAAGAAGTGCTAATTTCAGAAATCGTAAGCAGCAAAAGGGTAGACCTTAGCCCTCTTGGGTGTGAGGCTATAGAGTGACAGTGGCTATGTCAGTACCGGAAGAGAGAGATACAGAAAGAAAGAGAGAGAGACACAGAGAGAGAGAGAAAGACAGAGAGAGAAAGAGAGAGAGATTTAGAGGGGAGAGAGGGAGGGAGAGAGATACAGAGAAAGAGAGACAGAGACAGAGAGATAGACAGACAGACACAGAGACACAGAGAGATACAGAGATGGAAACCGAAAGACAGAAAAAGACACACAGAGAAGCACTTAGAGATACTTTTTTGTGAATAAGCAGATGTACCTTGTTCCACAATGGGATACTATTTAGAGGTGCCTAAAATCTCCCTAGAAGCAGCTAAGTAGGCAGCAGATAGAGCATTGGGTCTGGAGTAACAAAGGCCTGAGTTCGGTTTTCTCCACTACACAATAAGGACAGCACCTACCTCTCAGGGTTGTTTGTGAGTATCAAAGGAGATTATATTTGTGGACTGTTTGACATAGTGCCTGTCACATTATAGATACTTAATAAATGTTTGTTTTCTTCCTTTTGAATAATTAGCTTATGATAAACAGAAGAAGCAAATTCCTGTCTAAGTAGGAACCCATTTTTTCTGCTGTTCTAAGTTGTTAGCATCCTACTATTCTTCCATTTTTTTGCAGGGGAGAAAGCAGGGCAATTGGGGTTAAGTGACTTGCCCAACGTCACACAGCTAGTAAGTGTGTCAAGTGTCTGAGGATGGCTTTGAACTCAGGTCCTCCTGACTCCAGGGCCTGTGCTCTACTCACTGCACCACCTAGCTGCCTCACATCCTACTATTCTTTAATGGGTGGATCTTTATATTCTGTTTTTCACAGAAGTCTCTTCCATGCTTTCCATATTCTAGCCAAGCAGCTCTTTGAATATGCCTTGTACTGTCCTGCTCTGCACCTTTGCTCACATTGTTCAGTGATCTTGGAATGTTTTCCTCAACCCTTTTATATCTGTTGAATTCTTGCCCTCCTTCAAAGGCCAACTCAGATGTTATCTATTGCATGAAGGTAGGTCAGATCCCTTGGGTCAGTTACAAACTTGTTCCTTGGTCTTCATATATACCTTTGTTGTTTAATACTGTAATGTAATCACTATGTAACATTTTGTGTATTATCTTGGACTAGACTGGATGTCCTACTAACTCCTACTAACATTATGTGTCTTATCTTCTTCTGGACTCTAAAATCCAGAAGGACAAGGAATATGTTTTAGCTAACATTTGTACCTTCCCTAGTGCCTAGTACAATACTAAGGAAAAAACCCACAGAAAGTGTTTAATAAACATGGGCTGAAATGAATGAATTTTATATTTTCATTATTCAGAACTTCAATTTAATTCAATTCAACCAATATTTATTAAGTGCCCACCATGAACAAAACACAAGATGGTACTAACTGCCTCTATATTTGTTCAGGGTGATTTGAGTCTTCACGAAATGGGGAAAATGGACAGAATTCCAGTTCTATGTGTTATAAAAGATAAAGCAGACATATTTAATAAGAGTGGGGCTCATTCCCTGCATTCTTCTTCCCCCTTCTACAGAAGGAGTTATGAGGATTCATATCCTGGAGGTTATCCAGTTGGACCCTCCAGGTCAGCACACATATGAGAACAGAGTGGCTTAGGATGAGGGAGACGGAGAGGGAGAGTGAAAGGGAGAGGCAGTAAGCCAGAAGCTGAGTGAGCTGTATCAGCTTCTGAGTCCCTGCCTATACATATATTGGTTAACTAGTCAACAGGTGAAAATATGACTACAAACTGTGAAATTAAAGGTAATGCGGAGCTAATAATGACCGTAAAAACCAAATTTTTAAAGTCGCACTGTCTTTCCCAAGTAACAAATGAAAAGGAATTCATCTGCATATTAGTTTAAACCTAAATGATTTAGTTATTGTGTTTACTTGTTAATGTCTTCCCATAAAATAGTGTTTTTGGTTGGATGTTTCAGAGAACAGCTTCTACTTAACAAGACAGAATCCAGACAAAGCAATAATCTGTCTTTACTCAACCCAGACTTAATATGTTAATTTTGATTTAATTTAATTTTCTTCACTCCCGGCACAGAAATTTTCAAATGGTTCATTTGGTGCTTAATTATCAGCTAAGAATGTCATCCTATCAGGATAGAAGTCCTGCCGTGTCAAGCGTTAACTCATCTATCTGGGTACATTTCTGCTCTTTTCACCATTTTTGGGTTTGAGACACAGAAGAGAGAACGCTTCCATTTGTGTCTATTACTTAAGAATAGCTAGGAATTTTCAAAAAGGGTTTCAGGCTCAAGAATCTTTTTCAAAAACCTTTTATCTCATTTAGGATTTAAAAACTTAAAGCCTTTTTGTACTTTTAACTGTTCACTTAAATGTTCTTGCCTCTGGTCTTGTAGAGCTAAGGCAAAGTCTTGGCCAACAGTGGGAAAATGGAAGACATCAGCATACGTTTATTTCATCAGGTGTGCACCTTAACCTGATTGAAGGCAATTTCTCATGATTGGTACTTTTTTCTATTCTGCATGCCACCTTGGCTTTATAATCATTTTCCTCTGCCTCAGAGATCAACCTCCCTTATTACTTTTCACTCCTCACTTGCTAACCTTTTTTCCTCCTTAATCTTATCTATTTCATTTGTTGATTGATTGATTTGTTTCATTTCTTTCTCTTACCTTTCTCTCTTCTATGCCTTCTTTTCCCTTTTCCCTCTGTAGGAAACTATACACTTGAATTTTCAAAGACAAATGTGTTCATACATACACACACATGCCTATGTCTGTATACACACACATATACATATAGCTTTTATTAAAGCCTTGCAAAAGAATTCTCCTTTATCAGAAAGTGTATTTGGATTTTTGGTTCAGAAAATATCATTCTTCCCATGTCTTTCTTCCTTTTTCTGTTGGCCAGGCTCCTTTCATCTTTTATGTCTCAAGATTTTGTATATTTAAAAATTTCCTTAAACAACAGAAAAAAAACTATGTATTAACCATCTAAATACACAAACATGTATGTGCCACCACTGTCTTTTAGTGTCACCATTAATTGCCATTAAAAAATGAAAACATTGAGCTAGCAGCTTACTGTTTAAATACTGACGTAAGTGCATTGAATTGGACTCTTTTCTATTGTGGTGAATAAATAGCACACACCCTGGAGAATTTTGTTAGCAGAACTATAAGTTCATGTATAATTTCCCATTTTGTTATTGCCTTCAGTTAAATTTTGTATTTTACAAAAGTAATCGCTCTTACGCAGATTGACTTTTCTTATGAATCATCATTAAGTATGTCAATATCAGGAACCTGAACAATGGAATAAGTATCCAAGTGTTAGGAGACAACTTAATAGTTTATCTTCATTGCATGGTAGCATGGTGGTTTCTATGTAAACAGTTGCTGATTATGGAATGTTTTTCAATTATCTGAAGGTCATATTTGAATTGAAGTAGCAGGAGACATTTATATTTTTCGATGAAATTATTTTGAAATTTTATTTTGATGAAAGAATAAATAAGTGATAATCTCATCCCACAACACATTTGATGACATTATAATGTGGAGATTTATAGCAAGTCAGCATGGCACAGTGGATAGAGAACTAGCTTTGTGATCTGAAATCCCTGGGCTCAGACTCTGCCTCTTACAAATCTTGGTAGTATAATAATCATGGGCAAATCACTTAATCTCTCAATGCCTGAAGAGAATTCTCTAAGATTCTAGGTTATAGATGAATTACCAGTCTGTAGGGATTTTCCCTACCAGGATTTATCTATACCAATGAAATTATAGGTTCAGAATCTCACCCCCCTCCAATAAATAAAAGACGAGATAATTGAGATGAATATAGAAAAGTTGTTAGGGTGAACCAAGTATTTTCTCTTTTAAGATATAGAATATTTGTGTTGATGTAGGATACCCTGAGGAGAAATCTTGAAAAGATACTAGTATTGCTGTACTTTTCATAGGCTACCATTTCTTAAGAAACACAATTACTTAGGATCTAAAATAACGCTTGCAGAAACTTACTTTATGGGAAAGATTCCATTTTTTACTGTTTCATTTCCCTACTAGGCCAAATTGTTTTTTTTCTAATGTGCTATTTGTTATCTTAGTTGACAGATTCACATGAAAACCATTGTGTAAGAAAAAAGGGCAGATTTGGAGTCCTAAGTCATGGGTTTGAGTTCTCACTTTTGTTGGGAAAGTTCCCTAATCCCTGTAAATACAATTTTCTTCATTAGTAGGTAACATTGATGAATGATTAGACTTAAACCTGACTAAACAGGAGACACAGACCTGTATTCTGATGGACCAAATTTAAATTCCCTAATCATATAGTAATTCTGCCCATGGGAGTACTGTTAAGAAACATATGAATGATATATGATTATGCCTGTTGTTAGAGAGAGGAAACCCTTCAAGATTGAGCTAGAGAATTAGCGTATCAGCCCTGTCCTAGGAAAGGTCAAAGGTCCCTTTTCTCCTTTTTTGGCTACCAGGGCTATCTTGTGCCCTCATGTCCTGAACAGAGAGATAGAAGGAAATGCAAAGGACAGGGTGAAGCACAAGTATTTATGAGAAATGAGATTAGACCCAGAGCAGAAGTACCAGCTATGGCTGCCATCAAGCCCCAGGCCTCTCAGCCCAGGACTGGAGTCTGTCTGTTGGAGGACAGAGCCTGCAGCCATGTGAGCAGCTAGCCTGGAGGCCTCCAATCCATAGTCTAAAGGTTTGAAACTTGCCTTCTTGGACTCCTGATAGCCAGGATGTGCAGGTAAAATGGCTCTTATCCCTCCATTGAATAAACCCAGAGAATAAAACCTCAGGAGAAACAGAGGAGCCAGAAGTGGGGCTTCAGTAGTGAGAGAAGTGGGGGAGAGGGCCCTTCCTGTGGTGGCAGAAGGATACTAGTGCAGGAAGAGAGGTGTCCCAGCAGCCCTCACCTTAGCAGAACAACGAGAGTAACTGAGCCCCAGGGGGTGGAGCTAACTGACATCAACGCCAGGAACCCAGACTTGGCTTTGCACAGCCAAGGGAAGTGGCAGACACCAACACAGACATGGGCTGAGACCACCCCTGCTGTAGAGCAGTCCTGGGGAAGAGGGGACTCCCAGCAGGCAGACCACCCCTCCCCCACACTTCACCAAACCAGAGGCCATAGCACATAAAGCTGGATCCCAACATAAGAATCTTGGGACAGGCCCCCCCTGAGCCTCAGAAACAGAGATCCACTTCAGAAACCAGGAAGGAAAAAAAAAAAACCCATGAAAAAGAATTGTAAGAAGCTTTCAAAGATGATTGACTCATATTATGGAGACAGGGAAGACCAAAATACCAATTCAGAAGAGGACAGCATGGACACTACACCCACGTCTGGAACCTCAAAAGGGAAAGTGAACTGGTCTCCAGACCAAAAAGCGTTCCTGGAAGAACCCAAGGAGGACTTTAAAAACCAAATTAGGGAGGTAAAAGAAAAAATGGAAAAATGATAAATGAGATTAGTTCCTTCACACGTAGTCTTTAACAGAACAAAGAGACACTAGTAATGAGTACTAATAGCACCCAACAGAGGAAAGACAGGAGGAGGGATATGAGGACCACCACATCCTTCTTGGCTATTTTTAAACTCAGTGTTCCAGCCAACTGACCCTGATATTTACACAAACAAACAAATATACAGTCTTCTCAGAGGCCTGGGTTTGAGGAAGAAAATTGAAGAGGCTGCCATCCCAGTTGTCAAGATCACTGCTCCATTTGTCGGGGAAGACCTACCACTTCCTTCCCCTTCTTATATTCTCTTTCCTTTTGCTTGTGTTACTCTTAGGCCAGGAATGAACCACACAATATTTCCTTTCCTCAGTAGCTAAACACTCCAAGTTCCAGAAGTCCATGTAGACAGGAGCCATTCTTACTGTCTGTAGAAGACATGCTAACATTTAAAATTAGGATAATACATACCACCTAACTCATGGTTGAAAGGAAAGTACTTTGCAAATGCTCGGCCATTATATAAATGAGTTATTATCTCTGTTACTCATTTTAAGTGCATGCACACATGTCTAATACCCAATAAAACATTATTATTATTATTATTACTAGAACGGCTATTATATACCATTTCAAGTGGTATATAATATGGTTAATGGTATTACATAGCAAATAGTATATTTTATAGATACTTTCCCCTCAAAGCATTGAGGCTTCTGAGAATTTTATTTGGCCAGTGAAATCAGTATTTTTTTTTCCTGATCACATTTACCATTACAGCTCTAACTGAACCCATACTAATAGTAATGGGTAAGGTATGAACACCTGCACAGTGTTTAGCACATAGTAGGCACTTAATATATACTTATTGACTTGCTTGCATCAAATTTAATTAATTAATTTATAAAGATTGCATTTTATAGCCATTTTCTTTTCATTTTGATGGATAATAATCTCATGTGGAAGGGCCTGTGACATAGTGGACAGATCATTGGGCTTGGAGTCAGAAAACTTGGCTTTAAGTTCTAGTTATCTTATGCTTCTCATTTGTGTGACACTAAGCAAGTTGTTTTAGTCATTTCTCTGAGCTTCAGTTTTCTTGTCTGTAAAATGGTGACAAAAATATGTGCACAACCACTCTCACAGGGTGGCTGCAAGCAAAGTGCTTTGAAAGCTTAAACTATGATATTTTAGTGAGTTATAATTTTTATTATATCTTTTGGATTATGCAACTTTCATTCTATTCAGTTCAATCTCAAGAACAGAGGAGAAAAAATTCAACAAAATAAATACAGCTGCAAAAGTGTTCCTAGAATCTACAATTCCTCTTATGCAGTACAATTGTTAATATCAAGGCTTTGGTATGTTAAGCAAAGCTTAACAAGAAAATGTTCAAAAAAAGCAAATATTTTAGTGGCCTTAAATATTGACTGAGGTCCTCATAGCTAATGCTATAAATCAATAAAATATTTATTACAAAGAAAACTATATAACCTCAGTCAAGAGAACATCTGAAATAAAGATAAAACCCTCTCTTCTAGAGCAGAACTAAAATAAAGCTTTTATCTTCTAAGCCTCTTCAAAACAATTTCCCAAAATACTCTCTATTGAGTTCCAGATGTGAAGCCTCCAAATGTGAAGTCAATCAGATGTAATTTAAAATTCCTTTATAAAGTTAGCAACCTTGATTGTGTCTTCCATAATGCACACCAAACTCAGTAACAGCCTTCTACTGCATATTTGAATTAGTATTGGAGTATACCCATTATATCAAGTCAATTTTTCCCCTTTCTACCCTCACCTCTTATCTTTATAATCTTTGAAATTGCCTAAGACACTAAGGAGTTATGACTTACCAATGGTCACGTATGTAGTAAGTGCCAAAGACAGGATTTGAATAACCTGAGTTCTTCCTGACTCCAAGATCGGCCCTGCAACATAATTTATGCCACCTCTAATGACAGATGCTAGAATTTGAAAATGGACTGGTCTGAACATGATAGTTTTTGAGCAGAAATATAACCCCAATGCACATAGTGCATCTCCCAGACACAGTAATCTCAGGTTCAAGGTACTCTATAGGACCATATCCACTGACAACCCATAGCTTATGTACTTTTACTTATGATATGTGTCTACTTTTTTTTTTTTCCTTTTTGGAGGGGGGAAGGTGGGGCAATTGGGTTTAAATGACTTGCCCAAGGTCACACAGCTACTAAGTGTGTCAAGTGTCTGAGGCTGGATTTGAACTCAGGTCCTCCTGACTCCAGGGCCAGTGCTGTACTCACTGCGCCACCTAGCTGCCCCACTACGTCTCCACTTTTACTAGTCAGATCAAGGATGTGATTAATTCAAAGAAAATAATAGAATAGTATAGGAACAAAAGTAGAAATAAAACAGTGCCTCAGTAACTGGGGTGATATTCTCCCACCAATATATGTACCACCAATGGGGAGGGAGCACACACTGAGAGGGACACACATTGAGGGAATATGTATGCTTAGTGTCCGTGTGTGGAGGTAACTCATAGGTCCCACACTGTAGGATAGCAAATATCTTCTGGTGGTGGCCACATATTGTTACCACCAAGCCTTTTCTCTGATTTTTTTCAAATGGTGTCTAGTGTCTACCAGACAAATAATTTCTGCTGGATGTGTAGATGTGGCATATTATCTTTTTCCAGATTTTATAGCAATAATCTCACATGGCCACTATTTGTTAATATTCTACTGATCCTCTTGTTGCTTCTGGGCACTCCCAGGCATGGCTTCACTGTGCATTAAGTTTCTCCCTAATTTAAGCTGTTGTCTTCAACTGCAGTCCTAGATCTCTTAGTTTAAAACCTATTTTTCCCCTGCAGTTTTTCTGGAGAGAGACACAGAGACAGAGAGAGACAGAGAAAGCAGACACAGACACAGACACACACACACACACACACACACACACACACACACACAGAAAGAGAGAGAGAGAGAGAGAGAGAGAGAGAAATAGTGCAATACTGTTTTGTTATCAATAGCTTTTTTAGATACATTTTGCCACCTCTTGTTTCCATTTTTGAACCTGTAATAGGGAATGGAGTTGAACAAAAAGTCAGCATATGAGAAAAAGGGTATTTGAATCTGGAAAAAGATATGACTTTGTAAGAGCTGACCTCCATTTTATGTTAAATGTTTTAACAACAAGTAAGGGCATCAGAATGGTAAGGAATAATATAATTTTCGGTCATGGTTCACTTAAGATGGCATTATTTAAATAGCAAAGAATCTTTAGATCATAGTGGAAGGGCTCACATTACCATTGAACTAGGGGAACAAACCAGCATATAAACTCTCAGCAGCTTTGAGTCCTGGTTCTGGCATTAACTACCTGTGTAACCTTCGGCAAGTCACTTTGTCTCTGTTTCCTGATCTTTAAAAATGGAGAGAC
The DNA here is from genome assembly GCF_011100635.1 of Trichosurus vulpecula. Classification (NCBI taxonomy): domain Eukaryota; kingdom Metazoa; phylum Chordata; class Mammalia; order Diprotodontia; family Phalangeridae; genus Trichosurus; species Trichosurus vulpecula. Next base: position 367,617,149 of record NC_050576.1, read on the forward strand.
TATTGTACTTCCTGTCTCACAGTGTTGTGAGAAACTATGTTGTAAACTGTTCAAATGATATATAAATGTGAGTTGTTAATATGAAATGTCAGCTATTGCCATGCCCTGGATTTTTATAAATTCAGTAATGTTTGCTTTGAAAACACCTTGCTTATGTTCATCAAAGCTTTGTTTAATACTCTGTCACTGTGATATGTCACTTTGGGAAGTTCTGACTTATCATTTTGCAGTAAAGAACAGAAGGGGATCTGTTCAAGTAGATTTATCATTTAGATGTGAGATATGTTTTAAGAACTGGAGCCTATAAGATGAAGCGGTCACTTAGTCTGAGCAAATATGTTCTCCTTGTGTCCTGCCTCTAGGAAGTAACAAACATTCTTCTTTTAATCATAGTGAAGGGGGAAATTGACATTAGGAGTCAGTAGATTATAATGAAGCATTTTACTTTATGTGGGTGCTGTTTTGTCTTTTCTAATGAAACTGAAAATCCTTTGAGGGTGTTTTAACACCAGCCAGTGTATTCCCATTGAGCAAGCTGATGATGAGGCAACTCTTGTAAGCTCCTAACATTATTAAGAATCAATTTATCAGTTATCATATCACTTTCTCATTTTGTTGGGTCTCAGAAATACTCCCAGTTGCTTCTCTTCAATCCTAATTCATTTTGAAGGTTATTTTTTGACTCAAGGTTTTCAAAAGTTGCCCCCAAAATTCTTAAATGCTCATACTATTTTTCCATCAAAAGTACAGATTTGATTTTCCACTATTTCAATACCAGTTTTTTTTTCACCCTGATGGAAGATTCCTCCACTTTAAAGTGCACTTCCTTTCCCTCTCTCTCTCTCTCTCTCTCTCTCTCTCTCTCTCTCTCTCTCTCTCTCTCTCTGTGTCTCTCTCTCTCTCTCTCTCTCTCTCTCTCTCTCTCTCTCTGTCTCTGTCTCTCTCTGTCTCTCTCTCTCTCTCTCTCTGTCTCTGTCTCTCTCTGTCTCTCTCTGTCTCTCTCTCTCTCTCCTCTCTCTCTCTCTCTCTCTCTCTCTCTCTCTCTCTCTCTCCCTCTCTCTCTCTCTCTCCCCCTCATATGTCTGCTCATAACACAACTGAGTTTTTTGCTGCCAGCAAAAACTTCATGGCTATAGACTGAATTAGGAAAAATCTTATGTCTGAAACATTCTCATTGTATTTTCTCCTGTAAATCTTATGTCTGAAACATTCTCATTGTATTTTCTCCTGTTCAGACCACATCTAGAGTATTATGTTCAGCTCTGGCCACCACATTTTATGATAGGCTTTTGCCATCTAGAAAGCAAACAGAATGGTGAGAGACCTTGTAACCATTTAATATAAGGACCCTGTGAAAGAATTGGAGATATTTAGTATGAATAGGAAAAGATACAGGGGTAATATCATTATCATCAGATATTTGAAGTATTGTTATATGCAGGAAGGATCCAGTTATTTTGCTTGGCCTTAGGTGTTATCAATAGGAACTTTGGTGAAAGTTACAACAATATAGAATTCTGCTCAATATAAGGAATTACCTAATTAGTAATGCTGTCTCAGAAATGGAATATAGTAGATTGGTAGTGAATTCTTTGTTACTGGAGTCTTTCAAACTGAGTCTTGATGGCTGTCACTTGGGGATATTTTAGGTGGTATTTATGCTTCAAATAGGAACTAGACTACATGGCCAAAACATTTTCTTTACATTTTGCAATTCTATGATCACCTAATATCCTCATACTTTATGGCATTTTTTGTTTTTATAGCACCTTCTTTTTTAATACAATCCTTGTCTCTCCCCTACTCAGCAAAACATCTCTTGTAATAAAAAAATAAAAAAAGAGAGGAAAAGGAAAATAGTATCATCTAAAGAATATATCAATGGACTCTGATAATGCTATGCTATCTATTCCATTATCATAGATCCCTACTTTTCCCAAGAAAATAGGAGGTTCATTTTATAATTTCTTCTTTATAGAAAGGTTGGTGATTATAATAACAACATTTGGTTTCTTATTTCTTTTGTTTTTTTTTTCTATTTATATTGTTGTCATGCTGATGGTTTTCCCAGTCCTGCTTACTTCAGTCTATATCAGTTAGTACTTTTTTTAGTTAAAAATTCTCCAACCAGGAATAGTACTCCCAAGTCTCAAACTATATTATAAAGCAATAGTAACAAAAAACCCAGATACACAAGTAGATCAATGGAACCAAGTAACAAGGGACAATCAGAAATAATGGAACTTAATAACCTATGTTTGATAAATCCCAAAACATAAATTATTTAGAAAAGAACTCTCTTTTTTATAAGAACTTCTGGTAAAATCTAGAAAGTAGCCTGATAGAAATTAGACTTAGATCAATATTTACACAATATTTCACATAAATTCAAAATAGCTACGCAATTTGAATGTTAACAATCACATTAAAAATAAGAGAACATACATCTTTCATAGCTATGAGTAAGAAATACATTCTTAATCAAATGAGGGATAGAGGAAATTACAAAAGATGAAGTAGGTAATTTTGATGACTTAAAATTGAAGTTTCCACACAAATAAAGTGTGTATCTAGGATAAGAAGGGAAAGAGTTGTGTGGGGCAAATAAAATGTGAAGACTTCACAGGTAAGTATGTATAAATATATATCTATATCTGTACTAATAAATGTTTAAAAATCAAGAAATAGGGAAGTGAAAAAAAAATTCTGAGGCTGTGAGAGTCTGATGGCTCAGCCTCTGGGAAGGTTTACCCTGAAACTTTTTGTTCTTTCTTCTGGTTCAGGTTTAAAAATTTGCTCAGTGAGAATAGGGTCACTGTGACCTGCTTTCCTTTACTGTAAAAGTACTGTAAGAGAATGGAGAGGGTCTCCCCATCCCCTTATCCTATTCTCCTTCTTTAGATTTATAGATGTCACCTCAGTTGTAATCATTAACTAAGGGAATGGGAATTGTAGTTTCTGTGCCTCAATTTCCTGGTTCTTTGTCTAGCTTTCATGCTCAGATTGTAAGCCCATCTCCCAGCCAGTGGTGAGAAGGGTCAGAGGTGGGCAGGAACTCTCTTGTGTTAGGTATAATTATGGCTGCTTTGCCTCTTGTAAAGCACCTCCTTTGCTGGTTCCACTCTGTGCTAGCAGAGGACACCCAATTCTTGGGAACTGAAAAAAATTTATTTTTGTTCCCACACTTAGATGGCTCCTTATTTTAAATTTAATTGGTGAGGGTCTTTCTCTCCACACAGAGTTGAACTGGAAAAAATATCTTGGAATTACATTTCTCATATAAAGATTTAGTTTTCAAGATATATAGACAGTTAACAGAAACATATCACAAAATCATTCCTTAATAAATAAGTGGTCAAAGGTTATGATGAATATTTCTCAAAATAATTACAAAGTATTGTCATCCAAAGGAGGGAATACTCTGCTCTAAATCATTAATAATAAGAAATATACAAATCAAAATAACCCTAAGCTTTTACCTCACACCCAGAAAATTAGCAAAGATGGCAAAAACTGAGAATGGCCAATGTTGGAAGGACCGTGGGAAGATAGACACACTAATACATTGTTGGATGGAAATGTGAATTAGTACAACTAATTAAGAATGCAATTCAGAATTATGCAGATGAAATGGTCATATATCATACCCTTTTACTTGGAGATTCATATGCCCCAAGGAGGTCATTGATTAAACAATATTTTGTTTTGGTTGTAAATAACTTTTGTTGTGGTTGTAAATAATTGGAAACACAGTAGATGTCCATCAATTTTTGAATGGCTAAGCAAATTGTGGCACATAGATTTAATGCAGCATTTTTTGCTGTAAGAAAAAAATGAATATGATGAATATAGAGAAGCAAGGAAAGGGCAATAATAATATTATTATTAATAACCACAATGAGATCTGCTGATATTTATATGTACACTTCTACATATACCTAAAATAGATTTTGCCCTACCTTCTTTTACATCTGTTGAAGTTGAAACCTAAATCAAATTCCTCCTACCCCTTAAAGCCTTTCCTGAACTCTGGAATAAAAGCAACCTCTTTGTCCTTAAACTTTTCATGACATTTTCTCTTGACTTCTTCCTTGTTCTTTTCACATACCCCTTTGTATCCAAAATAGCTATATCTTTATTTTCCTATCCCCATTTGGTTGTAAACTCCTTGCACACAGGAAATATTATGGATATATCTACATATCGATGTCTATTTATATATCTATATCTGTGTCTTTATAGGAGGATTTTAATGTACATTTCTTGGTTTGAGTTGAATTGCATTGCAAAGTTTCCAAAGAGCTGTGTCATATATTATCTCATTTGATCATCACAACAACCTTGTGAATTAAGTAGGGCACATCTACAGGAGTGAAACTACTGACACCTTCAAAATGAGGGAAAAGAGTGGAAACCCATTTAAAAATACAAAAACTCAAGAAGTGCAGCAATCTTGGTTCATTTCATTTAGTGGCAACCCATATTTGTGTGCCTCAGTAACCCCTCAGTAGCCACTGTGTTAGAGGATAGTTTATATCCACAAAAATCACCTGGGATTAAATAATGTTAAATATATTCTGTTTAAGATAGTATGAGCATGTGGAATATGTTTTAGAAAGATTTACATCATAAATGGTCAAGATTTTAAAGGTTTCAGCACTTAATATTGAAGCTAAATAAATGAGGTTTTACTATGCATTTGTAAATCTCTTACCTTCTTCAATCTCTCTTGAAATATTATTTATTTAAAGAAATCTGTTTTTTATATTGGGCAAAGATAAGACATTCATTGGTTCTTGTGACATCATTTAAATATTATTCCTCCCTCATGAAATTCTAGCACAACAGATAAGGGAATGGTTTGAAAGTATTTAAAGAAAAGTCATACTGTCTTTTAAAATGATATGTTAGAAAAGGACCTCTCATTTTAATGTACTCTGTTCAGGAAGATATGTGTCTAAATAAATATTGTATAATCTATCCTTTTTTTAACTGGGTGTCCCTGACATTGAAAAAGAGATGCTGCATATGATTTTGGACTTCTACTTTAACATTTCAATAACTCAAAAGACTCAAGAACTCATTGCAGATTTTCAGGGAAGGTTCCTAAAATACTTAAAAGGAAATATTTAGTAAAGGATAGGAGAAATACTTAAATCCTTAAGTCAATAACTGCTTGCTCTTATCTCAGAGATAAGAATAACTTAATGGTCTTCAACGGGTGCTGAAGTAGATAATCTCTGGTCCCTTTGAGCTAAAAAATCATATGATTATTTATGATGAATGTTGATTTTATTCTATTAATAACATTATTTCAAACATAGTAAACTTGATGTAGAATAAACACCCACTACCTGGTAAAATTTTGGGGGGATCTTTTTAAATACTTGTCTGCATAGTTCATGTTTCTTATTGTTTATCTCACAATACTCCATCTCCCCTTCCCTAGCTACCCTTGGGGTATTGGACAGGGCATTATCCATTTTTTCTAGTTCAGATCTATACCAAAATTTGAAGGAGAATTATGGTGGACTAACAGGCAAAAGTTTGGGGGGAAAACAGCCATCAAAAATAAAATGTGAGGCCTTTTGGGTTTGAGGTGGAAGAATTAACGCCCCTGCTTAGAGCCTGTTCCTAGCATGTCTGACCCTATTACATATCATTTTAGACTGAGTAGCCCCCAAACCATAGAGAACACTGAGTATCTTGTAGATTCTAGGAGTTTCATTACCTAAAATGACATATTTTTGGCACAAAAGTAAAAACAAATCTTGGACTTTGCAGGCTAGGAGGGACCTTGTGGATCATCTAAGCCAGCCTATCCATTTCACAGAGCATACTGCAATTCAAAGACAACAAATGACTGGTTCAAGTTCACACAACTAGTAAATGGTAAATCTAAGACTAGGACACAGGTCTTTCAATGTTCTTTTTTCTGTATCAGTTCTAATGCTCCACGTGTAGGCTTGACACATGGCTTTGGGAAGGATAGCAGACAGATGTATGCTAGTGAAAACCTGCCTTACCTTAGATCTTATAAATGGTTACCTGTACTCTCTGTAGATCTTTACTACTGAAAATGTATATTTACCTTGCCTTACAAGCTCAAAGCTAAACATCCCTAGAATTTCAAAAGGACCCATTAGTAGAGAGTTTATTTTGCACTTTAGGAATGTCAAGAGATGAAGCATTTTCTGTAGGATTCCTGAATTTAAACTCATTCACTAGTTGCCACTTAAGAGATGTAGGATATATCAATTTGTTTACAGCTGATAAAATTGTACAGATGTTCAACTTCTTTGAACTTGGAGATTTTCATTATGGCTATGTGAAAATCAAATTACATTTCATGGGGTAAAGAAAGCATTGTTAAATCAGGTTTTGAATTTTTGCAAGGTTCATTTTCCATCTAGGGTTGAAAGACATTTGTTTATGATATACACAATTTAGACAAAACCTGTTTTCTAGAACTCATTGCAATATAGATTGGATTCAAGGCAAGAGCTATAATATTTTCCATGATTTTATCTATACCTATCATGTAAAATACACTAACACAGGAATACTTGGATAATAAAATTTCATATAACACTTTAGTTACAAACTTACAATGTAGCAATGATTATAAAAACAACATCAGTATAGAATGGAAAATGAATATAAAAAGTTACCTTCTCTTGTACAGAAAACACATTTTTTCATAAATTCACACAATGCTTTTTTGTACCTTATATTACTATTCTAGTATGAGGAGAATTATTCTCTTTGTTTTTTCTAATGGTTTGAATTGAAGGTTCATACACACTATCCCCATATTTCCTTTCTTACAAACAAACAAACAAGCAAACAAAACTAAATTCATTTTGTGCTTCTGAATTCAATGTCTTTACTCTGCCTAACCCCTAATTCTCTAGGTTGACTACTCCTCTTAGATATAATAGTGGATGGTCAACTGGACCTGGAGCCAAGAAGATGTGAGTTCAAATGTGACTTCAAATATTTATTGGCTGTGTTACCTAAATTCTGTCTGCCTCATTAAAAATTATTTTATTGATGTGTTTTGTTTTTACATTATAGACATTTACAAATTCTCCCTCTGTGTGAGAGATCTCTTGTAACAAAGAAAAATAACTAACAATTAACAATAGTGACTTCATCTGAAATTTCATGAGACATTTCCCATCAGCAGCCTTCAACCTCTCTATTTTTAAATTGCTATTTAGTTAACAGAAATCTACCTTTTCTCTCTCACCCTTACCCCATTGGGAAAATTTTTTAAAAAAAATCCTTGTAACAAATAGAGATAAGCAATGCAAATTCCCTCATCTTCTTTATAAAGAAGAAATCTATCTCATTATACCTCTCATATGTGTCATATAATGAGGTATATCGTATATCTCATATATATGTACACATATATACATATATATATCTGTCTATAAATTCTGTACCCTAAATCTATCTGTTTGAAGGTGAATAGTATGTTTTGTCATCTATCCTTTAGGATCATCGATGATGATTTTATTAGTAATAATTTTTATATTTTCAAAGTTGCTTCTCTTTGCATCGTTGCTATTATTCTCCTAGTTTTGTTCATTTCATTTATTATAAGTTTATAAAACTCTTCAAAATTTTTGGTTTTTATAATATTTGTGTCACAATATAAATTGTTCTAGTTCTGCTTACTTTACCCTACATCAGTGTATATACATCTTCTCAGTTTTATCATCCCTAAAAATACAGATAATAATAGCACTTTTCTGCTAGGAGTGTTGTAAAAATAAATGGGTAATATTTGTAAAGTTCTTTGTAAGTATTAAAGTGGTATATAAATGCTAATATTATTGGAGCAGTTCTGAAATAAGAAAGTATTTTGTTTAGTTCATGAAATGTTTGCCTACTATGTGCAGTGCCCTGAGCTAGGCTCTGTGAGAAATACAAAATGTAGATCAAATCCTTCCCTCATGGAAATGACAGTTCATTGTAGAAATAAGAAATATATCCAGATAATTATAATATAAAACATTTTATCAGTGGTTGGAAACTCAAATACAAAGAATCAGATCCCTGAAATGCCACATATTTACTTATAATACCACAAATTAACCTGATGTATATTATATTTTTAGTATTTTATCAAACATTTCTCAAATGCATTTTAATCTGGTTGCAATCACATTTGTGAGTTTTGACACCTCTGCTTAAATGATAAGCACATGAGACATACAAGATAAAGTGACAGATGAGGTCAAAGATTATTTATTGCCAGTGGAGAGGACAGGGAAATGATCCTGGTGAACACAACATTTGAATCTAGCTTCATTTTGGTGGAATACTACTGTGCTATGAGAAATTATGAGCTCAATGATCTTGGAAAAAACATGCAAAGACTTGCATGAAATAACGAAGAGTGAAATGAGCAGAACCAAGAGAACATTGTATACAGTAACACTAACATTGTTTTAAGAATGACATTGAATAAATAAGTCATTTTGACTATTATACACATCCAAATTAACTATAAAGGACATGTGAAGAAAGATGCTATCAACATCCAGAGAAAGAACAGATCAATAGAAATTTGTTTAGAATAATTTTACATACACAGACATGCACACACATGCCTATTTGCATCTAATGTTAGCTACCTCTAGGGTGAGGGGGAGGGAAGAAAAAAAAGAAATATATATGATAACTTCTTTATATATTTAAAAGGAATAGCAAATTGCACATAATATATTTGTAGTTTCATGTGCAATCATATTTTTATTACACTATGTTATGGAAATTCTTGTTTTATTCATAAATTAAAAATAAAATTAAAAAGAGAAATCTAGCTTTATAGGATGGGAATAAGTTTAAGAGGCAAAGAAACCAGATTATATTTTAGGGATAGGGGACATTGTGAAAAGGAACGCAAACAGAAGAGAACCAGATGTGTTCAAAGACAACTGACAAATAGCACATTTTGGTTGGATAGTACAGTGAAAGAGGAAGAATAAGCAAAGACAGTGGGGTGGTATCAGATTGGGGAAGTGCCTTGAATTCTATGAAAAGGAATTTTAATTTTCCTTAGTAGGTAGGAGGAAGACACTGAAGATTTTTTTTTGCAGTGGAATGATGTGGCCAACTTATGCATAAAAAAGATTTGTCTGGCACATGTATAGAGGATGGATTGTAGGGCAAAGCTCATAAGTCTGAAAAGCCTGGCAGGAGTTTATTGCAATAGTCAAGGTTAGAATGAGAGACTATACTAAGGTGATCACAATGGGATAAGTGAAGAAGGGTTAGATTTCAGAACTGTTTTATTGCTGGACTTGGGAACTGATTGAATATGAGTGGTAAGAGGGTTGCAAGGATACAATATAGAGTAAAGGTTATAAATATTAGAGATGAACTATATGGAGAAATCAGACATAAATAATAAAGCCAAAAGATGGAGCAGATTTTATGAAAAAGATTATAAACCCAATTTTGGCTATGTTGAGTTTGAGATGCTAGGGGAGGTATCCTGTAGGGATCTGCAGATAAAAGTCTGCAGCTCAGACATAATTCAGGGCTAGAAATATAAAATTCACCACAGGCTTCATATAAGGAGTAACTGAAGATGTGAGAGTGATATTTCCAAGAGAAAAAGTATAGAGAAGGAAGAAAAGACCAAGGACAGGATTTGGGAAAACAAAACATAGGATTTTGGATTAGTCACAAACAAGGGCTCTCTCTGTGAATTTTGAAATTTTAAATTGAGGACATTTGATCACTTTCTCTTGTTCATTTCATTTCCTTGATTTTGCAGCCAAGGCACTTATAGATAAGTGAGTTATTGATATCAGTTTGCAGTAAGAAAGGAGAAAATGCCTACACAAGACATATCTTGGAGGGAAATTTTTTAAACGATATTCTGCTCAGCAGACCGTAGCCTCAGAAAGACTGGGGAAGGGAAGGATGCTGTGCAGATATCGGTATGGTGATGTAGAAACTTGCAAGATAGCTTTCCAGATTTTTTTTCCATTTTATTGGGAAAATACCATTTTTGGTAAATGTTAGGGATTCTCCTTTGCTTTTTGGGGGTTCTGGGATGGGGATTGGTCTTGAAGCAAAGTTAGTTTCAATGGCCTCTGAGGCCCTTTCTAGCTCTATATTTGTGATCCTCTGACTTCTACTTCCAGTTCAAGTTTGGCATTTCTGAGAATTGTAATTTTTTGAAGGAGCAAAGCAGGTTTGAAAGGTAGGTTTGAAGACAATCTGCCTCATCCCAGGGTTGACGTTGGGCCTGTTCTCACAGAGGAAGGAGCATGTTTTTCCTAGTCTTGCAAGGACTTAGACCAAAGACTTATGGTACAGTTGGTGTTACTTTTGAAGATTTGAGGTAATCATTAACAAAGCTTTTCAGGTCAAAGCTAAGAGTTTTGCTTCATCATTTAGATTTTCTAACAAAATATGAGAAAAGATGCATGCTGGATGTTTGGCAGGAGTAACTTATTAGTTGTGCAGGATTGTATAAACTGTTAGTACAAAGATATAAATCAGATTCTGAATAATTTTAATAACAAAAGTTAAATTTTAATTTTGCTTTCATAATAATTTTAACCAGATGTTTTGCTAAACCAATTTGAAATAGAAAGTGAAAAAAATTTACAAAAATAATCAGCTCATAATAATAATTTCTTTTGGGGTACTTTAAAGTTTGCAAAGCACTTTGCAAGTATTATCTCATTTAATCTTTGTGTGAATCCTATGGCTAACTGTAGTTTGTCAGAGTTATGCAACTTTTCTATCTCACTGAACAAAATCTGCCACTCAATAGAATTGGTATGTCTAATATTTTAAAGTTATCAGACAACCGTGTAACCTGAGTAGCAAATATGAAGACTGATGAGATTTTGTTATTGTAATAAAAAGAAAACTTTTAACATAGTTAAGTTTACACATTCAGGGCTAAAGACCATTGTTGTGCTATGTGATAATTAGGTATAAATTGTAATAAGTTTACATAAATTAGTGTATTCAGTGTTGCTTTTATATAGCCAAACTCAATTTTTATTTTGTTTTATCTTTTTCTAAAGTAAATACAACTGGCATCACTGTGAATACCTTCCTCTCATATAATGTACTATCATCATAACTATAGATATACAAATTCTAATATTCATATTACAAGTCAAAGTTTTACATCTTATTTTCCTCATTTTTTTATCAGTGTATGATATGGTATAAACTATTGACCTATTCCATCCCTACTACAATCCAACTACAATCCCTACTGATAATCAATCAGTGACAATGAACTAATAAACATTTAGAAGTCCCCACTATGCCACACACTGTAGAAATGGACAAAAATTAACCAGAACCTGATACTAGAGATTACGTTCTATTGAGTTACAACATGCACATATATAATTCTATATGGAAAATATAGAAAATAAACACATAGTAATTATGTTGGGGAGGACATAGGGAGATATTGGGTTGATCGAAAAAGTTTTTATGACGAAGGTAGTGTTTATGTTGAGCCCTTAAAGAGGTCAAGGCATGAAGGGAGTTTATACTAGGCATATGAGACAACTAATAAAAAGACTAATGGAGAGGAAAAAATGTTTTGTGTTAGAACAGCTAATAGGCTGTATCATAGAGTTCACTGAGAACAATAATATATAATAAAACTAGAAAAGTAGAAGAAGCCAGCTTGTGAAGATATTAAAAAACAAAACAAGGGGCAGCTGGGTGGTGTGGTGGGTCGAGCTCCAGCTTCTCCAGCTCAAGGACCTTAGTTTAAATTCAGCCTTCAACACTTACTATCTGTGTGACCCCAGGCAAGTCACTTAACCCTAGTTGCCTCTACAAAACAAAATGCAAAAGTTTGTATTTTATCTTAGAAGTAAAAAAAACCCTCTGGATTTTATTGAGTGACATTGTTAGATTTCTGCTTTAGGAGAATCACTGGCAGCTGTGTGCAGTTTAGATTGAGTAGGGAGAGGCCTGAGTCAGGGAGATGAACTAGGAGAATATTGCAATATTTCAGAAGTGATGAGGGCCTGAACTAGGGAAGCAGCTTTGTGAGTAGAGAGGAAGGAGCATATATGTGACATGTTATAGAAAAATAAATGACAAGATTGGCATCTGGATGGATATGTGTGATGAGTGAGAATAAGGAGACAATCATGGAAGACTATGAGGATGGTAGTGTCCTTGAATAGCAAAATTCAGAAGAAAGAAAAGATGGGTTTGTAGGAAAGATAAGGAATTCTCTTTTGGACGTACTGAGGTAGGGGTACCTATAGTATATCCATTTAAAAACATGTTCAATGGGCAATTGTTGATACAAAACTGGAGCTCAGCAGAGATCCTAGAGCTGGATATAGAGATCTTAGTGTTTTCAGTAGAAACACAGTAATTGAATCTATAGGAACTGAGGAATCCCAGTCTGGGATAGATTACAAAGTGTAGAAACTGGAGTAATGTAGAGTTAGTTTGGAAAGGTAATGTGGGTCCACAGCTTTAAAAGCCAAAGAGAAAGGTCTAAATTGCATGTAAGGCAATAAATAGTCATTGGAGGTTATCAAGTAGAGTAGGGACAGCATAAGATTTGCACTTTAGAAGGTTAATGCAAGAGTTCAGTCTTGCTTATATCTTCTCATTTCCTATATCTCTGATGAAGTACAAATTAGACTAGACCTATGAAGGCCACAATGACCCAGGAAGTATGCTCACAATTCATTATTACTGAGAGTTGTAAGGAGGATGACACCTTATCACTAGACTCTCCCTGTCTCTGACCCCAAGAAAGCTCAAATATTTGAGTCACAAATAAGTGCTGTCTGTGTATGTATATATATGTATATATATATATATATATACATATATATATATATATATATACATACACACACATATACACACACACACACACACATATATACACTCACATAAACATATACATACATACATGTATATATGCATATATGTGTGGCTGTATGTGTATATGTATATATTTATATACATACATATATAATTTTAGCAGGACTTTCCTCTAAATTGTTATTGTAATACCAAGTATTCCCTTTAATTAACTTGATCAAATCCTCTTGCCAAATGTAAAGTAAGAGAAAAAGTGCTTTTCAGAGCAAAACTACTATGTGGTAGCAGGTTGTTTCCTCCTTAGAATTGATGTTAGAATAGTGGAAATAGGGGACATTTGGCTCAGAGCCCTTAATGATAAAAGCTGGCTACTAAATCCAAAGATAGTGCTCACCCTCACCAGTTTTCTTCATGGTAAAGGAGAAAGCAGACTCCTTAAAATACTTGTCCATTTCTTAACAGTTTGCTATTAAAGAGTAAAGAGATGAGGTTGTCAGACACATCTCCAGGTTGATTTTATAGTGCCTCACTGCACTTTGAAAAGGATGCAAAAAAAAGATGGTAGAGGACAGCTTGTTTCTTCCTACTCAGAGAAGGTAGGCATAAAATTAAGCTTTACATAACATCTGCCCAAGTGATGATAGGAACAGTTTTGGAGGGGCATTTAAAACCTTCTGCATTCTGGATTCCATCAATCTTTTCAGTCTTATTCAGCACTCTAATCAAAATGGACTTCTAGCTGTGTTCTCTGTATATGACAGTCCATCTGTTGTAGGTCTGAAATAAGCTTTTCCTCAACTTTGCCTTGTAGAATTTGGAGCTTCCTTCAAAGTACACCTAGGTGCCACCTCCTAAATGAGGATATTTGAGATCCATCAAATTGTTAATTGAAATTTTGCATTATCTATATCTATATATGTGCACATATGTACTTCACAAAAGTGTGGTTCAAAAAAAGTAAGTGAGAGGACAAAGACTTGCAGATTACACAAAAGTCTTATATGTCACAACACCATCTTAAAAATAATTGGTGGATAAAGGACATAATAAGAAGCAAATAAGGAGTAAAATAAATTTTACTTAACAGATAGGAAATTTATGCTGTATTTAGTCAGATAGTTGACTCATCAGAACTAAGATCAGAATATGGTTTAAGAAAGAATTAGAAAGAAGAAATAGAGTACAATTAGAACAACTGGAAGTTGATTTATTTAAGCAAATAATTGAAGTTAAATATTGTAAATGAATTGGGAATGGACAATAGAATTGACATCAGCACCAATTATCATAATTTCATCTCAAAGTTTAACCAACGTATGTTAATTGTTATAACAAAGAAACCAAACAGCTTAGAAGGTATCCTAGCAAATATTTGACTCACTTGCCAAACCGAGACATGTCTGCCAAATGCAGCACTAATTTGGAGTCTAAACTCATTTTAAAACCTTAAGAAGAAGAATGATGGACAATTATGAGCAGTATCATCTCATAAAGCAGAAAAAAAGCAGTAGGGGGTTAAACAGTTTAAAGTCAGCATGACAAGATATCCAACTAAGCAAAGTAATGCTAAGGATGAAAATGGAAGAACTACAAATAAAAGAACAATAGAAAAGATTTATAAAATCATTTAGACAAACCATTTCCCATATCATGGATAGTGGCACCACTTTATTAGACTCTAACATCATAGTCACCAAGGTCCTTATGGAGAAGGTAGAGATAGCACTAAAGAGAGTAAACATGGGAAAATCAGCCAGATTGGACCAAATAGAGAGAGAGCAGATACATTCTAGGGCAAATATAATTATCAGTGAATTAAAGGAATGAGACACAAATATCTGTAACAGAGAAAGATGCCAGAAGTGTGGACAAAATCTCAGTCATCATCAATACAAATTTTAAAAAAGGTAACCAAGAAAGTATAACTAATGACTTATACTTCTTCTTCTTATACATACTTCTTATGTACTTGTGAATAGTCATCTACTGCCAAATCAAGGAGATTGTCAAAAAACATAATAGTGGGGAATAAGCAGGGTTTTACAAATAATATTCAGTAGTGGACCAAATCTCTACCATCTCCTAAATAACTGAAACTTACAGAGGGTATAACATTTTATTGTTCTTAATGCTTATTGATTATGGAAGAAGCATTTTAATGAGTAGATTAAAATGCTAGGTCTTTTATAGAATGATACCTCCCATCCATACATTAAGGTCATTCAGGATTCATTAGAAGATGTACTAATAGAAACAGTTCTGTTTTATTATCCTCTGATGATAAACATCACTTGGTACATAAAATAGGTGAGTGTATGCTCATCAAAGGTAGTCATCACTGTGGTGGAGGAGTTCCAGAACAGAGACCAGACTGAGGAGGATTCTCTGCTGATGCTGTGATTTTCCAGGTGCTCCTTTTTGTGGATGATATTATACTGATTACATTCATCACTGATTTTCTGGGAAGAGATCATTAATCACTCAAGAATTTGGACATTAGACATTTGGAAGAAGAACGTATATTGCCTATTTTGACATGAATTTGGATGGACACATTATAAAGATTGTCCATCAGTATGCCTAACTTGGATAGAGAGTGCAAATGGACAGTGAGCCAGGTGAAGAGTTAAAAAGGAGTTAGAGAATGAGATGGATTGATTTAGGGAAATTTCAGTGATCTTTTACTGACCCTGAACTTCTGATGAAAGCAAAGTCCTACCTTTTCAACACTAAGGAGTTATCATTCCATAAAAGACCCAGTTAAGTGATGCTGCTATTTGTCAGCAAAAGTTTTGTTGTACACCACAGCCTACAAAGAAGAGAGAGAGAGAGAGAGAGAGAGAGAGAGAGAGAGAGAGAGAGAGCAGGCTCTAACATATCACCAAAAAAGAATTGTGAATAACTAGAGTAACACATGTCATCAAGAAATTATATAGCAAGGTGAGAAAGTGAGCTGGTCACCTGCCAATAGCAAGTGGAGAGTCAGAGTGCTCCACTGTTGTAAGAAAGCAAAGATCTCATCTAGTATTCTGTCTGGACTTTTGTGGTGATTTTTGGAAATCGTGGACAAGAAGCACACAAGATTAATGAGCATGGAGGATTTGGGATGTGTATCAATAGAGAGGATTTTTAAACAGAGAAGATCACAGATCCTTTTGAATATTTTAGTAATATATACAAATATAATTCCATATATTTAGTTCTCTCTCCCTTATATACACATATATATTTAACCTTATGGCTCTCTAATTCTGTGACTAATGGTAACACATCCTTGTCAATTCATTTGTTTATCACATTTTAATTTCTTTTCTTTACTATAAATTTAACAATGATCAACAAACACAAACATGCCAACATATAAAGAGAACTCTTAAAAAAGAGTTTTGGGGTATGAAACTTCAAACTTCTGTTAGGTACATTTTCTTTTTTTAAAAGTGTATATTAAATGTAAGAATTTAGTAACAAAATGGCTTGCATGTCTCCTTCTGAACTTTTTTGTTTTCTTCTGTATTTAAATTTTTTTATTAATGCTCTTTTTTCCCTCCTTTCTTCTTACTCTTCCCTCTCTCTCTCTCTCTCTCTCTCTCTCTCTCTCTCTCTCTCTCTCTCTCTCTCTCTCTCTCCCTCTCTCTCCCTCTCTCCCTCTCTCCCTTCTTTCCTCCCTCCCTCCTCCCTTCCTCCTTCCCTTCTGTCTTTCTTAACCTTCCTTGATTTTGTATTTTGCTGGTTCTGTGCCTTATGCCCTAGCTATTCACATTTGGTCTCCAAAATAAGCTGAAATCCAAATAATCTTCAAATGCTTATCTGCATGATCTGGCCCTTGTGGAGAGCAAGTGACATTCAGCCCCCTCTGCTTAGAGCTGAAGTTTATGCCTTTGGAATCCTGGGGAATGATCCTCAGTCATGCAGATATTTTGAAAACAGGCCTATAGAAGACACTGTTTGCGTAGGAATATACAAGGTAAAATGAAGAAAGAGTTTTGGAATGCAGTATATTTATTAAAATTAGAAGCTGCTCTATGAATAATGATTGAAACCTAAGCCTTTTATAATTTAGTGTCAGTATAAAACTCTTAGAATAATGCATCATGAGGTTGAACTTCCTTTTCTGGCACCATCCCAATTCACCTCTCCCTGAGTCCAATATGTTAGAAAACAAATCCTTCTAGATTTCTGATTAATTATTTTCATATATTTATTATTCAACCAACTATAAAAGTACTGATTTTTTTTGTAAATCTATGTATATAAAACAAATTCTTTCCATAGCCTACTTTTGCTTATTTCAACCAAGTTGATTTTTATCAGTTTGATTGAAATAAGTAACTGATTTTCCCCAATATAATCCTTGGGGGTTACACATCACGACATACCTGACATACTGATATTGACATTTAAAAGGAGTGCTATGTCTGACTATCACAACTTTTAAGTTGAAGTTATCTTATTTTCTCATGGTGTTAGGTTAAATCTTTTCTTCCATCTTGTTCAGGTTTTTAGCCCTTTTAATCATATTTCATGCTCAGAGATTTTAGGATTATATGGAAGAAAATGGAAGTAGTTTCTTGGTCCAGCTCCTTGCCTCCAGGCAGGTAAAAGAGTGATATACAGGAATAGACATTCTGTCATGTTCTCTAGTAATATGTTTTAGGGCTTAATCATTAATAAAATAAAAAAAAAAATTCTTATCTTTATATGGAGAGAAGGAAGAAGTTTCCCAAACTTTCCCAATGCATCTTAATTCTGGTTAATAATCCCCTCTATTAATTGTTTCCTCTATATCTTTTATATGGCTTGTGTTCATATTTGTTTGCTTGTGGTCTCCTTCTGTTAGATTTTCAGCATTTTGAGGGTAGGGACTGTCTTTTGCTTTTCTTTGCATCTCTAGTGATTAGCATAAGTATCTCGCACATTGTAGAGGCTTAATAAATGTTCACTGAGTATACTTTACCATTCTGCACCTGGTGTTTTTCCTCTGTTTCTCTTGTCAACCAAAAGGAGATAAATCAGGTTCTGAAAATGTTTTTCAAAAATCTGAACCAATTCTTCAGTTAGTAATAGAAAGCTTTTCACCTATAAACCTGATAGGGGTTTACTGATTGATAGCTGAATTTTCTTTTCAGTATGGAAGATGTTTATTTCAGATTTTTTTATGTTTTTTACAGACTGGTTGTTTTAGTTGTGTCTGACTCTTCCTGACCCCATTTAAGGTTTTCTAGGCACAAATAATGGGAGTGGTTTGCCATTTCCTTCTCCAGCTCTGAGGCAGATAGTATTAAGTGAGTTGCCTACAGTCACACAGTTAGTAAGTGTCGGAGAATGGATTTGAGCTTAGATTTTCTTGATCCCAGGATCAGCATTGTAACCACTGCTCCTACTAGCTGCCCTGTCTTATACCATAGTTTAAGTCAATTTTTTCTTTGCTTTTTTCCCCCTGCTTATAGAAACATTTTGGTCTGTCACTACAAAAGTGGTGAGTAGGGTAGGGACTAAAAATGTGTTTTCATACATACAGTGCTTAAAAGAAATATATTGAGCCTAGGAGGTCAGGAGAGAGGTCATGTGATGTTGTCTTAGGGACAATTCAGTAGCAACAGACATCTATTAAAGTGTCTACTGTGTGCAATGCACAGTGTCAGGTTCTGGAGAAAAATGATAGAGATAACAGATTAAAGTTCAATACTGGAGTAGAGGTAAGGAATATAGTTTCTTTAAGCAACTGTAATCTTTGTGACGAAGACAAACAACAAGGTATAAGAAGATCAGTATATGCTCTTTGGCACCATGTGCAATAACAATTATGGTGCAAAGTAGAATGTGCTAAGTACCAGTACCAAACTACCAAAGTAGGCAGCTTTATCTTCCTTTGGAGAGGACAGGCTGAGGCAGAGGCAGAGGCAGAGGCAGAGGCAGAAGCAGAGGTTGAAAGCTGCCTACTTAACTTGGGGTTTACTAACTAGATCTCTTTCTCAAAGACCAAATGTTCAACCCATTTCACTCTGGAGCTCATAGACTGGACAATAGGTCCCTGCCCAAGCACCTCTTAATGGCTATTTTTGGGGCCCTCTTGGCTCAGAGTGAATGTAAATAGTAACTGTTTTTCTTTTGGCCAGCAACCCTCAGATTCTTCCCCTTCTAGTTTGATTTTTTTTCATTAAAGAGTCATCCCTTGACTCACTCCTTAAACAGTCCTATTCATTGGATGGGTGTCACCTCACTCAAAGTGAGAATCTGAAAAGACAGCCTAAAAGGGCCAGGGTCTCCCATTGCATCTTGGGCCATCTCCAGTGCTCCTGATGAATATCTGGCCACTGGACCCAGGTGGCTCTGGAAGAGAAAGTTAGGCTGGTGACCTTGCACAGCCCTACCTCACTCAAATCAAAGTCAACTGCCAGTCATACTATCTCCCTGAGGTCATGGACAAACATAACAATAACAACAACACAACAGCCTAGCCTTAATCACTGATTAAAGAGGACAAGTCCTCCTGCTACATTCGGACCATCTCCATTCATCCTCATCTATATCTTGCCACTAGACCCAGATGTTTCTGGAGGACAGAGTGAGGCTGATGATGACTTTGTACAACCCTGCCTCTCTTAAATCCAATCTGCTTGCAAGTCAGGACATCATCTTCCTGATGTCATTGGTGAACAAAGGACAAACAACAATGATGGAGTCAAGGAAAACTTCATGGAAGAGGAAACATCTGAGTCAAATCTTAATGGATTGGACAAACTTAAATAGACTGAGATGGAGATTCATATATTCTTATCATGGCTCAATGGCAAGGAGACAGGAAAAGGCAGAATGACAGTAGTCTAGTTTAGCTGGAATGTAGAAGAGATGGTTGGAAGTATATCAGACAAAAGCAGAAGATTTGCTTGGATTGCATCCAGATTGTGGAAGGTCTTCAGTGACAGACTCAGAATCTACCCTTTGTTGAGGAGATGAGAAGCTGCTGCATAATTTTTAGTAAGGGAGTTATATAATTAAAGAAATACATTAGAAAGCCTACTCAGGAAGTGATATGAAGGAGAATTTTTAGAATTTATAGATACAAAGAACAATTCAGGAGATTACTACAGTAGCATAGGGACTGACTGATTTCTAGTACCTCAGACCAAGGCCATGAGAGCTGCAAATAAATCAGTACATATTTTATGACACTTTCATAGCCAGTATTCTTTTCCTTTCAGCCCATGAATCCCAAGGGACCTTGGAGGAATTTGAGAAGCTTGGTCCTAACTTTGGGTTTACGAGAAATGATGTTTTGCTATTCTTTCTATTCATTCCATACAGAGGTATAACTAACTGTAGCATTTGAGCAAAGAAAATCAATGAGTCCTTTAAAATTTTTTCCATAAGACTAGCCTTCTTGATGTAAGGTAAAAATCCTTCTCTTTTCTTCAGGTCAACTTTCATCTTCTGTCTTTGAGATGTATGTTTTGGATCTATGATGGAATGTTCCAGGCACTATGGAGGATCAAAATATAATGTCTGCAAAAATTTTCCTTATGTTTTTATCCAAACACAAGCTATAACATAAAGAACCCCAGACCAAAATGGGCTTCGGTGGTGGTGGTGTCAGAATGTCTACCTCTACCATTTACTAGCTTTGAGACCTTACTTCAGTCCCTCTTTCTCTTTGAGCCTCAGTCTTTTCTTTCACAAAACTTACTAAGTGATCTCTAGGTTTTCATTCAAGCATCAGATTTTCTGGTTCTATTCTTCCAGGCATCTTAAAATATATTTAATTTGGTCTATAATAGAACAAATAAATTCCAAGATTAGCTTTTTTTCTTCAAAGTTAGTACACTCCATGTAGTTTATTGGTTTTATATTTTGGCATCATAACATACATCTAATATGTACCAGGTAGACATCTTAATTTGATTTCCTACCCAAGTTATATTGAACGGTCCTGTTGACTTTTGCTACTATATTGAAGTGTTCTTCAAATTGATTTTTTATGATGTCCATTCAACAAATGTCTTTGGGTATTTTAAGATTTTACTGCCTTCAACTTAGAAGCCTGAGCCAGTGTGGGTGCAGGTGTTCTATTCTGCTTCCAATTATATATCTGTAGCCCTATAGCGTATTACAGCAATCCACTGAAAGTCTAGACATGTATGTATGGCGTACCTTATGCCTTTCAACTTCAATGAAAATTTAGCCCTGACATTTATTTGTTATATTATAGAGCTTATAAGTTAGGATACATAAAACATTTTGTAAACCTCAACGTGCTGTATAAATGTCTTCTCTGATTATTTTCATAGACTTAAGAGATAGGGACTCTACCTGTAATTTCATTGGTAAAGAAAACTCCTGGATAAGGATTCTCCTTCTACTAATGCAGGTAGGAATCTACTTTTCTCTTGAGACACTAAATGGCATAGTGGATAGAATGTTTGGCCTGGGCTCAGGAATTCAAATTCTGCCTTGACACTTACTAACTGTGTGACCATGGGCAAGTCACTTGACTTCTGCCTGCCTCAATTTCCTAAATTGTAAATGAGAAATAAGAACATCTGCCTCCCAGTATTGTTGTGAGGATCAAACAAGATGGTATTTGGAAAGTGCTTAGAACAGTGCCTGGCACTAGCAGGCACTTATTTCCCTTCTCTTTTCTTCAACTTAGAGTCTTAAAAAGTGTTCGGAGGCCATGAGAGCCTAAGTGACTTGGTCAAAGTAACACAGGCAGGGATGTGTCAGAGGTGGGACATGAACCCAGGACTTCCCAGCTCTCAGACTATCTTTCTATCTAATAGGCTTGCTGTTTTTCATCATTTTTACAATAAATGTATACCATGGAGGCAGGAGGCAGGTAAATGTTTAATAACTGGCTCTCTGGAAAATTTTTTTTCCACATGACATACTTTTAAGTTTAATTTGCAATATAAACATTTTACCTCTCATTTTTGAAAGTCTAGAAATCAACAAAATAAATAAAGCCCTGGTTTGTGGTGTTTGCCAACTTCTGAATTATAGAAGATCAAACTGAAAATTTCATAATTGACTTTTGGGAATTAGTTTGCATTGGATCCCCACACCCCAGGACTTAGGAGAAATTATATTTCATAAGAGAGACAGCATGGCTTAGTGGATGGAGAATGAGCCTTGGAATGAGAAATATTTCTTTGATACATAATAACTATGTGATCTTGAGCACATCGCCTAACTTTTCAGTGCCCCGGGCAATTCTGGGAGACTTTAAAATGCAGAAGAGTTGCCAGTGTGCACTGGCAGAGGGACTTTCCTCACTGAGGGTTCATATTCCCAATAAAATCACTGGTGCACATATTCCTCTTAAGGTAAAAATCATAAAAAATCATTGACTTTTAAAATATTACTGATTGTGAAACTTCCATTCAACTACCTTTGGAAAATGAATACTTGTCTTTAAAAGAAAAAAATCATACAGCAATGATAATTAAGGCGTTTTTCTCTGGTTTTATTTACATATTTTGTTTCTCATGTTTTGAGTTCCTAGTGTTACTTTTCCATAATAATTTATTTCTCCTTCATTACAAGCTAAGCAATGTGATAACAATGGTCACAGAACCATGTGGAACACAGACAGACCATCACAACCTAGGTTCTCAGAAAGTAGATGTTGGGACTCAAATGGTAAAATGGAATTACAAGCTGTGGATAATAATATTCTGGGAAATAAAAAAGGGCCAGAAGAATGTAAAGAAACATGTTTCCAAATGGCCAAAGTAATCTACTTTATTTCTGTCATAGAAGGATGTGTAAATTCACGACAGCAGTTTTTGCATTTTATGGTGTGGAATCTTAAAATTACCTCTGGATTATTAACTACCCAGTGATAATTTATTGCATGGATGCTGATATTCTCTAAAACTGTTTCTCTGGTAAACAGATGAAGGAATGAAACCTACTGTATTATCTTCTGTGTCAAGTAGTCATAAATAACAAAGTAATTCAGTCCTGAGATAACTCTGTCTCTTCAGTGACATTTTCACTGAAGTCGGTTTGTCGGTTTTGTAAATCTGAGTACAATATTATCTTTGTAAAATTTGTCTTGCTTGAAAACAGTTTCACTCTTGAAGGTGAAAGTATTTCTCCTTCGGAGGAGAGTTCTGTTTGCTTTCTACCATACAATTCTTTCTCTGAATTTGGTGGTGCTGATTGTTTTGGTTTTTCTTTTATATATTTACTTCACGTTCAATTTGGTTTTTTGGATGTTAAATTAGTTCCCTTTTAAAATGTGTACTTTTAAAATAAATGCATCTTAAGGTATTCTTTCAAATGACAGGAATGTATAAGTTCTTAATTGGGATGTGATATCTGCCCCTTCTCTTTGATTCCCACTTTTGCTACCATTGTGTATGTCTTCATTACCACCTGCCTATACTATTACCATGGCCTCCTAGTAAGTCATACTGTCATTTTCTCTCTGCCCTTCATTTTATCCTTGCTTCCAGACTAATCTTCCTTATGTGTAGACCTGGTTATGTCACCCCCTCCCCCACTCCAGATTCTCAGTTGACCTCTATTTCCTAACAAGCAAAATTCAGACTGTTTTGCTTAGCTTTCCAAGTCCCCCACAATCTGATGCCACCTCTTTTTTTCTAGTCTTATATTATTTCTCTCCATGTACTCTGTACTCAAAAACAAACTGGGCTACTTTGCTTCCCACATAAACTGTGTACACTTTCCTACTCCCATGCCTGCTTGTCCTCTATATCTTTTTTATCACCTATTGAATTTCTATTCATCCTTTAAATACTAACTCAAATGGTACCTCCTCTATGAAGCCTTTGCTGATATGACTTGAGAGTAACAAACGCTCCTTTCATATAACACTTGATTTTATAGTGCTCATGCACTATATTTATATTATTATGTTAAATTCATCTGTTTGTACATATCTCCTCATGACATTATAAGCCCTAGGAATTCTTGGCTTATCTAAACCTTGAATTTTCTCTAGTACCAAACACAGTGCTTTTCCTTTAATAATACTTAGACGTTTGATAAATTGAAAGAGATCAAGTGAGATGTTGGAAGTATCATACAAATATTGAGTCCTGTATTATTACCATCCTCTATAAACCTGCATTAGAAAATATCTTCAGCATGATTGTTAACAGGAGAAATGAAATTAGGTGACCAGAACAGTGAATCAATTTCTCTAATGTCATTGAGAAATATATTAAAAACAAATATGGAAAAGCCTATTCATAGAAATCTAAGTACCAAACTTAGTAGGGGAGGATTACCTTATTCTCATAGAAGGAGAGATGGTTTCAGAGACCAGAAAAGGGAATAGGAGATAAAATGAAAGGTGTTTTATATTTCCTTCTTTTTTTGTTACAGATTTCCAAGTTGTCTGAGAACAGCAAATCTCAGGAGGGAGCCTATTTCACTGCAATTTATAATCCATTTACTTTATTCCATTTATGAGAATATCCTGTCTTTTGCAAAACTCTTGTTCAATTTCTTTAACAGTATTGGGGATATTTAGGAACTTTAGGAAAAAAGGCAGAGAGTCAACCAACATGCCTTCACTGACTATGTGGAAAATGTTATTGAAAAATTCTTGCTTCATTGTTTTGATTCTCTAGAACAGTGAAGCCAAATGAATTATTATAAATTTCATTCTTAATTTTCCATGTGCTCCTTTTATCTTGTATTTCTGTATCTTAGTGAATTTATACTTACTTTTAGGTAGTTACTCTTTCCAATAGCATAGATCACAACCATTCCATCCTGTGCAGTTTTTGTCCATGTCTTTCCATTCATCCTGTGTAGGGAATTCACAAAATATGATGAAGAAATTTGTTCATTTATTTTAAATTTACATGAATATTAGTATAATATGTAGGCTTGTCATTTTTATTGTTTCAATTGTGTCTGACTCTTTGTGGCCCCATTTAGGGTTTTCTTGGCAAAGACACTTGGAGTGATATGCTGTTTCCTTCTCTACCTCATTTTACATATGAGGAAACTGAGGCAAATAGTGTTAAGTGATTTGCCCAGGTCACCCAGCTAGGAAGTGTCTGAGGCCAGGTATGAGATCAGCTTTTCCTGACTCTAGGCCCAGCACTCTATACAGAGCATCACCTAGCTGTCCCTTTATATAGGCTCTTGATATATGACTAGCTCTTCTTTCTAGTGTCAAAAACACTAGTCATATGTTTCTTGGTTGACGTGGTCTGAATGATTGCACATGTATAACCTATATCATATTGCTTCCTGTCTTGGGGAAGAGACAGAGGAAGAGGATGAAGAAAAATTTGGAATCAGTATAACCATTGTGAAAATCAGTTTGAATTATGAAAATAAAGTGACTAAAATGTCTAAAGTCTTTGACTCAGAGATTCTACTATTAGGTTTATGCCCCAAGAAGGTCACTGATAAGAAGAAAGCTTACAACCCAAAAATATTTAACAAGAACTTTTTGTATTGGCAAAGAATTGGGAAAAAAGAAGATGCAATTTGTTTGGGAATAGCTAAATAAGTTATGTAAATGAATGAAATGGGATATTACTGTGCTTCAAGCAATAGTGAATATGTCAAATACTGAGAAGCATGCAAAGATATATATGATCTGATGCATAATGAAGTAGGTAAAGCCAAGAAAAGAATAAATAAAATGATTATAATAACTACAAAACAATCAAAAGTGAATGTTGAAATATTAAAAAGAACAAGCATGACCCCTAAGAAGATACAGAAGAGACCCCATCCCTTTATAGAAGTGAGATATCCATGAATATGGTACACTTTATATTTTCTAGATTTTTTTGATGTACTTATTGGTTTTGTTGATTTTTCCTCTTCTTTTTCTTTTCCTTAAAAATATTATTATGTACAATATGATGGGTCTATGGGGTGGGGTGAGGTTGGAAAGGATAGTGGCAGAAATTCTGTTGGTGTAATTTTTTTTCTTTATCTATATCAATGTAAGATAATATTATTTTCTTTTTTTATATATTTAAATTTATTTATTTAACATATTTGGTTTTCAGCATTGATTTTCACAACAGTTTGAATTACAAATTTTCTCCCCATTTCTACCCTCCCCCCCACTCCAAGATGGCTTATATTCTGGTTGCCCTGTTCCCCAGTCAGCCCTCCACTCTATCACCCCCCTTCCCTCTCATCCCCTTTTCCCTTCCTTTCTTGTAGGGCAAGATAAATTTCTACGCCCCATTGCCTGTGTATCTTATTTTTTAGTTGCATACAAAAACTTTTTTTGTTTTTGAACATCTCTTTTTAAAACGATGAGTTCCAAATTCTCTCCCCTCTTCCCTTCCCACCCACCCTCCCTAAGAAGCCCAGCAATTCAATCTAGGCCACACATGTATTATTATGTATAACCCTTCCACAATACTCATGTTGTGAAAGGCTAACTACATTTTGCTCCTTCCAAACCCATCCCGCTTTATTGAATTTTCTCCCTTGACCCTGTCCACTTTCCAAAGTGTTTGTTTTGATTACCTCCACCCCCATCTGCCCTCCCCTCCATCATCCCCCTGCCTTTTATTTTTTTTTTTATCTTCTTCCCTCTTCTTTCCTGTGGGGTAAGATACCCACCTGAGTATGTATGGTATTCCCCCTCAGGCCAAATCTAATGAGAGCAAGGTTCACTCATTCCCCCCTCACCTGCCCTCTCCCCTCCTCCCATAGAACTGCTTCCTCTTGCCACCTTATGCGAGATAATCCACCCCATTCTATCTCTCCCTATCTCCCTCTCTCAGTATGTTGCTCTCTCATCCCTTAATTTCATTTTATTTCTTTTAGATATCTTCCCTTCATCTTCAACTCACCCTGTGTCTGCTCTCTCTCTTTTACATATATATATATATAAACACACACACACACACACATATATATATATATATACACACATACATACACGTACACACATATACACATAGATATATACATACATACACATTCACTTATATATATGTATATATATGCATATTCCCTTCAACTACCCTAATACTGAGGTCTCATGAATCATGCTCATCATCTTTCCATGTAGGAATGTAAACAAAACAGTTCAACTTTAGTAAGTCCCTTGCAATTTCTGTTTCTTGATTACCTTTTCATGCTTCTCTTGATTCTTGTGTTTGAAAGTCAAATTTTCTATTCAGTTCTGGTCTTGAGAAAGCTTGAAAGTCCTCTATTTTATTGAAACTCCATATTTTGCCTTGGAACATGATACTCAGTTTTGCTGGGTAGGTGATTCTAGGTTTTAATCCTAGCTCCATTGACCTCCGGAATATCGCATTCCAAGCCCTTTGATCTCTTAATGTAGAAGCTGCCAGATCTTGGGTTATTCTGATTGGGTTTCCACAATACTCAAATTGTTTCTTTCTGGCTGCTTGCAGTATTTTCTCCTTGATCTGGGAGCTCTGGAATTTGGCAACAATATTCCTAGGAGATTTCTTTTTGGGATCTATTTGAGGAGGCGATCGATGGATTCTTTCAATTTCTATTTTGCCCTGTGGCTCTAGAATATCAGGGCAGTTCTCCTTGATAATTTCTTGAAAGATGGTATCTAGGCTCTTTTTTTGATCATGGCTTTCAGGTAGTCCAACAATTTTTAAATTATCTCTCCTGGATCTATTTTCCAGGTCAGTGGTTTTTCCAAGGAGATATTTCACATTGTCTTCCATTTTTTCATTCCTTTGGTTCTGTTTTATAATATCCTGATTTCTCATAAAGTCACTAGCTTCCACTTGCTCCAATCTAATTTTTAAAGTAGTATTTTCTTCAGTGGTCTTTTGGACCTCCTTTTCCATTTGGCTAATTCTGCCTTTCAAGGCATTCTTCTCCTCATTGGCTTTTTGGAGCTCTTTTGCCATTTGAGTTAGTCTGTTTTTTAAGGTGTTGTTTTCTTCAGTGTATTTTTCAGTATTTTTTGGGGTCTCCTTTAGCAAGTCATTGACTTGTTTTTCATGGTTTTCTCGCATCCTTCTCATTTCTCTTCCCAGTTTTTCCTCTACTTCTCTAACTTGCTTTTCCAAATCCTTTTTGAGTTCTTCTATGGCCTGGGGCCAGTTCATGTTTTTCTTGGAGGCTTTTGTTGTAGGCTCTATGACTTTGTTGTCTTCTTTAGGCTGTATGTTTTGGTCTTCTTTGTCACCAAAAAAAGAATCCAAAGTCTGAGACTGAATCTGGGCACGTTTTCGCTGCCTGGCCATATTCCCAACCAACTAACTTGACCCTTGAGTTTTTCAGTGGGGTATGACTGCTTGTAGATTACAGAGTTCTATGTTCCACGTTTGGGGGGGAGGTGCCAGCTCTGGCAGACCCGCACTACTCCTTCCCCAAGAACCCCCAGTCCAGCCTGGGCTTAGATCTTCAGCAGGCTGTTGCACTCCTGCTCTGATCCGCCACTTAATTCCTCCCACCAGGTGGGCCTGGAGCCGGAAGTAACAACAGCTGTAGCTGCCCCACCTCCGCTGCCCCCGGGGCTGGAAGCCGAACCACGAACTCCTTCCACTCCCGCAGCTTTTCCCACTAACCTTCTGCACAGTCTTTGGTGTTTGTGGGTTGAGGGGCCTGGTAACTGCTGCAGCTCACATATTCAGGGCGCTAGGGCCCCCTCCGCCCAGCTTCTGTTCTGGATGGTCCACGTCGCTCAGGCTGGGCTCTGCTCCACTTAGTTCCCAGCTCCCAGCTCCATGTGGAATAGACCTCACCCAGAGACCATCCAGGCTGTCCTGGGCTGGAGCCCTGCTTCCCTCTGCTGTTCTGTGGGTTCTGCCGTTCTAGAATTGGTTGAGAGCCATTTTTATAGGTTTTTGGAGGGACTCAGGTACGGAGCTCACTCTAGTCCGTGCTTACCAGCCGCCATCTTGGCTCCACCCCCCATAATATTATTTTCTAAATAGGATTATTGTATTATATTATGAGATCTAAACAATAATGATGATAGCAAACAGAAATAAATACCAATATAAAAGAACTGCATAATCACATGTTATTGCTGAGTCACTATCAATTATTTTCCATAAATCATGGGAAATGGGAGAAATTCCATAGGATTTAAGAAAAGGTTCCCCACCCCCCAAGGCAAAAGAACAGAAACTAAAAACTGTAAGGCAGTGAACCTCAGTTTGATTTGTGGAAAAGTTTTATGACATTATTATATTTATTATGTTTATGGTTTTTATACTTATAGAAAATGAAAATCACATAATCAATATTATTTAATCAATAAAAGATCAAGTGGGGGAGTAGAGCCAAGATGGTGACTGGAAAGCAAGGACTTCCTTAAGCTCTCTCACAAGTCCCTCCAAACACCTGTAAAAAATGGCTCTGAACAAATTCTAGAGCTGTAGAAGCCATGAAATAGCAGATAGAAGCAGGGCTCCAGCCCAGAAAAGACTGGATAGTCACTGGGAATGGTGTATCTCACAGAGCTGGGAGAGGACTGGAGCAAAGCCCAGCGTGGGCTGCGCCAGGACCAACCAGACTGGGAGCAGGGCGAAACAGGTGATAGGGCGCTGAATCATTGAGCTGAGGCAGTAACCAGACTTTTCAACCCCAAAACACCAAAGACAACAGAGAAGGTTAGTGGAAAAATTGCTAGAGTGAAAGTAGTGGGTAGTTGGCCCTAGCCCCAGGGGTATGGAAGTAATGTAGCTCTGGGGCTGCTTCCAGAACTCCAGCTGTGGTTGCTTCCAGACCCAGGCCCATCCTGTGGGAGAAATTAAATGGCAGATAAGAGTGGGAGTGCAGAGCCTGTTTGGATCTGGTCACAGTCTGGGTTGGCGGGTCTTGGGGGCGGAGGAGTGCTGGTGTGGCAGAGTTTGCTGTGTAGAAGTAGCTCTGAAAAGAGCAGCACAGCCCCTTAAACTTGGGACAAAGTACTCTCTACTCTACAAACAGTCATACCCTGCAGAAAAACTCAAGGGTAAAGTAGTTGGCTGGGAACATAGACAGGCAGTGAAAAAGGACCCAGATTCAGACTCAGACTTTGGAATCTTTCTTTGGTGACAAAGAAGATCAAAACATACAGCCAGAAGAAGTCAACAAAGTCAAAGAGCCGACATCAAAAGCCTCCAAGAAAAATATGAATTGGTCTCAGGCCATGGAAGAACTCATAAAGGATTTGGAAAAGCAAGTAAGAGAAGTAGAGGAAAAAATTGCGAAGAGAAATGAGAGTGATGCAAGAAAATCATGAAAAACAAGTCAATGACTTGCTAAAGGAGACCCCCAAAAAATGCTGAAGAAAATAATACCTTAAAAATAGACTAATTCAAATGGCAAAGGAGCTCCAAAAAGCTAATGAGGAGAAGAATGCCTTGAAAGGCAGAATTAGCCAAATTGAAAAGGTGGTCCAAAAGACCACTGAAGAAAATATTACCTTAAAAATTAGATTGGGGGCGGGGAGCAGAGCCAAGATGGTGGTTGGAAAGCAGGGACTAGCATAAGCTCCCTGCCGAGTTCCTCCAGAAACATATAAAAATGGCTCTGAACCAATTCTAGAACTGCAGAACCCACAAAACAGCAGAGGGAAGCAGGGCTCCAGCCCAGGACAGCCTGGATGGTCTCTGGGTGAGGTCTATCCCACACGGAGCTGGGAACTGGGAGCTGGGAGCGGAGCAAAGCAGAGCACAGTGTGAGCGGCGCGGACCAACCAGATCAAGAGCCAGGTGGAGCGGGCCCTA
Source organism: Trichosurus vulpecula (assembly GCF_011100635.1). Classification (NCBI taxonomy): domain Eukaryota; kingdom Metazoa; phylum Chordata; class Mammalia; order Diprotodontia; family Phalangeridae; genus Trichosurus; species Trichosurus vulpecula. The sequence goes on from NC_050576.1 coordinate 367,647,679, forward strand.
GCACCCTGAATCCATGAGCTGTGGCAGTTACCAGACTCCTCAACCCACAAACACCAAAGACAGCAGAGAAGGTTAGTGGGAAAAGTTGTGGGAGTGGAAGGAGTTTGCAGTTCAGCAACCGCCCCCAGGGCAGCAGAGGTGGGGAAGCTACAGCTGCAGTTACTTCTGGCCCCAGGCCCACCTGGTGGGAGGACTTAGGTGGTGGATCAGAGCAGGAGTGCACAGCCTGCTGAAGATCTAAGCCCAGTCTGGGTTGGGGGTTCTTGGGGAAGGAGGAGTGCTGGTGTGGCAGAGCTGGCGCATCCCCCCCAAACGTGGAACATAGAACTTTTTAGTCTACAAGCAGTCATACCCGGATGAAAAACTCAAGAGTCAAGTTAGTTGGTTGGGAATATGGCCAGGCAGTGAAAACTCACCCAGATTCAGTCTCAGACTTTGGAATCGTTCTTTGGTGACAAAGAAGACCAAAACATACAGCCTAAAGAAGTCAACAAAGTCAAACAGCCTTCACAAAAATCCTACAAGAAAAACATGAACTGGAGACCCCCCAAAATACTGAAAAATACACTGAAGAAAACAACACCCAAAAGCCAATGAGGAGAAGAATGCCTTGAAAGGCAGAATTAGCCAAATGGAAAAGAAGGTCCAACGGACCACTGAAGAAAATAGTACCTTAAAAATTAGAGTGGAACAAGTGAAAGCTAGTGACTTGATGAGAAATCAAGATATTATAAAACAGAACCAAAGGAATGAAAAAATGGAAGACAATGTGAACTATCTCATTGGAAAAACCACTGACCTGGAAAATAGATCCAGGAGAGATAATTTAAAAATTACTGGACTACCTGAAAGCCATGATCAAAAAAAGAGCCTAGATATCATCTTTCAAGAAATTATCAAGGAGAACTGCCCTGATATTCTAGAGCCACAGGGCAAAATAGAAATTGAAAGAATCCATCAATCGCCTCCTCAAATAGATCCCAAAAAGAAATCTCCTAAGAATATTGTCGCCAAATTCCAGAGCTCCCAGATCAAGGAGAAAATATTATAAGCAGCCAGAAAGAACCAATTTGAGTACTGTGGAAACACAATCAGAATACCCAAGATCTGGCAGCTTCTACATTAAGAGATGGAAGGGCTTGGAATATGATATTCCGGAAGTCAATGGAGCTAGGATTAAAACCTAGAATCACCTACCCAGCAAAACTGAGTATCACGCTCCAAGGCAAAATATGAATTTTCAATAAAATAGAAGACTTTCAAGCTTTCTCAGTGAAAAGACCAGAGCTGAATAGAAAATTTGACTTTCAAACACAATAATCAAGAGAAGCATGAAAAGGTAATCAAGAAAAAGAACAAGAAAAAGAAATTTCCAGGGACTTAACTAAAGTTGAACTGTTTTGTTTACATTCCTACATGGAAAGATGATGTATATGATTCATGAGACCTCATAAATAGTAGCTGAAGGGAATATGCGTATACATTTATATATATATATATAAGTGAATGTGTATGAATGTATATATATATATGTGTATATATATATATACATGGAGAAAGAGAGAGAGAGAGAGGGAGAGAGAGAGAGAGAGAGAGAGAGAGCAGACACAGGGTGAGTTGAATCTGAAGGGAAGATATCAAAAAGAAATAAAATCAAATTAAGGAATGAGAGAGGAATACATTGAGAGAGGGAGATAGGGAGAGATAGAATGGGGTGGATTATCTCGCATAAAGGTGGCAAGAGGAAGCAGTTCTGTGGGAGGAGGGGAGAAGGCAGGTGAGGGGGGAATGAGTGAATCTTGCTCTCATCAGATTTGTCCTGAGGAGGGAATACCATACATACTCAATTGGGTATCTTACCCCACAGGAAAGAAGAGGAAAGAAGATAAAAAGGGGGGGTAATGGAGGGGAGGGCAGATGGTGTGGAGGTAATCAAAAACAAACACTTTGGAAACGGGACAGGGTCAAGGGAGAAAATTCAATACAGGGGGATGGGTTGGAAAGGAGCAAAATATAGTTAGTCTTACACAACATGAGTATTGTGGGAGGGTTATACATAATGATACACATGTGGCCTATGTTGAATTGCTTCACTTCTTAGGGAGGGTGGGTGGGATGGGAAGAGGGGAGACAATTTGGAACTCAAAGTTTTAAAAACAGATGTTCAAAAACAAAAACAAAAGTTTTTGCATGCAACTAGAACATAAGATACACAGGCAATGGAGCATAGAAATTTATCTTGCCCTGCAAGAAAGGAAGGGAAAAGGGGATGGGAGGGGAGTGGGGTGACAGAAGGGAGGGCTGACTGGGGAAGAGGGCAACCAGAATATACACCATCTTGGAGTGGAGGGGAGGGTAGAAATGGGGAGAAAATTTGTAATTCAAACTGTTGTGAAAATCAATGCTGAAAACTAAATGTGATAAATAAATAAATTTAAAAGAAAAAGTAAAAAAAAATTAGATTGGAGCAAATGGAGGCTAGTGATTTTATGAAAAACCAAGATATTATAAAACAGAACCAAAGGAATGATAACATGGAAGACAATGTGAAGTTTCTCATTGGAAAAACCACTGACCTGGAAAATAGATCCAGGAGAGATAATTTAAAAATTATTGGACTACCTGAAAGCCATGATCAAAAAAAAAAAAGAGCCTAGACATCATCTTTCAAGAAATTATCAAGGAGAACTGCCCTGATATTCTAGAGCCACAGGGCAAAATAGAAATTGAAAGAATCAACTGATCGCCTCCTCGAATAGATCCCCAAAAGAAATCTCCTAGGAATATTATCACCAAATTCCAGAGTTCCCAGGTCAAGGAGAAAATACTTCTTGCAGGCAGCAAAAAACAATTCGAGTATTGTGGAAACAAAATCAGGATGACACAAGATCTAGCAGCTTCTACATTAAGGGATTAAAGGGCTTGGAATATGATTTTCCAGAGGTCAAATGAGTTAGGATTAAAAGTAAGAATCACCTACCCAGCAAAACTGAGTATAATGCTCCAAGGCATAGTATGGATTTTCAATAAAATAGAGGACTTTCAACCTTTCTCATTGAAAAGACCAGAGCTGAATAGGAAATTTGACTTCCAAACACAAGACTCAAGAGAAGCATGAAAAGGTAAACAAGAAAGAAATCGTAAGGGATTTACTAAAGTGGAACATTTCCTACATCGTTTACATTCCTACATGGAAAGATGATGTGTGTAATTCATGAGACGTTTCTCAGTATAAACAAATATATAGACAGAGGGCACAAGGTGAGTTGAATATGAAGGAATGATATGTAAAAACATAAAATTAAATTAAGGGATGAGAGAGGAATATGTTGAGAGAGGGAGAAAGGGAGAGATAGAATGGAGTAAATTATCTCACATAAAAGTGGCAACAAAAAGCAGTTCATTGGAAGGGAAGAGGGCGAAGGTGAGGTGGAATGAGTGAATCTTGCTCTCATTGGATTTGACTTGAGGAGGGAATAACATATACACTAAGTTGGGTATCTTACCCCACATGAAAGTAGGAGAAAGGAGATAAGAAAGGGGGGATGATAGGAGGGAGAGCAGATAGGGGACAAAGTAATCAAAAGCAAATACTTTTGACAAGGGACAGGGTCAAGGGAGAAAATTGAATAAAGGGGGACAGGATAGGATGGAGGGAAATATAGTTAGTATTTCACAGCATGACTATGGGAGTGTTTTGCATAATGATACATGTGTGGGCTTTGTTGAATTGCTTGCCTTCTTAGGGACAGTGAGTGGGGAGAGAATTTGGAATTCAAAGTTTTAAAAGAAGATGCTCAAAAACAGTTGTTTTTGCATGCAACTAGGAAATAAGATATACAGGCAATGGGGCATAGAAATCTATCTTTCCCTAGAAGAAAGTAAGGGGAAAAGGGATGGAGAGGGAGAGGAGGGGGTGACAGAAGGGAGCACTGACTGGGGAATGGGGCAATCAGAATATATGCCATCTTGGAGTGGGGGGAGGGTAGAAATGGGTAGAATATTTGTAACTCAAAATCTTGTGGAAATCAATTCTGAAAACTAAAAATTATTAAATAATAAAGTATGGAATAAAAAATTTAAAAAAGAAGAAATGATCTGCCTTTAATGAGAAAAAAATTAAAAAAATAAAAGGTCATGTCTAATTATCATTTCTTCTTCCTTCCTCTTTTCCTTTATCCTTTCTTTCCTTCCCTTTTCCCCTTCCCTTTCCTCCCTTTCTTCCTCTGCCTTCATTCCCTCTTCCTTTATTTTTCCTTTCTTCTCCCTTCCTTTCCTTCCTCCCTTCTTTCTTTCTTTCAAAGGTTTACTAGATATACCCTTCCATAGATATTGTTTGCCTAGATATTAGCCTATAGCATATGTTTTTTAATTTATAGACATTGTAAAGATGAAAAGCATATGTAGCAATATTACAATCATTTCAAAAAGGTCTTGATAATCTTGTACTTAGATCCAGTTATCATAAGAAACAAATTTAAAAAGATAAATATAAAGTCCTACTTGGGTTCTAAAAATCAACTCCATAACTACAACATGGGTAACATCAGCCTAATAGTGATTCAATTGAAAATGATCTGGGAATTTTGGTGAATTTATAACCTCCATATGAATGAACTCCATGATATTGTAGCCGAGAAAACTATTTTGGCTCTACTCTAAGTTGAGAGTGACATAATTCCTAGTACTAGGCTGATACTAGTTTCGTTGTGGTTTGCCCTGGTCAGACCCTCCTGGAGTATTATGTTTAGTTTAGGGCAACACACTTCAGGAAGCATTTTTATATTTCCTGAGAGTCTGAATGGAGATCAGATCATACTATTTTCACTTTTTTTTCTTTCTCATGGTTTTTTCCCCTTTTATTCTGTTTCCTCTTTCACAGCATGACTAATGTAGAAATATATTTATCTTGATTGTGCATGTATAACATATATCAGACTGCTTGCTGTCTTGGGGAAGATAGAGAGGAAGAGGGATGAAGAAAAATTTGGAACTCAAAATCTTATACAAATGAATGTTGAAAACTATCTTTACGTGTAATTGGAAAAAAAATACAATTTAAGTGGGAAAAATACATTACCTGAGAATCTTCACGGGTGGTAACCAGATGGTAAAGAGCCTCAGTTTCCTTCCATATAGGGATCAGTTGAAAAAACCAGGAATGTTTAGAATGTAAAAGTTAAAATTTTGCAGGTACATTATAGCTCTCCTTAAATATGCAATGTGCTGTCACATGGAAGAAGGAATTAATTTGTCCCGCTTATACACAGAGGATAGGATGAAGAACAATGAATCAAAGTTGCAGAGAGGTGAATTTAGGTTTAATATCTGGAAAGAGTTGTTAATGAGTAGAGCTATTCCAAAATGAAATGGGTTAATTCAAGAGGTGATGAGTTCCTCCTCATCACAGGTTTTCCAGCACAAGATGGATAACCACTTTGCAGGTGTGTTGGAGAAAGTATTCTTTTTTAAAAATAATATTTTATTTTTCCCCAATTACATGTTAAAACAATTTTAAAAGTTTTGAGTTCCAAATTCTATTTCTCCCTCTCTCCCTCTTCCTCCCCCCAAGACAGTAAGCAATCCTACATAGTTTATACATGTGCAATCATGTAAAACATTTCCATATTAGTCATTTTGTACAAGAAGACTCAATGAAAAAGAAACAAAGAAAGTGAAAAAAAGCATGCTTCAGGCTATATTTAGACAGTATCAGTTCTTTCTCTGGAGGCAGAGAGCAAGCTTCATCATGAGTCCTTTAGGATTGTCTTGGATCAATGTATTGCTGAGACTGGCTAAGTCATTCACAGTTGTTCATTGCACAATATTGCTGCTACTGTATCCAAGTTCCCCCGGTTCTGCTCACTTCAGTTTGCATCGGTTCATGTAAAACTTTCCAGGTTTTTCTGCAATCATCCTGGCGAAAGTATTCTTATTCAGCTGTAAGTTGAAATAGACTGTTTATGAGGTCCCTTCCAGTTCTGTAATTTTGTGATTCTGTGAAATAATGAAATCAAGTATAGGATCTGTTAGATTCAGCAGTAAAAATGTTTTCTTCTCTTTGGGGTTTTAGTAAACGTGAGAGGAGCTACAACTTAAACAAATCAAGGGAAGAAAGGGGAAGACATTAGGTAGCTAAAAAATAGTACTGGGGTTAGATTAGAAAAAAAAATAGATCTGGCCTGAGAAAAACCCTGGTAGTTCTCCCACAGTGACACATATTAGTCAAATGCCTGGAGGAGTGCAGAAACAAGATTGGTTTGTGTGAATAAATATTGATTTGACAAGGAACCAGACACATTAATTTCATGGAGAGGTATAGCTGCAGTCTTAAATAAAACAGTACAAAAGGTATTTAAGAAAAATCATTTGCTGTATCTAGATTTTGTTGTTGTTTAGTTGTTTTTCAGTTGTGTCTGACTCTTTGTGACCCAATTTGGGCAGGAGTGGTTTGCCATTTCCTTCTCCAGATCATTTTACAGATGAAGAAACTGAGGCAAATAGGGTTCAATGACTTGCTCATGGTCACACATCTAGTAAGTGTCTGAGGTCAGATTTGAACTCAGGTCTTCCTGACTCCAGACCCAGCACTCTAACCACATAGCTGCCTAATATTTGGGCATCCTGTTCTTATGTCAAAAATATGCCTAAAGTCACATTCCATTCAAAGCAGCTTTCCGGTTCCAATTTTCCACCGTTTTTGACAGTATCATCAGTTATCACATAATTCCAGGCTTAATTTTTAGAGTCCCATTGATTCATTTCTTTTTGCCTTGGTCCTGCATATTGCCACCTAGTCCTGTCAGTTCTTTCGTTGAACTTCTTTTAGATATCTCCCTGCCTGTGCCCACTGTTACACTGTGTTTCAGACTCACAGAATCTCACACCTGGAATCTTGCAACAGACTTCTTCCCTTATTGAAATGGGATAGTTAAAGTGGTGGGATTGAATGATATTAATAAGAAAAATAGGCAAAATAAGGGGAAAAAAGACAGAACCTTGGGAAAAAATACTCACTTGCCTTGAGGCAAAAGAATAAAAAGTAAGCAAGGGAAACAGAACAGAAGGAGTTACAGAGGAAAGGAACCAACATGGAATAGTACCCCTAAAAGCAAAGGATAAAAAAGTATGCAGAAGGAAGGTATATTCAATAGCATGAGATGTTTCAGTAGGATTAAAGGAGGATGAAGGCAGAAAAAAGTCATTAGATTGATAAAGAAAGGTTCATTGCTGACCGCTGAGTGATTTCAGTAGACTTGGGAGTAGGGGCAGATGCAAGGTTGGGTGGAAGATGAGGAGAGTGGGCAACAAGGCAGTTGAGAGAATGGGTATCGTTGAAATTTTATTCATTCATTCATTTATTTAGTTTTTTGGAGATGGAAAGGCAGGGCAATTGGGGTCTGAAACTGCATTTGAACTCAGGTCCTCCTGACTCCAGGGCTGGTGCTTTACTCACTGCGTCACCTAGCTGCTGCCCCTTATAGTTGACATTTTAAAAGAGGTTTCTGAAAAGAGGAAATGAAACAAAAGCTATATGGGATAGAAGAATCAAGAGAAGGTTGTTTTTTGAGGGGTAGGAAGACCTGAACATTCAGAGCTATAGCTAAAACTCCATTATTTATAAGGGGCTATTCTTGATTCTCCTCAATGCTAGTGCTTTTGTAATATTAATTATCTCCAAGTTGTCCTGTGCATAGCTAGTTTTTATGTAGTTGTTTTCTTGTTGGCTCCCCAACTAGACTAAGCTTCTTGAGATCAGGGGCTATTTTTTTGCCTTTCTTTGTATCCCTTGAATTTAGCACAGTGATTGGCACATAGCAGGTGCATAACAAATACTTATTGACTATTGACAGACTATAAGGAGCCAATAGAAAGGTAACAATTGAAAATATACAAAATATGTGATAATTGATGGAGCAGAAGAGACCTGAAGTACTGAAATCAAGGGTACAGGGACATTTAGCAAGGGGTAGATTTGTCTACTACTCTGTGACCCCAATGAGGAAGGAGAGATGGGTTTTGAGATGCTTTTAAGACATGACCATGCCAGTATTTGGTTAAAGTACAACAGAGAAAGCCATATGAGCAGGGTCTTAGAGGATTCATTAATATGAGTATTTAAGTCTTTGACGATAATGACAGTGTATAGAATAGAGAAGAACATAAGACAGGTGGATAGGAGCTGAAGTCACTGAGGAATTTAGGAAAATGATGTGGAAATCACTTAAATTATAGCAACAAAGACAAAGACATGATGTTATAAGCAGATGGCATGAACATCATAGTCAGACTCAAGACCTATCACCAGTATGAAGTTGTTTTGTTTTTTAGCAACATGACTTCTACTGTTTACTTGCTTCTCAGAACTCTTTTGTATTCTAGTTTGTATCATAAATCTACTATTTAATTATGTTCCCATTTATTATTTTCTAGTAATTTCATTAATGGCTTCTTGTCTCCCTAATTAGAACATAAGCTCTTGAATGGTAGGAACCATACAATGTATTTATTTTCAATGTGGTATAGTAGAAAGAACACTGACTTTGGGGTCGAAGATCTTTGGTTCAAATTTAATCTCTGTCATTTATTACCTTTGTGATCTTGGGCAAGTCACTTAACGTCTCTGGTTACAGTTTCCTCACCTTAAAAAAAAAGAGGTTGGACTAGACAGCTTCTGAGATCTCTTCCAATGCTAAATCTATTACTCTATGACCCAACACAGTACTGAGCACATAGTACTTTAAATGGTTGTATATTTATTATTTCATGGTTGCATACTATGATGATGATGATAATATCTACTCTATTTGCAATGACATTTGCCTAAAAATTAATATATCTTACCTTCTATGTACTCAATATTTCAATGGATCCACAGTTACATCAGTAACTTTGTATACTTTTTTGTTTTACAGTGCAAATATATTTAGAATTTTACAATAGTGAAACAACACTTGTAATGACATAGGCTAACTTAACTACCTTTCTTCTTAGATCTCCAAGTTGAGTTAGTGGTTCTTCATATAGTTAACCAATCTCCTGTTATGAGTAAGCCCCTCATCTAGTACTACCTATTTCTATATTTTATTTAGTGAACCATGTGAGAATTCTGATGTCTCCTAAAAGTATAGTTTTGTACAGTTCTCTTTGAAATGTGTCTTCTCACTTCTCTCTCTCTCTCTCTCTCTCTCTCTCTCTCTCTCTCTCTCTCTCTCTCTCCCCCACTGTGTCTCTCTCTGTTTCTCTCCCTCCTTCCCCTCCCTCTCTCTTTGTGGTCCATTAAAAGAACCTCCTTGCCAAGTCTGTTCAGTGATGCACATTTGGTATAGCTTCAGTCTGAGAGTGTTAGGGGAAAATACTATTACTAGGAGAATTACATCAATCTGTCAATGATATAGCAGGCACACGACTGAATTTGGAAATCATCAAATATCCTCTCATTATAGCTGAGAATAAAAAAATCTATATTTGGGTATTTAATATGTCGAACACAAGTCCTAATAAAAATGTAATGTAGAATTAAAGAAAGTTCATCTTGACAAATACAGCAACATCATACCTTTTCTTTCAGTCTTTTCTGGAATGGCATTTATATCCACTAAATACATTATTTAAGAATGATGCCTTGTAAGGAAGTATTAATTTACTGAGTAGGCCGATATTTATAAGGTAATTAACTAAAATAATTTCAAAGGAATGTCCATACAAGACATTGTATATCAAATATGTCATTTAAACTAGACTGTGTCTAAAGGCACAGCACTTATGAGAAAGAGAATGAAACTACCTAAAATGTTAAGCTATAGGAAAGAAAAAAGCCAACACATTAAAGATACAATCAAATTACTCATAACATAGATTCAGATGCTCCTTGCCAGAGCTACAGTATTGTTATGACATTGTTGGAAAAGTCTTATAAAACTTATTTGGGCTAGTTAAATTTTTAGGAAACAAGTGTCCTAAATGTATATAATTGGCTGTCAAAAGTATTATATCATCACCAAAATGTCTAAGTATTATTTTTAATAGTATTTTATTTTTTCCACAATTACATATTGCAGGCTTAAGCAAAGTGGATTTCTTGGAGTTTAGTTTTCCAGGATCCATGGCCCAAAATAACCTCCTGTTCCCAGGTATTTTGCCTTGCCAATCAGGTGCTGAGTCACATAGGCTTTCGCATCTGATGGCCTGAGCCAATTAGGTGCTGAGTCATGTAGGTTTTTACACCTTCTGGCTCTGAGCCCATGAGTTGAAAGGCTGGCATTTTGCCTGGGGGCTTGCTTAGGGAAGAAACCTTTTTCATTTCCTGGATTAGGGACTCTGAATAGCCTTTATTAAGGAGCCTCCCCACCACCCACTCAGATGTGCTCCCCTGGTCTAGATGCATGTAAATGTTAAAGTATGTAGCAAGATTACTAAGAAAGTTGGAGCCCTGTCTATTAGATCAGTCATCAGTTGCTGTGCTAATTTCTCTGTCTCTCTGCTTGTTCTGCATTGTCGAATTAAAGTGAGATTACTAACCCATTAAAGTGAGATTACGAACCACTTCAAAGCTGTCTTTCCTTTAGAAAAGCAGATCAAGAACCTGTGCTAGCAGCCCACCTTGTGTGGTAGTGTGGTTGCTAATACATGTCAGGGCAATTTTTAGCTTTCATTTTTACAGGGTTTTGAGTTCAATTTTTTTTTTGTCCTCCTCTGCCCTCCCCTTCTCCAAAAATGGTAGGCAATTTGATCTAGGTTATGTATGTGCTATCATGTAGAAGATATTTCCATATTGGTCACAATTCTGAAAGAAGTAAGATCAAAAGGGAAAAAAAACATGAAAAAGAATGAAGTAAGTGAAAAAAGTATGCTCCAATGTGCATTCAGAGTCCATCAGTTTTTTATCTGGATGTGGACAGCATTTTCCTTTGTGAGTCTGGATCACTGTGTTGCTGAGAAGAGCTGAATCATTCACAGATGATCTTCATACAATGTTGCTGATATTGTGTACAATGTTTTTCTGCTTCTTCTCATTTTACTTTGTATCAGTTTGTACAAGTCTTTCCAGGATTTTCTGAAATCTGCTTGTTCAACATTTCTTATTGCTCAATGGTTTTCCATTACATTCATATACTGCAACTTGTTTAGCCATTCCCCAATTGACAGACATCCCCTCAATTTCTAATACTTTGCCACCACAAAAAACTGCTTTAAATATTTTTGCATATGTACGTCCTTTCCCCTTTTTATGATATCTTTGGGATATAGATCTAGTAGTGGTATTGCTGGATCAAAAGGTATGCATAGTTTGGTTGCCCTTTGAACATAGTTCAAAATTCCTCTCCAGAATGGTTGGAACAGTTCATAACTCCACCAACAGTGCATTAGTGTCCCGTTTTTCCCACATCTTCTCCAATATTTATCAATTTCCTTTTTTTGTCATATAAGCCAATCTGATATATATACCATGGTAACTCAGAGTTGTTTTAATTTGCATTTCTCTAATTAGTGGTGATTCAGAGCATTCTTTCATATGACTATAAATAGCTTTGATTTCTCTGTCTAAAAATTGCTTGTTCACATCTTTTGACTATCGATTGAGGAATGGTTCATATGCTTATAAATTCAATTCTCTATGTATTTGAGAAATGAGGCCTTTATCAGAGACACTTGCTGTAAAAATTATTTCCCAGCTTTCTACTTTCCTTCTAATCTTGGTTGCATTGGTTTTGTTTGCGTGAAAGCTTTTTAATTTTATATTATCAAAATGATCTATTTTACATTTCATAATGCTCTCTATCTCTTATTTGGTCATGAAGCTGTAACTCACTTAACTTCTCCTTTAAGAACGTGGATGCAGGGGGCAGCTAGGTGGTGCAGTGAGTAGAGCACTGGCCCTGAAGTCAGGAAGACCTGAGTTCAAATCCAGCCTCAGACACTTGATACATGTACTAGCTGTGTGACCTTGGGTAAGTCACTTAAGCCCAATTGCCCTGCCAAAAAAAAAAAACAAAAAAAAAGAATTTGGATGCAACTTAGTGCATATATGTTTAGTAATGATATTATTTCATTGTCTATGGTACCTTTTAGCAAGATGTGGTTTCCTTCCTTATCTCTTTTAATTAGGCTTATTTTTGTTTTTTGCTTTGTCTGAGATGAGGATTGCTGCCCCTGCTTTTTTTTTTAACTTCAGCTGAAGCATAATAGATTCTGCTCTAGCCTCTTACCTTGACTTTGTGTTTCTCTCCTTCAAGTATGTTTCTTGTAAACACCATACTGTAGGATTTTGGTTCTTGATCCACTCTGCTATCTGCCTCTGTTTTATGGGAGAGTTTATCCCATTCACATTCCCAGTTATGATTACTGACTGTATTTCCCTCCATTTTATTTTTCCTCCTTTTGTTGTCTCTTTCCTTTCACCCTTTCCCCCCTCACCAGTGTTTGGCTTCTAAAACCTCTCCCAATTTGCCCTCCCTTCTGTCAATCTCTCCCCACCCCCTGAAACTTACTGCTCCTTCTGCTGACACTTACTTAATCTCCTCCCTTCCTACAGGGTATTCCTAACATGTGGACACATAGGCAAAAATGCATATTTTCAAGAAATGAATGAAATTTTCAACAACATTTTATTTAATTGGAATATGAACAAATAACATCTTCAATATGATTTCCATCATTTTTGGTGCAAAGGTTGTTGTGCTTTGCAAGATTCATGTGAACTCCACGCAATAACTACACATTACTGTCAATTTTAGCACATTCACTCTTTATGAGTTCAATCAAGTGTGTTGCATTTATGATTTTCCTTGAGTACACCTTCTCCTTTAGCATATCTCAGAAAAAAAAGTCAAGGGGGCTAAGGTCTGTCAATATTCCAAATATTTCAAAATATGCATTTCTGCCTATGTGTCCAGACTTTAGGGACACCCTGTACTTACCTGTTGGGTAAGATAAATTTGCATATTCAAATTGTATATGATTCCCTTTTTGAGCTAATACTGATGAAAGTAAAGTTCCAGTGATGCCCATTGCTCACCCTCCTATCTTCCCCTCTACTATAATAGGTTTTTTTCACAACTCTTCATGTGAAATAATTTATCCCATTATATCTCTCCCTTCCTTCTGCACCCAATGTACTCCTCTTTCTCATTCCTTACTTATTTTTTATGTCATTCACTCAAATTCACTGAGAGATTTTGGTGGGGGTGGCTTGCACATTTGGAGGCAGTAGAGGTCTGGCAGCTTACCTGGTGCTGAGCTGGGGTCCTAGTGCTGTCTGGTGTGTGCTGAGTTCAGTGGGGTGTTTCTGCATTTCCCCAGGGCTACACTGACACATGTAGCAGTCTTGCCACTGGAGGTTGCCTTTTGGTCAGGGCTTTTCTGAAACATATGGGAGGTCCTGGTGTTGGCAACTGACCACTCTACCATGATGGGGCTTAGGATTTCCCACCGGTTTGCTGGGATACTTCCTGTCCTCGAGTGTGTTCTCCTTTTACCCAAGTGAGACAGACCTTTCTTGCTGATCTTGCAAGTTTCCTGGGCTAAGAAATTGTTTGGCCCCATCTTTTTGCTGTTTCTGCTCTCTCAGGATTTGTTTTGGATGCTATTTTGTGGTTGTTTGGAGATGAATATGGGGGAGTTACATCTATTTACTGATTACTCTGCCATCTTGGCTTGTTATTTTTTCTTGAAAGGCAAGATGTTATAGTGGACAGAGAACTGGCTTTGAAACCAGGAAGACCTAGGAAGACTGCTTCTACTGGCCTATGACTCTGGGCAAATCATTTCACCTCTTGGTGCCCTAGGCACCTCTAAAGACTATATAGGGTGTTCCAAAAGTTTTAATATAGTTTTGAGCTTCTTAGCTTAAAGTTGTTGGACCATATTGGTAGAGGAAGAGTTTTCCATAGGGATGAAATCAGAGATCCAATGTCTAACTTTCCTTTTTTTTAATGAAACCGCCACTGGAGTATTGCTAACTTCTTTTGACTCATTCCTTCCCTTGGTGAGAATATCAGATGCTTCCTATACATTTTTTTTACTGCCAGAAAAAAAATAGCTCTTAGTATAGCAGTGTGACCATGTTTTATGAACATAAAATAGCAGCAATTAGGGATCTCTCATGTGAAAATAATTGTTGTAATTCTTTTTTGGACATAATAATTGTTAGTTTATTTTTATGCCTAGTTCAGTTATGATATTTTAAAGCAACAAATTTACTTCATAATTACAATTCAATTATATTGAACAAGATTCACTCTCTGCAGTAGCCATTTCTACACTTGTTATGTCCCTTTCTCATCTCTTTATGGAATATTTGTTGACACTTTTCTCTTAAAGGTAGATAATCATTCCAATGAAACTTCATTGTTCCTTTTAGTACTTATTACTTCTTACATAAGATATAAGGTATTAATGCCTTTCAGAGTTCCTCTAGGGGGTCTACAGTCATACTGTATTTTTTCTTGGCTAAAATATTAAAACATTAAAATACATTCACACAAGCAAAACTTTACTCAGTTTGTATTGTGATTAAAAGCATTTTATGGTAATCTAAGAAGTGACATGTTCAAATCTGTCAAAGCAAAATTACAAGACTATGAATATCATTATAGACTCAAATGTTTCAAGGAAATGATGGAAATTATTTATAAGGGGACCTACCTTTTCATAAAGAAAATTGCTCAACCTTATGTGAACATTCTCAGCCCAGTGCTTGGCATATAGCGGCCACTATATAAGTGCTTATTCTATTCCTTCCCCCTTTCTTTCCCTACTTTCTTGATGATGTTGCCCTGATAACTCTTTCATCACTTTCATGAACCTTTGATCTTTTTATTTCCAATAACATCTTCCTGTCTACGAACATGCTTGGCTTTCTTCCAACCTAAAAAAAGTGCTTTTCTTGAATTTTACACTCTCCAGTCACTATTCTATCTCTGTCTTTTCCTTTGTGATCCCACCTTTTTGTTTCTGTCTTTTACTGTTTAGTTATATTGATGTATTTTGTTTTACATAATTTTCTTTTCCTTAGTTCTTTTCAAAATCTTTATTTACTTGAATTATATCGTGTTATATTTTTATTGTCAACTAACAAACACCAAATAGAATAGATATTTGCATATACATAATCTAACAGAGACAAAAAAAAGATTGTACATGAAACTGTAAGTTTCTACTACATACAATTGTTTTTCTTTTTAAGTATATAATGAAATCAGCACATAGCTTTTCAAAGCTAGATTGCTTGTCTGGGCTTTCTCATCTTCATTCTGTTCTTTTCTCTCCATTAAAAAAGGATACTTTAATAATTATCCTTCCTTCCTTCCTTCCAGTGGTTACAAGGGTTGTTACAAGAGTTTCATTTTTCTTTTTAGATTGGGTGGTGGAAAGGAGAGAAAATTAATGCATGTTAACTGAAAAATAAAAGAAAATAAACAATAACAAAAAACTGCTTATTTATATCTTTTGACCATTTATCTATTTGGGAATGCCTCTTGTTCTTATAATGTGAATCAGTTCTTTAAATATCTTGGATATGAGACCTTTAACTGTGAACTTGCTATAAATATGTTTTCTCAGTTACCTGTTTTCCTTCTAATTTTACCTACATTGGTTTTGTCTGCACAAAAATTCTTTAATTTCATGTAACCAAAATATTCTAGGTCCAAAAGTAATTTCTTCCTGGCCCCTTTAATTTGCTTATGATGTCATGATATATGTCTAAATCAGGTATCATTTTGTGGCTTGTAGTGGTATGCTGTGTGAGATGTTGGATTTTCCTACTTTCTGCCAAACTGCTTTCCAGTTTTTTTCCTGCAGTTTTTGTTGAATAGTGAGGACTTATTCCAGTAGGTGGTATCTTTGAGTTATCAAATACAACACTACTGGGCTCATATGCTTCTCTTTTGTCTACCTAATGGGTTCCACTGATTGAACTCTATTTTTAAGCCATTAATAAATTATTTTGATGATTACTGCTTGTTTTTCGTTGTTCTTTCCATTTACATTGTTTTAGGCATTAACTATATTTTTTCCTAGTTCTGATTATTTCAGTATGGATCAGCTCACATAAATCTTCCCATGTATTTCTGTATTCTTTGTTTTCATTTTTCTTATGGCACAGTTATATTTTATTAAATTCATGAAATGTAATCGATTTATCCATTCCCCAGTCAAAGGGCATCATCTCTTGTTTCCGTTTCTTTGTTATCATATACAAAAAAGAGAGCTTCTGAAATTATTTTGGTATAGATGAAACCTTTCTGTTTTTCATGTACTTGGGATATATGTCTAGAAATAGGATGTCTGGTTAAGGTATGACACTTCCTTGTTATATTTGAAATTTGCCTTCCATAAATGTTTCATTGATTCACAGTTCCACCAATGTTGTATCAGTATGCCTGTTTTTTTTCCCATATCTACTCCCACATCGAGTACATATTTTTGTTAGTTTTTGGCCAATTTTCTAGGTGTGAATTAAAACTTTTAGAGAGAATGCCCTAGGGCACAGTTTCCCCTCTTATCCTAGTTGTATTGATTTTTATTTTTTGGAAAATCTTTCCAATTTCATATAATCAAAATTATTGACTTTAACTAGTATGATCACTTCTATCCTTTGTTTAATTAAGATTACCTTCCACTTCTTCTCCCCCTGCCATAGTTATGAAAGGCACATTGGTCCAACTTCTTGAAAAAGTTGTCTATCTCACTACTTTCACTTCCACAACACCAGCACTTTCCTCAGCTGGATCTAATCTGCTTTTCATCATCATTCTATTGAAACTATTTTTTCAAAGGTCAACAATTAATTTTTTTTTGTTTTTTTTTTAAATTTAATTAATTTATTTAACATATTTAGTTTTCAGCATTGGTTTTCACAAGAGTTTGAATTACAAATTTTGTCCCCATTTCTACCCTCCCCCCCCACTCCAAAATGGCTTATATTCTGGTTGCCCTGTTCCCCAGTCAGCCCTCCCTTCTGTCATCCCACTCCCCTCCCAACCCCTTTTCCCTTCCTTTCTTGTAGGGCAAGATAAATTTCTACTCCCCATTGCCTGTGTATCTTATTTTCTAGTTACATGCAAAAAAACCTTTTTTTTTGTTTTTGAACTTCTGTTTTTAAAAACTTTGAGTTCCAAATTCTCCCCCCTCCTCCCTTCCCACTCACCCTCCCCAAGAAGTCAAGCAATTCAACCTAGGCCACATGTGTATCATTGTGTATAACCCTTCCACAATACTCATGTTGTGAAAGACTAACTATATTTTGCTCCTTCCCAACCCCTACCCCTTTATTGAATTTTCTCCCTTGACCCTGTCCCCTTTTGAAAGTGTTTGTTTTTGATTACCTCCACCCCCATCTGCCCTCCCCTCCATCATCACCCCCCTTTTTATCTTCTTCCCTCTTCTTTCCTGTGGGGTAAGATACCCAGTTGGGTGTGTATGGTATTTCCTCCTCAGGCCAAATCTGATGAGAGCAACATTCACTCATTCCCCCCTCACCTGCCCTCTCCCCTCCTCCCACAGAACTGCTTCCTCTTGCCACCTTTATGTGAGATAATCCACCCCATTCTATCTTTCCCTATCTCCCTCTCTCAATATGTTCCTCTCTCATCCCTTAATTTGATTTTATTTCTTTTAGATATCTTCCCTTTATCTTCAACTTATCCTGGGTCCGCTCCCTCTCTCTCTCTCTCTCTCTCTCTCTCTCTCTCTGTATATATATATATATATATATATATATATATATATATATATATATATATACACATACACATACACACACATAGATATATACATACATACACATTCACTTATATATATATACATAAACATATATACATATATGCATATTCCCTTCAGCTACCCTAATACTGAGGTGTCATGAATCATACATGTTATCTTTCCATGTAGGAATGTAAACAAAACAGTTCAACTTTAGTAAGTCCCTTGTAATTTCTTTTTCTTGTTCTTTTTCTTGATTACCTTTTCATGCTTCTCTTGATTCTTGCGTTTGAAAGTCAAATTTTCTATTCAGTTCTGGTCTTTTCACTGAGAAGGCTTGAAAGTCCTCTATTTTATTAAAAGTCCATATTTTGCCTTAGAGCACAATACTCAGTTTTGCTGGGTAGGTGATTCTTGGTTTTAATCCTAGCTCCATTGACCTCCGGAATATCGTATTCCAAGCCCTTCAATCTCTTAATGTAGAAGCTGCCAGATCTTGGATTATTCTGATTATGTTTCCACAACACTCAAATTGTTTCTTTCTGGCTGCTTGCAGTATTTTCTCCTTGATCTGGGAGCTCTGGAATTTGGCAACAACATTTCTAGGAGTTTTCTTTTTTTGATCTTTTTCAGCAGGCAATCTATGCATTCTTTCAATTTCTATTTTGCCCTGTGGCTCTAGAATATCAGGGCAGTTCTCCTTTCAACAATTAATTTTTGATCACCAAAGCCAATGTCTTCCTTTTTTTCCCCTGTCCTAATATTCATCAAACTCTCAGTGACATTTTATATTGTTGATCCCCTCTCTACAACTTTCTGGATAGTATCTCCCTCTTTGGCTTTAAAGATGCAACAATCTTTAAAATTTAATTCAAATGCCATATCTTATGTAGAAGCTTTATTGACTGCCCCAGTTTCTGGAGGGGTGAATTTGAATTTGAAGTTCTAGGAGATAAACTTGTGGATATTGCTCCTAATACCATAGTTCCTGAACCTCTATTGGTGAGTAGCTCATTAATAATCAATCAACTAGCTCTTAGTGAAGGCATTTACTCAAATGGCACAGTAAGAAAAATAGTTATAAAACATTCCCTCATAAACCTGGATCATATCCTTTCATAAATTGATATGTGTCCATGTGAAGAATGAGCTCAGACTTGGAGTTGAGGACTAGCAGGGCACAAGAAGATGATGCACTTGTGGCAAAAGAAATTCACAACTTCTACTGTGGGACATGGAAGTCCTTTTTCTCTTTGTAGTGTTTTCATGCATGAACCTTGGGGTTCAGCATCTCTGCCGAATGCCTTCTTAGGGTCTGTCTCTCCTTGTTGATCTCTTCTCAAAGTTGATTCTTCCCTTGAGTTCTCTCTCTGTGTATCTGGAATATTTGTATCTGCTCCCTCAATGATTCCTCCAGCACTCTTGAACTGAGAATCTCAATTTGCTCAAATTGCTCAAATCTCCCACTTTCCTGATAGACTCCATGGCCATTGTCAAAGAGAAGAGAGAGACATCCCATCCCCTCCAATCCCTTTCACAGGAGTTTACTCCATAAAACTCCCGTGAACTCTGATATTCTTTTAAAAAATATTTATTTATTTTCAGTTTTTAACATTCACTTCCATAGGATTTTGAGTTTTCAATTTTCTCCCCATCCTTCCCCTTCCCCCTCCCCAAGACAGCATGCAATCTGATATATAATATACATATACATTCATATTAAATATATTTTCACACTAGTCATATTGTAGAGAAGTATTAGAACCAATGCTAGGAACCACGAGAAAGAAGAAACAAAACAAAACAAAAAAAGAAAAAATAGAGCAAATAGTTTGCTATCTGCATTTGGACTCCATAGTACTTTCTCTGGATGCGGACAGCATTTTCCATCATGAGTCTTTTGGAGTTGTCTTAGATCCTTGCATTGCTGAGAAGAGCCAAGTCTATAAACATTAGTCATCGCGCAATGTAGCTGTTACTGTATGCAATGTTCTCCTGGTTCTGCTCACTTCATTCAGCATCAGTCAACGTAAGTCTTTTCACGTTTTTCTGCAGTTTGCCTGCTCATTATTTCCTCTAGCACAATAGTATTCCATTACATTCATATACCACAACTTGTTCAGCCCATTTGATGGCCATTCCCTCAGTTTCCATTTCTTGGCCATCATAAAAAGGGCTGCTAGGGGGCGGAGCCAAGATGGCGGCTGGTAAGTAGGGACTAGAGTGAGCTCCGCACCCGAGTCCCTCCAAAAACCTATAAAAAATGGCTCTGAACCAATTCTAGAACGGCAGAACCCACAGAACAGCAGAGGGAAGCAGGGCCCCAGCCCAGGACAGCCTGGATGGTCTCTGGGTGAGGTCTATTCCATACGGAGCTGGGAGCTGGGAGCTGGGAACGGAGTAGAGCAGAGCCCAGCCTGAGCGACGTGGACCATCCAGACCAGAAGCCGGGCGGAGGGGGCCCTAGTGCCCTGAATCAGTGAGCTGCGGCAGTTACCAGACCCCTCGACCCACAAACACCAAAGACTGCGGAGAAGGTTAGTGGGAAAAGCTGCGGGAGTAGAAGGAGTTCCCGGTTCAGCTTCCAGCCCCAGGGGCAGCGGAGGTGGGGCAGCTACAGCTGTTGTTACTTCCGGCCCCAGGCCCACCTGGTGGGAGGACTTAAGTGGCGAATCAGAGCAGGAGTGCAGAGCCTGCTGAAGATCTAAGCCCAGTCTGGGTTGGGGGTTCTTGGGGAAGGAGGAGTGCTGGTGTGGCAGAGCTGGCACCTCCCTCTCAAACATGGAACATAGAACTTGTTAGTCTACAAGCAGTCATACCCCACTGAAAAACTCAAGGGTCAAGTTAGTTGGTGGGGAATATGGCCAGGCAGCGAAAACGCGCCCAGATTCAGTCTCAGACTTTGGATTCTTTCTTTGGTGACAAAGAAGACCAAAACATACAGCCTAAAGAAGACAACAAAGTCATAGAGCCTACAACCAAAGCCTCCAAGAAAAACATGAACTGGCCCCAGGCAACGGAAGAACTCAAAAAGGATTTGGAAAAGCAAGTTAGAGAAGTAGAGGAAAAATTGGGAAGAGAAATGAGAAGGATGTGAGAAAACCATGAAAAACAAGTCAATGACTTGCTAAAGGAGACCCAAAAAAATACTGAAGAATACACTGAAGAAAACAACACCTTAAAAAACAGACTAACTCAAATGGCAAAAGAGCTCCAAAAAGCCAATGAGGAGAAGAATGCCTTGAAAGGCAGAATTAGCCTAATGGAAAAGGAGGTCCAAAAGACCACTGAAGAAAATACTACTTTAAAAATCAGATTGGAGCAAGTGGAAGCTAGTGACTTTATGAGAAATCAGGATATTATAAAACAGAACCAAAGGAATGAAAAAATGGAAGACAATGTGAAATATCTCCTTGGAAAAACCACTGACCTGGAAAATAGATCCAGGAGAGATAATTTAAAAATTATTGGACTACCTGAAAGCCATGATCAAAAAAAGGGCCTAGATACCATCTTTCAAGAAATTATCAAGGAGCATTGCCCTGATATTCTAGAGCCACAGGGCAAAATAGAAATTGAAAGAATCCATCGATCGCCTCCTCAAATAGATCCCAAAAAGAAATCTCCTAGGAATATTGTCACCAAATTCCAGAGCTCCCAGATCAAGGAGAAAATACTGCAAGCAGCCAGAAAGAAACAATTTGTGTATTGTGGAAACCCAATCAGAATAACCCAAGATCTGGCAGCTTCTACATTAAGAGATCGAAGGGCTTGGAATATGATATTCCGGAGGTCAATGGAACTAGGATTAAAACCTAGAATCACCTACCCAGCAAAACTGAGTATCATGTTCCAAGGCAAAATATGGATTTTCAATAAAATAGAGGACTTTCAAGCTTTCTCAGTGAAAAGACCAGAACTGAATAGAAAATTTGACTTTCAAACACAAGAATCAAGAGAAGCATGAAAAGGTAATCAAGAAATGGAAATTGCAAGGGACTTACTAAGGTTGAACTGTTTTGTTTACATTTCTACATGGAAAGATGATGTGTATGATTCATGAGACCTCAGTATTAGGGTAGTTGAAGGGCATATGCATATATGTATGTATGTGTATATATATATATATATATATATATATATGAATGTGTATGTATGTATATATCTATGTGTATATGTATGTATGTGTATGTATGTGTATATATATATATGTGTTTTTATATATACATATACATATATATATACATATGTAAAAGAGAGAGAGTAGACACAGGGTGAGTTGAAGATGAAGGGAAGATATCTAAAAGAAATATAATGAAATTAAGGGATGAGAGAGCAACATACTGAGAGAGGGAGATAGAGATAGAATGGGGTGGATTATCTCGCATAAAGGTGGCAAGAGGAAGCAGTTCTGTGGGAGGAGGGGAGAGGGCAGGTGAGGGGGGAATGAGTGAACCTTGCTCTCATCAGATTTGGCCTGAGGGGGAATACCATACATACTCAGTTGGGTATCTTACCCCACAGGAAAGAAGGGGGAGGAAGATTAAAAAAAAATAAAAGGGAGGGGGATGATGGATGGGAGGGCAGATGGGGGTGGAGGTAATCAAAACAAACACTTTGGGAAAGGGGACGGGGTCAAGGGAGAAAATTCAATAAAGCGGGTTGGGTTGGGAAGGAGCAAAATGTAGTTAGCCTTTCATAACATGAGTATTGTGGAAGGGTTATACATAATGATACATGTGTGGCCTAGGTTGAATTGCTCGACTTCTTAGGGAGGGTGGGTGGGAAGGGAAGAGGGGAGAGAATTTGGAACTCAAAGTTTTAAAATCAGATGTTCAAAAACAAAAAAAAAGTTCTTGCATGCAACTAAAAAATAAGATACACAGGCAATGGGGCATAGAAATTTATCTTGCCCGACAAGAAAGGAAGGGAAAAGGGGATGAGAGGGGAGGGGGGTGATAGAGGGGAGGGCTGACTGGGGAACAGGGCAACCATAATATAAGCCATCCTGGAGTGGGGGGGAGGGTAGAAATGGGGAGAAAATTTGTAATTCAAACTGTTGTGAAAATCAATGCTGAAAACCAAATATGTTAAATAAATTTAATTAAAAATAAAAATAAAAAGGGTTGCTATAAATACGTTTGTACGTGTGGGTTCTTTCCCCATTTTTATAATCTTTTTGGCATATAAACCTAGAGGTAGTATCACTGGGTCAAAGGGTGTGCACAGTTTATAGCACTTTGGGGCTAAAATATGTTCAGTGCTTAGTGATTTAAAACTACCAGGAGTATAATTAATTTGTTTGCTCATCCAGTCATATTGTTTACTTCTCAACTCAGAGAGGAGTTCACACTTCATAGAAGTATCTCATTATTAACACATTAAAGCCTCAGAATTTGTTACTATATCCTATGACTACATCAACTGAGCTGAACTAGGTGACTCACATACCTCTTTTCTCATATGTGTGATTGGGTATTATATTTTATATGAGTGTTTCTTACTTTCCTACCTCCCACTTGACTGTAAGGTCAATGAAGCCAAGTCTTTTCTTTCCTAAACTTTGTATTTTTCCCAAACATTTGGTACAATTCTTTATATGACAATTGAATTGAATTAATG
Source organism: Trichosurus vulpecula (assembly GCF_011100635.1). NCBI lineage: Eukaryota > Metazoa > Chordata > Mammalia > Diprotodontia > Phalangeridae > Trichosurus > Trichosurus vulpecula. The sequence goes on from NC_050576.1 coordinate 367,671,007, forward strand.
ACTTTTCTTAAAAAATAAGAAATAAGAGAATGTGGTACAATAGATTTGAGTTCAAATTCTGTCTCTGATGTTTGCTGCCTATTTGACTTGATCTTAAGTGACTGAAGTCACTTAATCTCCTTGGGCCTTGGCTTTCTCATCTGTGAAACAAAAGTTTGGACTAAATGGCCTCTGAGTTCCCTTCTAGATTCATCTTCTTTTTGATGCTATGCCATAATCATTTTTGTAGCATGTGAAAATTAACATCTATAAGTTCTCAGTTAATAGGAAGAATCTGAAAAGTTTCACCCTGGAGAGAAAAAAAAATAACAAGAGGTATTTAAGAGTATGTAAAGAAAATTCATTTGTTTAAAGGTAAAGGTTTGGGTTACCTTTTTAAAGGAAGCAGAGGAATGCTTGCTAGCCTGTATGACTTAACTGTGTTTCATTATGCATGATGGTCTTCTCCCTTGTGTTTCTCATAACAGTTTTTAATACCTCTCTAATATTTTAGTCATGAAATATTGTGTATCATACTCATGTTTGTTTGAAAGAACTTAATTGCTTTTGTATCGTTGTCAGCAAGAAGAAAATCTCTTCTTGGACATTGTAAAATGACAATTATTTTTTTTCTCTCAGTGAAATAAAGAACAGGAGAGGAACTGCAAATTTCATGAACTTGAACAAGCTATTACCTATTCTCCAAAATGGTATGGTCAGTAGATTGATCTGTGGCATCCCATACCCCATTTGGACAATGCATTGTTATCTAATGAAGTCAAGAGGAAGAAAGGAAGACAAGAGGGAGGGAAAGAAGGAAGAGTGAAAGAAAGAGAGGGAGGAATAAAAGGCAGGGAAAAAGGAGCAGAGAGAGAAAGAGGAATAGGAGGGAGAAGGAAGAAAAGAAGGAAAGAAGGCAGAAAGGAAGGAAAGAAGGATGGAAGTGAGGAAGTGAGGAAGAAAATGAGGTAACAAAAAAGAAAGAGGAAGGAAGAGAAGGAAGAGGAAGGAAGGAAGGAAAGAAGAAAAGAGGGAAGAGAGAAAGGAAAGGAGGAAAGAAGGTAGAAAAAGGAAGGAAGGAAGACAGAAAGGAGGAAATGAAAGAAGGCTGGAAGAAAGGAAGGAAGCAAAAAAGGAAGAGAGAGAAGAAGAAAGGGAAAAAGAAAGGAAGGAAGAGGAGGAGGAAGGAAACATTTATTAAGCATCCACCATGTGCCAGGCACTGTGCTGAGAACTTTACAAATAGTATCTCATTTGATTCTCACAACAACCCTGGGAACAAGGTGCTGTTATTATTCCCATTTTTCAGATGAGAAAACTGAGGTGAACAGAGGTGACTTGCCCAGAGTCACATAGCTAAGAAATACCTGAAGCCAGATTTGAATTCAGGTCTTCCTGAATCTAGGTCCGTTGCTCTATCCATTGTGTCATCAGATGCCTAGAAGTAGATTTATTAATTCTATACAATTGTGGAGAAGCCTTTGTGACTTGTGCTAACAAATTATCACTAGAGTATCAAATAATAACCATTTAGGAGCAATTAATAAGAATCTAAAGTAAAATTATGTCCGATGGATACAGGTGCAGGACTTGGGGTCAAGAAGATCTGATTTCAAATCCTCCCTCAGACACTTATTAGCTGTGTGACCTTTGTCAAATCATTTAATTTCTTTGTCTCAGTTTCCTCATCTGTTAAATGGATGTTATAATAGCACCATTCTCTTGGGGTAGTTGTGAGGATAAAATGAGGTAATGTATGTATAGAGAACTTTGCAAACCTTAAAGTACTATACAAATGCTAGTTATTATTGTTATTTTCTCAATGCTCATCAAGTTATTGGAGCATCATCACATCCTTCCCTTGCCTCTGAATGTAGCATTGCAGAAGATAGGAGGCTAAAGGTGTGTGCTGGACATATTCGAAATGCAGTTAAATACTTGTTTCAAATCTAGAGCAGAAAGGTTCTTAGAGGTCAACTAGTCCCACCCATTTTACAAAGGAAAAAGTGAGGATAAGAGGAGTCCAGGAATGCATCCAAGATCACGCAGTTGGTAAATGGTGGCACTCTGATTTGAACTCTGGTTCCATGACGTTGAGTTAAGCATTTTTTCTTTTGTATGAAAAAAAAACAAAGAGTGCTCTTTTGTATAAGACTTCAGAGTCAGCATCAGAAAGAGTTTAAATGATATCCCCCTGATACTTAAAGATATTTACTTTTGGGTGACATCATCAGATTACAGAAGAAAGGATCATAGACCTAGAGCTGGAAAGGACCTCCCTATGAAGCCATCTTATCCAAGCCTTTCTAGGTCTTAGATACATTTTACAGATAAGGAAGTTGAGGCCCAGAGAAGGTAAGTAACTTGTCCAAGATCACAGAGGTATTAAGTCTCTGTGGTTGTACTTGAACCCAGGCCTTCTGAATTGAAAGCCAGGGCTTGCCCCATTGTACCATGCTGCCTCCCATGCTATGCTGTACTTCTGGTATTATTGAGGACTCAGCATTTTGGGGAAAGAATAAGTGTGTGCTTTTTGATATTATTCTTGGTTTGTCCAGGGCACTGGCTTCTTCTTCCAACCACCACCATTCTATCTTCCCTCTAATTTTTCTAAATTAGATAGATGCCATTTTTGCTTTTCAGTTTTAAGCCAACATGGTTTCACTGTATGAAAATGCCCCCAAAGCTTGCTAAATTGTCTATAGGTGATAAGGAGCATATCTGCTAGAAATATGATTTTCTTTTTTATGTAAAAGTGAATCATAATCCTCATTGTGCAGCAAATGAATAAAGGCATGAATATAGCTTTAGCCAATAATCTTTGAAATAAAGAGCTTAAAGTATGATCCTATTACAAGGATTTGCACTGCCTCATGGTACACTGTCTAGTGCTATTATAATAGAATAGCAAAAGAATGCTGCAAATTCAAACTCATTTTCCACACAAAGATGAGACTAAAAAAAGTCCCAAAGAGAGAACCCAGGATTGCAGTAGCAAGTGCTTTAATTGTCTAGACTTATGCACAATATCATCAAAACTGCGGTGATTTTTTCCAAGTCAGAAGAAAAATTTTAGGATGTTTCAGGTGAATAAAACATTACAGTAAATAACCTTAAGTATTCACATAATCGTTGCCTCTCCCTATTTGCAGCATAGTAACTATTCTACTGGGTATTCATTTACATTTGTTCATCTATTTATGATATGTATTCTTTTCAAGAGTAAATTTTTTGGGTAAAGCATTTACACTGAAAGATTTCTGTTTACTCTGAGGGTAATTTTTAGGTTTTCTTCCTTTTCTCCAATTAAGAGAAAATGAATGATGAATTATTATTTGAGGAGAACAACTGTTACAAAACTTTAAAAATGCCAAAAATAAAGTTGTTCATTAGCGTTTATAACGTCCTTGTGAAGGTGATTCCTATAGCAGAGATTCCTATTTTACAGATCAAGGAAGATAGGAAGAGGCAAGCTAAGCAATTGTTTTTAGGATACATGGCAGCTCAATAATAGAGCTAAATTCTCTTCTTCCCTTCTGATTTTCTCTTTTCTGGATCCCTTAAATTAGTTCTAAGATTTGTGTTTCAAACTCATAAAAATGGCATGTACTCATCTTTCTGTGTTTTCATATGCTCTCATATTCCTTTCTTCTTCTCTTGGTTTAATCCATGTCTTCCAATGACCACAACTACCACCACAGCAAACATAGAAACCACCCTATACAAAACAGTGATGCTTTCCAAAACACAAACACACATGTCTCTCTCTCTCTCTCTAGATATATATATATATATATATATATATATATATATACACACATATATATGTATACACACACATATGCATATATATACACACTCACGCATATATATGTATATGTATATATATATACATATATATATATATACATATATATATATATATATATATATGTATAGTGTTGGTGATTTGGGTCCTCAGCCTTTACAATGCAATCATCTGTATGTATTTCAAGACAGGCTACCACAGTGCACAGGATTTAGAGATGGAAAATCTCAGTTCAAATCCTGACTCTTTTTTATATAATATTGGTAAGGTGAGTAATCTCCCAAGCGCTCAGTGGTAAAATGAACAGATCATGCTAGATATCTCCTAAAATCCCTTTCAACTCCAAACCCCATTCTTTGGCTGTTTTTGTATTCTTTTAACATATATCTACACTGTCTCATTCAGGTTTAGGTCCATAAAAGTAGGAACTATGATTTTCTGATTCTTTAGTGTCTGTTCACAGCCCCTCCATGCCTAGGAGGGCTCAATAACGGTGAATATCTGATTGGTATTACCCAGAGATTGAAGGCAATTATTTTAATCAATGAATTGTTTATGAAAATTCAAAACTACTGAGATTGTGAAGGTGAAGCAATGTAAGATCACTAAAGAGAAGATTGGATAAATATATTCCTTCCCTGGGAAATGACTGGATTTTTGGATTAATTATTTAACAGGGTATGACTATCTGAGTATAAAACACGTAACTGTTCTCCTCTCTCTTGTGGATCCAGGTGACTCTGGAGCAGAAAGTGAGGCTGGTGACTTTACACAGCCCTCCCTCACTTAAATCCTATTCACTTGCATGTCGTGGTGTCTCTCCCCTGATGTCACGGTCCTCTTTGAGAATGAAGGACAAACAATACCAACAAAACTAACAACAACCCTTCCTTGTATTATTGTTGTCATTGTCATTATATCAGACCTTAAACTTGGACTGGTATAAGGAATTTCAGATGAAAAAACTCCCCCCAACACTTCAGGTTACCACTTGATCTGCAAGTTGTCGTCTTAAAGAGTTGCCTTGGATGATGAGAAGATGTGACTTGCAGGGTGATGTAGTATGTGTCAGAGGCAGGGCTTGAACCCAGGTCTTCCTGACTCAGAGGTGAGTGGTCTATTAACTATGCCATGCTGTCTCTTGATTTCATTACAGTTTTGACAAAATATTTCTAAGATCTTATTTCTCTTTTGATTCAATAATTCCTTTGGATTTTCCTTTGCTGATCTTATTAATATTTTATATCATATCTGGAGGTTTTATCCCAGTTTAAACATTTACTAAACCTAAGATCAGCCCATTTGTCTTACCTGTCAATCTAAAGTATAGAGATTATAGAACCATACCTGAAAAGTACCTGAAAGGTTAACCTCCTTATTTTGCAGTTAAGGAAAATGAAGCTAGAGAAAGTGTGACTTAAGGTCACACAGTAAATAAGTGACAAAGTTATATTTTAATATCAAGACCTTTGACTGTAAATCAAACAGGCTGTCCATGACAGTATGATGCCCCCAACCCAATAAAAGATTTTGTGGGGATAGAAGAATCTGACTCTTCTTCCCCAAAACTATACAAGGAAGATTTTTCCTGGTTTTGAAGTTTTAGGAGTCAAAACAATTGTTAGACCATCATTAGACTCACAGATTTTTTTCTGTTAGAAAGGATCCCACAAAATCACCTAGTTAAGTGTGATTACACAAAACAGTCATATACAGCAACCCTGAATAATGAGCACTTTTTGTTTTTGAGTTTTGTATGGAAGAAGATCCCACTGCCTCCTGCATATAACCATTTTAAATAATTTTTATTTACAAGGAGAACCAGGAAGTTCTTTCTTATTGAGAAGATCAGCACTTCAAAATTGGTTAACCAATGGAGGCTATTATGGGAACTTCAGGAATTGGCTAATTTTTAAACTAAATTTGGTACATTATCAAAGGAATATCAAGATTAACTTTCAGATTTGATTTGTGATTTTTAAATAAAAGGGATGGAGTCTTTGAAGTAGGCTTTTTCTGTTATCTTTAACTTGAATGAAATGTAGTATGTGGAAGAAATTGCAGGGATGGAATGCATTATGGGAACTTAGGGCTCAGTATTTTCTGTAATTGTGAAATCTATAGTTAACCACTATTTACATTGTTTAGACTTAGATTTTAAGAGAATCATAAATCTGGCATGGCCATGTACTGAGTCTCTCTAAAGATTCCAACAGCTGACCTCAACAAAGCCCTTACCATTGGACTAGACTGCTATTAATTCTGGAAATGTTTTGTGTCTGAGAGTGTATTGATTAGCTACGCTGGCCCTTCCAGGTTTCTCTGACTATAAATAGCCTGGCTACTCCCTTGGCCATTAACAAAAGGATGGCAAAAATTACTTTGGCAACCATGTGCTAGAGGGACGTGATGATTAACTCCAAGCTCTGCTCTTCTTTGATCCAACTGTACATTACAGTTAAACTAATCTTGTGGAGATGTTTCTTTTATCATGGTGTCCTCCTTAAAATCTTTCATTGACACTATATTTCCTAATACATACGAATGCAGTCTGTTATTTGAAGACTCCCACAATCAAGACCCAAACCCAAATTGGAAAATTTTCAACTCCTGACTTCCCTATACAAACACTAGTTAATATCTCTTGAACACAAATTTCTGCTTCTGGGTCTTTGCTTATACCATGTCCTCTCTCAGAAATACCAAATCCTTCTTCTCTACTTATTTGAATTCCATTCATTCTCAAAACTCTAATTCAAATCCAACCTCCATGAATTCTTAATCTGGCCCACTCTAACCTATATTGCTTGTGTCAGTATTTAGGATCTATTATTAGTTATTTTAAATTTTTTGTCTTGTCTAGAGATATCTAGATAGATGAGTAGATAGAGAGCTAGACTGGGGGTCAGGATAGGCCTGAATTCAAATTCAACATGAGACACTTAAAATCTGTGTGTTTATAGGCAAACTTTGTCTGCCTCAGGATCCTCATATCTAAACTAGGAATAATGATGGTACTTACCTACTAGGGTTGTTGTCAGGATGAGATGAGATAATATTTCTAAAAAATTTTTGAACTTTAAAGCACTGTATAAATGCTATCTATTAGTTTCCTATAATTAGTTTGTAAATGTCTTAAAAACTAAGACCTTGTTACATTCCAGTTTTCATTCACCATAACATTTAGCACAGAGCACAATGTACCTGCTCAACAGTTTGGCTATTTTATTAATAGGTGGAAACAGGAGCAATAATTGTGAAGTTTTTAGTGGTAATGATGTAATAGTTCACATTTATATAGCAGGTAGTTTATAAAGAACTTTCCTTTCCTTAAGCCTCATTTAGAGCGGTTAAGTGATTTGACTTAACTCACATAAGCAGCTGGTGCAGTGGATATAGAGTACCAGGCTTAGTCAGGAAGACTCATCTTCCTGAATTCAAATCTCATCTCAGAAACTTTCTAGCTATATGACTCTGGGTAAGTGACCTAACCCTATTTGCCTTAGTTTCCTCATCTGTAAAATGAACTAAAGAAGGAAATGGCAAACCACTCCTTTGCCAAGAAAACCCCAAATGGAGTCACAAAGAGTCAGGCACAAAATGACTACAAATGAGCAAACAAGAAATCTAATCAGCAAATGTTAGAGTGAGCACTTGAACCCAGATCTCCTAACTGTTTTTCTACTATACCATGCTGTTTCTTGGATGCTAAGTATTATCAGAGAGGTAGTAATAGAGGCCAAAAAGGGAAAGGGATAAAAATAGGAAGGGGAGCCACAGGGAAGAAGTTATTAGGAAGTGAAACCTAGAGGAGATGCCACGTTGAAGGGAGAAAGCTTGGTAGTTGTATAGCCTTAGAGGCAGCTAGATGGTTCAGTGGATAGAGAGTGGGAACTGAACTAAGGAAGACTGAGTTCAAATCTGCATTCAGACACATACTCACTGTATGACCCTGGGTAAATCACTTCAATTCCTATCTGTCTCAGGTTCCTCAACTGTAAAAAATGGGGGAAAGCAGTATGGGTTAAATTAGAAGTTTCCGTTCATTGTTTGTGCCTAGAGCTAGGGAAGGAAACCTAGTAAAATTTCTTCATGAGAGTCCCCTCAGTGCTAACAGCAGTTGGGCTGGAGTCCTACTTGATGAGACAGATGAGACAGGGCAGGTGAGGACAGTGGATATATTGTCTCTGTATATCCTCTTCCTTTCTATCCTGTTGTAGGCCATTCCCAGTTCTCTTGGAGGAAGTTGTTGGGCTATTCTCAGAGTCAGTGAGACTTTTGCCCATTCAGCTCTTCATAAAGAGTTATAAGAAAAGTAGTTTATGTATGTCTTGGCCATATTTCTGAAACAATGTAACTGAAAACATATGGGCCTTGGACTCAAGATAGCTGGGCTCTAGTTCTAACACTAAACTGGGTCTTTCTTTCTTTCCCTCCAAAGAAGGTTGGTAAGATAGTTTCCAAGGTGTATGAGTTTGTAGCTTCATTTGACTGCACTTCATATGATCCTCAATTTCAGTGAGTTGTGTCTTCTTCTGGATCCCCAAAGACATCATTTTTTCTCAGGAGTATCAATTTCTTCTTTTTAAAAATGAAGTTAAGGGGCAGTGAGATGGTGCAGTGGATAGAGCACTGGCCCTGGAGTCAGGACTACCTGAGCTCAAATGCAGCCTCAAACACTCACTAGCTGTCCTGGGCAAGTCACATCCCACTACCTCTACTCCAAGAAACTAAAGCAAAACAAAAGAATGAAGTTAATATAGATAATACTGAAGTCCCATCGTATCCTAACATTCTGTCATGAAAAATGAGAGTTTTTGGTAAAGATGACCCCAAGCCTTTATCAGCCCTCTCTCCCAAAACATTTATTTACTACAGTAATTTGAATTGCTTCTTCAGGGGTTAATCTCTGCAGCATCAACCAACCTCATGGTGCCCTGAATTCTTTACCCACAGGGCTATTGTCTCAGGGTGTCTGTCTCTCCCCATCAGGACGTGTACAGCTCTTCCTTGAAACTTGCCACCATGCATGGTTTGTGGCATTTGTCTTAGGTCAAAAAATTCCTGCTATGGCTATAGCGGGATGTCTAAAGTATTAGAAATAACCAAAAGCTAGAAAAAGACAAAGCAAAATAATAACTGTAGTTGGACTAAAAATAGAATGATTTAAGTTTGAAACTGGGTAGCATAATTAAAAACAATTTATTTTCTTACTATTATTTTCTTACTAAATACAAATTTTGCATTACAAATACAATTTACTAAATACAAATACAAAATCAAGTACAATTAAAATGTCAGTCAGATGGAAGATATAGAGTGTAGGGTAGGAAGGAGCGCATAGTCTTCTTTTGTCAAAAGTCTAGTACTTCAAGACATTCCCCATTTTGTATTAATGTGTCTTATTCTTTTCAAACTGAAGAGACCTGCATCTTCCCTATTGAACTTGATTCTTTTTTTAGCCAGTCTTCCAACTTATAGAGGTCATCTTGAATCCTTATCTTGTCCTCTAAGTCTTCCTGGCTCTATGTCATAGCAAACTTAATAAGGATATTCTCCATTTCATCAGCCAATTCATTGACCAAAATGTCAAATTCTACTGGGACCTGAAAAAGCCTGTCCTGAATACCACTTGCTAGACTGAGATATTTTACAAGGACGTTCTTGTATGTCCTTCTAAGCCAGGCATCAGCTTAATTTACGTGGTTGTAACAACCTTTGGTAACACCCTCTAGTCCAGGAATTCTTAACCTGGGTCTCATGAACTTTATTTTTTTTTTGAGAATTGTATTTCATTATAAATGGTTTCTTTGAAATCCTATTTTTAGACATTTGAAATCCTATAAAGTACACAATAAACTTTATTTTTAGAAAGGATCCATAGTCTTCACTAGACTGGAAAAGGGATTCAAGACACAAAAAAAGAAAGAAAGCTTGCCCTTTTCTATTTTTGTCCACTATGCCTCTTTCCATTATCTTTTATGCTCCTTACAATTTGGGTTTTTCTGAGGTTTTAGTACTCCGTGATTCATAACCATATGGTATCACATAGAGAATATTGGAGTAGCAAGGTGGGCTATTGTATCAGTAAGCAATTTGGAATCTCTGAAAGATTTGAGCATTTCCCAAATCAGAACCAGCTAAATCTTCTTTTGCTTGAAAATCTGTAATTTTTCCTTTAACTTAGTTCTGCAATGATAGTCTAAGCCCTATATGTTGAGGGGAAAACTGGTAGGACTCACATGTAATAGATGAACAATATTGTTTTTATGGTTACAAAAGACTCCTTCTATGTTCTTTATGTCATTTGAGCTTTCTAGCAACCTGCTGCAATAGAGAATGTACCTTTCATTTTTATCGTTGGATAGTTGAAGAAACTTAGGCTCAGAATATTATTTGCTTTGGTTATGATCACATAGCTGTAGTATTAATATGATCGAAGATCTTCCCCACACATTCAATAGGCCTCAGGTGGGCCTAGGTGGGAAAGCTTGATTATATCTTTGTAAGTAGGCCTAAAGCCCCTACTTACTAGGTGCTAAGCCAATGTGGGCGCGAAGCCCTCAGGACCCGAAGGGGAGTTACTAAGGCCAGAGCCAATGGTATGTGCACTGGCTTCTAGTCAATCATGCATTCAGCCAATCAGAGACCAGAGTTCTAGCCAATCAGATGCCAGCTATAAAAGGAGAGCCCAGAATTGAAGGGGAGCAGAATTGAAGAGGAGAAGAGAATTGAAGAGGAACAGATCTGAGAGCCACAGGACTAAAAGCAGCAGAACTGAGAGGAAGACACTGAGGCAGCAGACATCAAGAGAGCCCTGAAGAACATATATTGAGAGAACAAGCTTTGGCAAAGCTGCAGAAGAGAATGTTGAGCAGAGAGTTAGGGTTCCTGAGTGACTGTTTACAGGAAGACCCTAGCAGGAGGGAGGGTTACAGGATGACTTGGTTCCTTGCTGTAATACTGTGTTATAATGTCCTTGTTACTACATTGAAATGGGCTTACTGCTTTTGGAATGTAATTGCTACTATATTGAATTGGGGGTATTGGTTCTTGGATTTGATCCCCTGGAGTCTAAATAAATGTTATACTTCTCTACCTTCTACCTAGAGAGTTTTTCATACTTTATGATTCTGAACCATACAGGTATGTTCCTGGTCATCCTTAAGGTCATGAATTTTGCCATACTGATATAATAGCTAACAAGTAGCAAAGTGAAAATTTTAACCCAGGTGTTCTCTCTATATAGATATGCCCCTCTTTATATTTATTAAAAAAAATTTACTCATAAACATTGTTTTCTCCATGACTGTCACTTTATCATATTGCCAAAGAGTTTCGTGACAAAAAAGTTAAGTAACTCTACTTTAAAGTAGTAAACTTTCTAGCAACATCTCTGAAAAATGGTCATCTATCTAAGGATTGCCAGTAATAGGGAAACCATTATCTTCTCAGATAACTCAATCCATTTTGAGACATGTCTATTACTAGAAGGTTTTTTCCCTTAAATCGATCACAAATTTGCCTCTGTGAAAGCCATACAACGTTTCTCATTTTTGTCCTTTGGAGACAACTAAAGCAAATTTAATCCCTCTTTTATATGACAGACCTTTAAAATATTAAATAAAATTATTTTGCCCACCCAAATCTTCTCTTTTCTGTGCTAAACACCTACATTAAAAAATAGGGTATAATGGAGCTCTCCAAACATTTTGGCAAATTTGTTGAATTTTAAATTTGTTGATTTCCTGACTTTATAAATACCTTTGGGATGGTTTTGTTTAATGAGAACTTGTACCTTGATGCCTATAAGCTTCTTCTCCTCAACTGATTTTTGTTATTTTACAAATTAATACTTCTCTTAGTCTTCCAACTGCCTCCCCAATTAATGTTATCTTTGGCTCCCATGTTTTTCTGTGGGAATTGTTTCTACTAATTTAGGTACTTTCAGGGCTCTTTTGGCCTCTTTGTTGCAGCAACTGCATTCCACTTGTTAGGCTTCTTCTAGAAAAATATAATGAGAGAAAAGATTTTAATGCCCCACCAGGTTTTTTAATGGATATGTATTTGAAAAGTGTGGGTTGGAGCCATTATAACTGTCATCTTCTCATCTTAATTCTTTGTGCTGATTTTACAACGTATTTAATTTGACCTTTGCTCCAACCCATCAGTGATCATACTACTTTCAGTTTGATTCATAATCAGTTTTTAGTTGGTTCTGAAATGATTCCAACAGTTACTTTCCTAATCTCATTGCAAGGGTAAGAAATGGTAGAGGTGGGATAGGGAAAACCTTGGAGTTATCCTTCCATTTAAGTACAACTATCTTATTTCTTCTTATTCCATGCATAGTAAGAATTTCAAAGTGGAAGTGATTCATTTCCTGAGAAAAGTGTCAGGATATTATTAATGTTTAGACAAATATCACTTGTTCAGAGTCCTAACCATTAAACTACTCCATCTCCTGCCTCCCAACCTTTGTACATAATCTTTCATACCTACAATGGATTCTCCTTTCATCTCCATTTCTTTGAATCTTCAATTTCCTTTAAAATTTTCCTGAATTATCCCTTTCTATGTGAAGCTATCCATGATCTTCCCAGCTGCTATTGCTTGCCTTCATAATATTTTATTTGTTATGAATGATTATGTATACATATGTTTTCTTTATACTTATAGGTATACATGTATCATGTTTTAACTCCCCCAGAGATGTAAGCTCCTTGTGGCTGGAAACTGTTTTAGTTTTGTCTTTGTTGATCTAGAGTAGGCCTGTACAACCTGTAGCCCATGGGTTGTAACCAGCCACAGGCATGCCAGAGGATTTCAGGTGGCCCACAAAAAATGCAGAGGAAACTTTTTGCAAGCTACCCAAAATCTTTTGGCATGCCATGGGGCCACAGGTTGTTCAGGTCTGATCTAGAGTCTACAGTGTCTGGCATACATTAACGTACTTAATTAATGCTTCTTGATTGATTGAATTAATGCTTGTGAATGGCCCATGAATTGAGTAATTTTTAATTGCATATGCCCTTCACCCTACTGTGCTACTGTTATGGTGAAAGGTCTGTGAATCATTATTTTATTTGACTAAAAATCTCATCCTTCTGGGCATTTGACTTTTCATCTTTATATAGCCTAGTCTGCATATAGCCTTAATAGCTTCTTAGAAATTTCCAGCGCTTATACTCCCCTGACATTTCCTTTGAGACTTCAGGATCATCCCCTACCACAACAAGGCACATATGTACACCACACAAAATAAATGCTTTATTTTATGATAAGAAATCATTGCCATAATTTATTTCTTAGTCAATATGTAATCAAGTAATAATGCCTTTGAGCTATAGATTCGTATACCAGTGTCATAGCCAAAACAGGTGTTGTTACCATCTGAGCATAATGATCATTTACAGATGCTACAGATGGCACTTCTAGAAACTCAGTTCTTCATTATGTAGTTCAGCCCCTTTTTATACTTTTGCAACTTAATCATTTCCTTTCTACATTTGCTTTAATCTGTCTCCTCAAGGAGAAAAACAAGAGCCTTATAAGAATAATTAGTTTTTATCAGGTGGATGTTAGCAGCAACATACAAGTCGCCTTGTTTGTTTTCAACTTCCCTTTCCATAGAAGACAATGGAGATGTAAAGGTCTGATGTTTCCATTAATTTGCATTCAGGGTCATTTCAGTGGTGTCAGTTAAGAACTGTTAATACATACTTAGAATGTGTTTGTTAATGGGACTCAGGCAAAGACGGTGACACAGCTGCCCTTAATTCCATAAACATAAGGCATATTAATCCCTTTAGTTGACGGATGCTTAAATGGGAAGATTGGATGAGTAATTGGGTGTTCTTCTAATCCTTAGCCTGGAATATAAATGAGAAATGTCTTGATATTTTGATTTGTCTTCTGTAATCTCTTTTAATTGATCCATTTATAAAAGAACTGTTTCCTTTGAATAATGATTTTGGGGGAAGGTGTATATCTGTTATTCATACCAGTGGGTTTTCACTAATTTTGTATTTTAAATTTCTATATGTAGGCCCCATTTCCAAATTATACATGCACAATATATGACTCACACGTGTATATGTGCATAAACACCTTACTGTATTTATATATGATATATAAATATGTGACATATACACGTAACACACATGTGCAATTAATATCTTGATTAATGCCCATTAAGTAAGGCACATTCTTTTGCATAGTGATAGTGTTGAGTATTGACTACTCTCCCTATGAGTCTGAAATCTTTGTAAACTAAATCATTGTTGCTAGCTCCTAAGATCTCATCACAAATTATGCTATAGTACGCCTAAAATATTAATTCAGATCCCTAAAGTTCATAATTAACTCCCAGGTAGTAGCTCACATTCTTGAAAAACTTATTTCTATATTCTTCTTTAAGTGAATACAATAATAATCTTTGTTCAAAATTATATTTCTCAAGTGACTTGTTTATGTACCTTTTATTTCAATACTTTAAGCCTTAGGAAAGGATTAAGGCTGAGCAAGAATGGGAGGGACAAGAGAAGACTGGAAGACATCTTCTACTGTTCTTTGCTTACTGAGTTTGGGAGGGAAAAGTTGAGGATATTTGATTATCCTAAGAGCCAACTAGTCAGCAAAGCAGTCCATCAGATCTAAAAACAATAGGAAATCCTAATACCTCCACATAAACTAGTAATACATCAAAGTGTAAGCTTGAAGAGATGATATGAAATAGGGTAATAAAAAGTACTTCTGGGCATCCCAAAACACTTGAGGGCAGTAGGTCATCTGAACAATCAAATACCATGCAGACCTTATTTTCTTTCCCCAAGCAAGGGGATATATATGTTATAATTCTTTTTCTCCTATGGGTATATCTACTAGCTATGTACAAATATATATGGAAAATAAGCACAACTAACTCTACCAAAGTTTACTGCATACCTGTTAGAATTTACTCCAAAGTAGTAATAATAATGTTTAAAATAGATTTTGTGCAAATAAAAATGCAGATGGAGAAAATGGTATTTCTATTATGGTAACATGATATTAGATTCAGGAATCACCTACCATTTTAAGGCTCCTCTTAAGAGCATTAGTGATAGGGAAGAAAAACTATTACCTAAGCTGGGTATCAATTGTCATTAATGCTGTCCCTTTTATCTGCATTGTCATCAAAAAAATAGCTATTAACAGCCTCACTCCTTCTCCATATAGAACAGGAGAAGATAAAATAACCATTAAAAAATTAAAGTATCTATCTTCTGATTGGTTATTTCCATTGGTGTTCAAAACGGCCAAACACAAAGCAAAAACAAAAACATATAGTAAAATATCAGGAAAAGAGGACTTTTTATTTGAAATATTAAACACCAAAACCTGTGCACCTTCACTTTTCAGGCTTTTAATTGGAAATGTATATGAATATCTTTTTTGAGAAATCTCAGCTTTTGAAAGGAATCTCAGCTTTGGAAAGGAATTTAGAGTTCTCTTCATCAGGTTTTGTCTTTGCCATGACATCTCTCTTAAGTGGTTACCCAGCCTTCTCTTGAAAACCCCAGAAAAGGGAACTTGTTCTTGAAGGGAGGCATCATTTTCCATTTTTGGACAGCTCTACCTTTGCAGAAGTGTTTTGCTTTTATTGAGCCTAAGTTTGCCTCCATAAATTTCAAACACTGGTACAAATACTAGTTCTCCCCTCTAGCCAACAAAAAAAAAACCAAATCTAATCTATGATACACATAATCACCATAATTATTTGAAGACAGTTGTTATACTTCTGAGGAACAATGTGAGGTAGAGGATAGAGAGTTAGTCTAAGAGTCTTAAAGTCAGGAAGACCTGGGTAAAGTCTCACTGCTGACACATGAAGATTGTATGACCTTGAGCAGATCACATAACCTCTCAATATCTCAGGCAACTCCCTAAGATTATCTGTTGTATGATCCAAGATAATTCCAAAAGGCTCATGACAGAAAATGCTATCCGCATCCAGAGAAAGAAATATGGAGTCTGAATACAGATCGAAGCATACTATTTTCTTTTTTTTTCTTTCTCGTGGTTTTTCCCTTTTGTTCTGATTTTTCTTTCCTTTTTGTTCTGACTAATGTCAAAATATGTTTACATGATTGTATAGGTATAACCTATATCAGATTGGTTCCTATCTTGGGGATGGGGGAAGGAAGGAAAGGAAGGAGAATAATTTGGAACTCAAAATCTTATAAAAATGAATTTTAAAAACTATCATTACGTGTAACTGGAAAAAAAATTAAATACTATTAAGTGCAAAAAAAAAACTCCAAAATAAATAAAGAAAGGAAAGAAGGAAGGAAAAAAAGAAAAAAAAAGATTACACATAGTAGAGCTGCTGATCTGCAATGGCAGAGGAAGTTTTTCCCAGCATAGAGGTACCCAACAGCATTTAACTCCAGTCTTGACAAGAAAAAGTCCCCATTTCATAGTCTTTTTTCTCTAAACTAAAAATTCTTAGTTCCTTCAACTTATCTTCAAGTAACATAGTTTTACTCATTATCCTGGTTGCCTTCCTCTGGAGAAACTCCAGCTTATCAATGCCCTCAATTGTCAATGGGACACTCAGAACTGAATACAGTTAAGTCAGATGTCATCTGACTAAGGCACAGTATAGGTGAAGATTAACACTTTCTTTCTGGGCATGATGTCTCTATTAAGAGAGGCTAAGTTGACTTCCTTGTTACCTTGTTGACTCATAATGAATTTGAAATCTATTAAGACCTTTGGATATTTTCAACGTGTGCACTATTGTCTAGCTGTATGTCTCCATCTTATAGTGCAGCTGATTTTGTTTTTAACATGAAGTCAGGAATTTATGTTTATCTCTATAACATCTAATGTTGTTGGATTTAACCTATTGTTTCCACATTTGAACATGCAGATTCTGTTATCCATTCTGTTACCTTTCCCTCCAAACTTCATGTCTACTAAGTTGGTGGGCGTACCATCAATATTTTCATTTAAGTAACTGATGAAAGTATTTAATAGAACAGACTCAAATAGGATTCTAATAGACTTACCTCTAGAAGAACAATTCTTTAGATCCAGGCATTAAACCATACCCAGAGCCACTACCTAAGCCACTTCTTTTCTTTTTTTTTTTTTAAATTTATTTATTTAACATATTTGGTTTTCAGCATTGATTTTCACAACAGTTTGAATTACAAAATTTTTCCCCATTTCTACCCTCCTCCCCACTCCAAGATGGCATATATTCTGGTTGCCCTGTTCCCCAGTCAGCCCTCCCCTCCATCACCCTGCTCCGCTCGCATCCCCTTTTCCCTTCCTTTCTTGTCGGGCAAGATAAATTTCTACGCCCCATTGCCTGTGTATCTTATTTTTTAGTTGCATGCAAAAACTTTTTTTTTGTTTTTGAACATCTGTTTTTAAAACTTTGAGTTTCAAATTCTCTCCCCTCTTCCCTTCCCACCCACCCTCCCTAAGAAGTTGAGCACTTCAACCTAGGCCATGCATGTATCATTATGTATAACCCTTTCACAATACTCATGTTGTGAAAGGCTAACTACATTTTGCTCCTTCCCAACCCATCCCGCTTTATTGAATTTTCTCCCTTGACCCTATCTCCTTTCCATAGTGTTTGTTTTGATTACCTCCACCCCCATCTGCCCTCCCCTCCATCATCCCCCTCCCTTTTATTTTTTTTTAATCTTCCTCCCTCTTCTTTCCTGTGGGGTAAGATACCCAATTCAGTATGTATGGTATTCCCTCCTCAGGCCGAATCTGATGAGAGCAAGGTTCACTCATTCCCCCCTCACCTGCCCTCTCCCCTCCTCCATCAGAACTGCTTCCTCTTGCCACCTTTAGGTGAGATAATCCACCCCATTCTATCTCTCCCTATCTCCCTCTCTCAGTATGTTGCTCTCTCATCCCTTAATTTCATTTTATTTCTTTTAGATATCTTCCCTTCATCTTCAACTCATTCTGTGTCTGTTCTCTCTTTTACATATATATATATATATATATATACACACACACACACATATACATATATATATATACATATACAAAAGCACACACACATATATATATATATATATACCTACATACACATGCATACAAATACACATAGATACATACATACATACACATTCACTTATATATATACATAAACATATATATGCATATTCCCTTCAACTACCCTAATACTGAGGTCTCATGAATCATACACATCATCTTTCCATGTAGGAATGTAAACAACACAGTTCAACTATAGTAAGTCCCTTGCAATTTCCGTTTCTTGATTACCTTTTCATGCTTCTCTTGATTCTTGTGTTTGAAAGTCAAATTTTCTATTCAGTTCTGGTCTTTTCACTGAGAAAGCTTGAAAGTCCTCTATTTTACTGAAAGTCCATATTTTGCCTTGGAACATGATACTCAGTTTTGCTGGGTAGGTGATTCTAGGTTTTAATCCTAGCTCTATTGACCTCTGGAATATCGCATTCCAAGCCCTTTGATCTCTCAATGTAGAAGCTGCCAGATCTTGGGTTATTCTGAATGGGTTTCCACAATACTCAAATTGTTTCTTTCTGGCTGCTTGCAGTATTTTCTCCTTGATCTGGGAGCTCTGGAATTTGGCAACAATATTCCTAGGAGATTTCTTTTTGGGATCTATTTGAGGAGGTGATCGATGGATTCTTTCAATTTCTATTTTGCCCTGTGGCTCTAGAATATCAGGGCAGTTCTCCCTGATAATTTCTTGAAAGATGGTATCTAGGCTCTTTTTTTGATCATGGCTTTCAGGTAGTCCAATAATTTTTAAATTATCTCTCCTGGATCTATTTTCCAGGTCAGTGGTTTTTCCAATGAGATATTTCACATTGTCTTCCATTTTTTCATTCCTTTGGTTCTGTTTTATAATATCCTGATTTCTCATAAAGTCACTAGCTTCCACTTGCTCCAATCTAATTTTTAAAGTAGTATTTTCTTCAGTGGTCTTTTGGACCTCCTTTTCCATTTGGCTAATTCTGCCTTTCAAGGCATTCTTCTCCTCATTGGCTTTTTGGAGCTCTTTTGCCATTTGAGTTAGTCTATTTTTTAAGGAGTTGTTTTCTTCAGTGTATTTTTCAGTATTTTTCTGGGTCTCCTTTAGCAAGTCATTGACTTGTTTTTCATGGTTTTCTTGCATCCTTCTCTTTTCTCTTCCCAATTTTTCCTCTACTTCTCTAACTTGCTTTTCCAAATCCTTTTTGAGCTCTTCCATGACCTGGGACCAGTTCCTGTTTTTCTTGGAGGTTTCTGTTGTAGGCTCTTTGACTTTAGTAATTTCTTCTGTCTGTATGTTTTGGTCTTCTTTGTCAGCAAAGAAAGAATGCAAAGTCTGAGACTGAATCTCGGTGAGTTTTCGCTGCCTGGCCATATTCCCAGCCAACTAACTTGACCCTTGAGTTTTTCAGTGGGGTACGACTGCTTATAGATTACAGAGTTCTATGTTCCACATTTGGGGGGGAAGTGCCAGCTCTGCCACTCCAGCACTGCTCCTTCCCCAACCCCCAACCCGAACTGGGCTTAGATCTTCGGCAGGCTGTGCACCCCTGCTCTGATCCACCACTTAATTCCTCCTACCAGGTGGGCCTGGAGCCGGAAGTAACAACAGCTGTAGCTGCCCCCGGGGCTGGAAGCCGAACCACGAACTCCTTCCACTCCCGCAGCTTTTCCCACTAACCTTCTTCGCAGTCTTTGGTGTTTGTGGGTTGAGAAGTCTCGTAACTCCCGCAGCTCACTGAATCAGGGCTCTAGGGCCCCCTCCGCCCGGCTTCTGGTCTGGTTGTCCACGCCGCTCAGGCTGGGCTCTGCTCCACTCCATTCCCAGCTCCCAGCTCCCAGCTCCGAGCTCCGTGTGGGATAGACCTCACCCAGAGACCATCCAGGCTGTCCTGGGCTGGGGCCCTACTTCCCTCTGCTGTTTTGTGGGTTCAGCCATTCTATAATTGGTTCAGAGCCATTTTTTATATAAGTTTTTGGAGGGTCTCTGCACAGAGCTCACATTATTCCCTACTTACCAGCCGCCATCTTGGCTCCTCCCCCCTAAGCCACTTCTTTTTATTGCATTCACAAGGCTTTCATAAGCAATTTTGCTAAGTGCCTTGTTGAAATCCAGGTATATTAAATTGACGATAGTCTCCAAATCTGTCTTGGAACCAATTTAAAAAAGGAAATAAGGTTAGTCTGGTATGATATGTTCTTGTTAAATACATCATGGCTCATAATGATCACTACCTCTCTTTCCAAATGCTTCAAAAACTATCCCTTTAATAAAACATCCTAGAACTTTGCTTCTTTAGCATTTGAAGAATTGGCCTTCCTTCCCTTTTTTTCAAGAACAGTGCCCGTTGCTGGTGCAACGACATTGTTGTGTTGTCCTGCAGTCCCTACTACCATGGAGGCCGAGGCTGGTATGTGTATTGAATTCAGGTGTTCTGAGCTGTAATGGGCTAAGTAGATCAGGTGTCCATAAGTCTGGCTTTGATTTCATGAACCCCCAAGAGTCGGGTGGAGGGAGGGTGCTAAACTGCTCAATAAGGGGAAAACCAAATTAGGTGGAGAAACTCCCATGCCATTCATTAATGGGATCAGGCAGTGAATAGTCTTTGCACTTTCATCCTGGGAGAGATAGGGAAACCTAACCTCTACTCTCCCACCTCAAAAAAAAAATCATTTCATGAACCCAACTCCAGTTCTACACAGGAAGCCTGTTCTCAACACATTCTCTCAAATATTTTAAGCAGTATCTTTGCAACAATACCCTAAAGTTGTTTCCGTACTCTGAAATGTATTTCACCAAAGTCTGCTGACAAAATGGAAACTAAAATTTTGAAGCCAGCCTCAACGATATTCTGACAATTTTTTTTCAGTACTTTCATTTCGTTTTATATCCTAAATTTACTTCTCATTTATGTGGTGAAGTGTTTTTCTCCCCTCTAAACTAATAAACCTTCATACCAGATGCTATGACTGTTTAAGAAGCTGGGACTCTTAATTACATTAAACTTCTGTATTTACTTGGGATTAAGTCTGTTTAATTAGTCTCACAGTCTTACTAATCAGTTCATTATTTGCATTTAGTAATTAATAAAAAACACAGAAATACTTATGATAGTTCGTGACAAAAAATAGAAAAAAATTCATGTATATCTTTGGATTTTTAAAATTGCATCATGCTTATTTGATTCAATGATACTAATTTCCTTGTTCTGAAAGACTGGAGCTTAAAAGTGGAAGTAATCATTCCATATTTCAATCCATGTAGCATATCTTTTTCTAAACCCAATTGTTTCATCTATTATTATATCTATTATACTAATTTTGGTGTACATTAGCTGCGAAGTATGTGTGATATTTGCAAACTTACCATAGCAAAACTGAACATGGCAAAGCCAAAGTCAACAAATTGCTTTATTTTTCATCTGAATTTAATGCCTAGAGTGCTACTCATCTCAAAAATTTCCTGTAGTGAAACTAACATCATGAAAACTTTTTTATACAGAGGCATAGGGAGAAAAGTTGACTGTGTCCAATTTAATAAATCAGTAAAATTTCCAGAAATAACTAATTAAATTTTTAAAAAGTGTTCTAACATACACGAGATGCTTTGCTGTGCAGTATGGAATATGTGAAGGAGTAAGTATACAATACATGGTACTTCCCCTTGGTAAGGTTATATTATAATGTTGAAGATGAGATAAACACATGAAAATTTAAAGTACACATATTTTTATAGCTCATGAGTAAGTATATAATACAGGGTATTTCCCCTTGGTATGGTTACATTATCTTTAAGATGAGATAAACACATGAAAAATTAAAGTACATGTATTTTTTACTACTCGTGAGACATCTCAGGATGACCAAGTCAAATGGCTACTTAGTTCCAAACTCAGGAGCAGAATCTAGGTCTCTTGTCTTCCAACCCAGTGTCCTTTTCTTCAATAAAATACTACTGCTAGTATTACTATCACCACTAATATTGAAAGCTAACATTAGTACACCATTTTAAAATTTGCAAAACACTTTTCTTAACATAGTCATATGAGGAGGGTAGTTTAAGTATTATTATCAACATTTTACATGTGAAGAAATGGGTTCTGAGATATTAAATTTCTTTCCCATCATCACACAGCTAATAACATAGTCTGAGATAATTTGAACCTAGGTGTCTGCACACTTTTGTGTATACCCAGTGCCCTTCTAATTAAATGCCATCTCTAACACTCTTACTTTAGTTTCTTCATCTCTAAAATGAACAGTTTAGAGAACTCAACTTTTAAGTTTTCTTCAGGCTTTAAAATTCTATATGCAACTTCCATTTGTACCATGGTTAAGGGACTAATTCTCTCTCTCTCTCTCTCTCTCTCTCTCTCTCTCTCTCTCTCTCTCTCTCTCTCTTCCCCTCTTCTCTCTGCATATGTATGTATGTATATGTGTGTGTGTGTGTGTGTGTGTGTGTATATATATATACATATACATATATATATATATATATATATATATGTACATAAAATTTGTTGGTCCCTGTGTTAAATGCTGCAAGACACACATAATAATGGCTTTTGACCCTAAAGAATTTACAATCTAAGAATTAGGATAACGTAAGTGTTCAAGTTAAATGTAACTCAAAGTTGGTATAAATGATATAGAAAAGACAGAAAAATTCAATGAGGGACCAGGGGTTGAGGAATCAGGGAAGAGGGTTATATGAAAAAGATTGTATTTGAGCTAAGTTACATGGCTACTCTGATCTAATACCCTCAATAATTCCCTACTATCTGTAGGATAAAATAGAACCTCTTCAGCTTGATATTTAAAGATTTTCACAAAATGATTCTAGCCTACCTTCCCAGGCTTATTGCTTTTAGACATTCTAACTTCAGCACTCGATCTCCCATGTCTGTGCCTTTGCAAAGCCTGTCCTACTTGGCTGGATTATACTCTTCCTCTACCCTCCCTGCCCCTGTATTCCTTCCTCCTCTTCAGCCTCCCAGCTTCTTAGGATCACCTGATTTCCAGTCTCTGCTCATCTGCCACCCTCTTCTTGTTCAGTCATTTTTCAGTCATGTCTGACTCTTTCTGATCCTATTTAGGGTTTTCTTGGCAAAGATGCTGGAGTGGTTTGTCATTTCCTTCTTGAGCTCATTTTACAGTTGCGGAAACCGAGGCAAACAGGATTACATGACTTGCCCAGGGTCACAGAGCTAGTAAGTATCTGAGGCCAGATTTAAACTCAGGAAGACAAGTCTTCCTGACTCCACTCCTGGTACTCTATTCCAATGTGCTACCTAGCTGCCCTTACCATCCTCTTATAGGAAGCTGTTCCTAATCCCCTTAGTTGTTAGTGCACACTCTGTCTGTCTGTCTTTTGTCTCTGTTTCTCTCTGTCTCTCTCCTTCACCTGCAGCCCCAGCTAGAGGTTCAGCAGCTATGCACAGGCCTGATACCAATATTTATTAGTAGAAAAGCTTTTTAACCAGCTCCTTTTCAACCCCTCCTGCCTTGTAACTTTGGATGACTGGTTGCTCACCGTATTTGTGCCAGACAGTGCAGACACCCAAATAGCTTTAACCATACTGGAACTCAGAACTCCCAAACTCAAGTAATCTATTAGCCTTAATCTTCTCAAGTAGCAAGGATTATAGGTGTCCATCCTGCCCAGCTGTATGATTTTCTTAAGAAAAGGACTGGGAAATGCTGGACATGATGAATAGTGAATATAATTACAAAAATAAACTAGTTATAACAGTTAAAGATTGGTTACTTCATGGGAGTGAGTCATTTGTGAATCAACAGTTTAGAGTCAGGCCATTGACTTTTTAGAATAATGATAAAAATCAATATTAAATGAGAAAAAAATAATCAAAATGAGAAGATATACTGTACAATTCAGGCAATGAAGATCTACTTAAGTAAACTGTTGATGCCAAAAAATAGGAAATGGATAAAATAATAAACTCAGCATTTCCTAAGGGAATTTATTCAACATAAATCAATTGCCAGAATGAGGAGATCTGCACCATCAGAGGGAACACCTATATCAGTGAAATAACAGATGCATAGAGGTATCCAGTCAATCTATTTCCAGCCTATGTTTCCAGACTTATTTACATTAATCTCCATCATACACCCTAAAAGACAAGAAATGTGACATAGTGGGTTAAGAACGGGCCTTAGAGCCTGGAAGACCTTGATTCAAGTTCCTTTGCCTCATATTGTCTTTGTGATGCTAGACAAGACATTTAATTTCTCAATCCTGTAGGCAATTTGCTGCTACATCTATAAATTTCAGAGAAGGTGCTCATATAAATTGATAGAGGGAGCTTCTAAGGTCAATGAAATTATACTTTCAGGCCTTATCTCTATCCCAATTTTTAGAAGATTCTTTCTATTGAATTGAAATCTTCCTGCTAATTTTCACTCATTGATCATGGTTCTGATCACTGAAGCTCATACTAACAATTTGTCAGAGTACTAACAACTGTTCTTATAAAGAAAAACACCTCCTACAGTTTCATACTTTTATGAATATATAGGAAAGGTAAAGGAAGATGTCTTTATTGAGCTTGGCAACAACCCCCATTTCATTATCATTACCAGCATACTTGCTGGTAATGAATGCTGAAAGAATTTGGGGAAAAAACCCCACTGAATACCAATATAAATACAATATATAATATACTTAGAAATTGGAGAAAATTTAACTAAAGCCAAGATAGTGACTTTAGAATGAGGCTTAGAATGGAAAAAAATAAAGTGTAATCATGTGATATAGAAAAGGATGATCTTCAATCTTATTGATAATTTTCCTCCACTAATGGATATTCTTACCTATACATACCTTTTCATTCTGTGTAATTCTTGTTTATGTGCTTTCATAAAATTCATAAAGTGATTACAGCATGGGGCTCTGGAAATAGCGCTGGATTAGGAGCCTAAAGATATAGGTTGGAATTCTTTCAGTCCTATTTACTATCTGTGTGACCTTGGGAAAGTCACTTTTCTCTAGACCTTAGATTTCTTTTCTATAAAATAATTATTTGAACTAAATAAGCTCAGAGGTCCTTTCTAGTTCTAAATTTATCAGACTATCAAGCTAATAGGCTGTTGTTATTCAATGTCTTTTAGTATTTTGTGGATGCCCGTGTAAAGCTAGATTTATTCATATATTATCCCTCACTTTCATTCTATAAGGCATCTGCCCCATTTTCTAATCATGCATTTCTTTGATTTTTAAAAATCTAAAATTTCTTAGATTTTTAAAAATGATATGTTTCACCCAAAACATTGACAGTAATATGCTACACCCTACTTATGCCTCTAATCTGGATAAAGACCTGTTGTTCTTTGGGTCCCCTTCAATTTCTTCACCATTTGTAACAACAGTGCTACTTTCCACTACTGTGGCTTTGTAAGACTAACAACAAGAGTACACAGGAGGGCTACTAGCACATGTTCTTTGATCTGCTTTTCTAAGCAAAACAACTTTAAGGGTTAACAATCTGACTTTAATTAAATATACATATACCATTGACTTAGTTCAAGGGAAAAAGTCAGCACCCTGAACTTCAGAGAAAACACAAATAGAAATTACAAGCAGAAATTATATAAACAAAGCAAAATAACACAAATAGACAGGTTTCTAACAATCTGATGAAGTCATTACATACATAGTTACCACAGCAAAAAGTGACATCTGGGTTTTTCAAAGCCAGGGAGCTCCTTAACAGCTACCCAGAGTCTCATCTGGTCAAATCACATGACCCTCTTCCAGTGAGTGATCCCCAAGCAAAATGCTCACCTCAGAGTATATATACACTTCTTCAGGGTCAGAGGGTGTCACAACCATGTGACTCAAACCCATATGACCTAAGCCTTCCCATGACTTAAGAACATCATCAAAGACTCCTGATTCAATCAAAGACTCTTGAGTGAAACAAAGGCCAATCTCAAAGGCACTTGACTGCCTTGGGGCTGAGAAGCACTCCAAAACAAAAGACAACAAAAAGTCCCACCCTGCTTGTCATTACACTATTGTGACTAAAATACCCAACAACCCTAAGTTACTTAGGGGGGTAATAGATGACAAATTAAATATGACTTGGTAACAATTCTTTTTAAAAATGTTTTCTATATATATTTAAATTGACACTTCCTTGCTCTATCACTTGATTCTTCCATTACAACAAAGTAAAACAGTGAAGGCAAAGATTGACCCGGTAACCTTATTTAATAGTGTATACACTACTCTGCAATGATAGTCTACCAACTTGTTACTAAGAGGAGAGTAGTGTGTTTCATCACCAGTCCTCTGGAACAAAAACTTAACTTTTTCTTTTCCCCTTTTATTATCCTTTCCCCCTTTCCATTCCCATTCTGGTACCCTTTCTAATTTGTCCTGACCACTGATTTCATTAATAGAGAATTCCTGGTAAAGAAATGGCCACTATGTTATAGCTTGTACTCTTGGAGAGTTCCTTGGGTAAATGAGAAAGTAGCTTACAAGGTTCATATAGCCAACATTTGCCATGCTCTCTCTCTCAAATCTTTTCTGTGATTATTATAGGGTCAGCTTAGTGTAGCCAATGGGGCATAAAACTTGGACTTAAAATATCTGGGTTCAAAAGGAACTATGATGAAAAATAGTATCCACCTCCAGAGAAAGAACTCATGGAGTCTGAATGCAGATTGAAGCATACTTTAAAAGAAAAACTTTCTTTATCTTTCTTTTTTGTCTGTGTTTTCTTTTATAACATAGTTAATATTGAAATATGTTTTTCATGACTGTACATGTATAATCTATCAAATTGCTTGCTGTGTCAGTAAGGGGGAAAGGGGAAAGAGAGAGGAAGAAAGAGAATTTGGAACTCAAAATTTTAAAAAATGAGTGTTAAAATTGTTTTTACATGTACTTTACATGTAATAAATAAGACTTGGTTTAAAATCCTGCCTCAGCCATTGTACTAGTTCTGTGCCTTTGGGCAAATCGTTAAACCTTTCTATGTCTCAGTTTTCTCAGCGTACCTTCCAGCTCTAACTCTCTGAACCTACAAAGTATCTTTGAGGTTTCTTATTGATTATAGAATAATAGTTTATTTTAACCAGAAACATTTAATGAGATTCAGTGTGGTGTGGAAAAATTACTGGGCTTGGAACTAGGAGAGACCATATTTCAAATCCTGGCCCTGACATTTACTAGTTGTGTGACCTTAGGGAAGTCACTTTACTTTTCTGAAATTCAGTTTCCTTGTTTCAAAAATGAGGGTAATACTTATACTACCCACTTCACAGGGCTTTGTAAGGAAAACTTTTTTGTAAACCTTAAAGAGCTGTATAACCATTATTATTCATTCCTATTCCTCCCAACCTCCCTCCACCCAGTTTCATCTCAATGGGGTTCAGGTAGTCTTTAGATAGGTTGTTTGTTTTCTATAACTTATAGTCATGCTTTGGTTGGCATTTGAGAACAAATGAAATAGCAACAAAGCATGATGAAAAAGTGTTACTAGTCATTCAAGGATTTTGTATACTATATAAATAAAATCTGGCATTCTCTGAGAGGCCCCAGTTGATCAGCTAATATATGCAGACTTCACTTTTTTCACCTAGCTAATGAAGTATTTGGACCTTAATGTAAAAAATGGTTTTGGATGTTCCCACTGTAGCTTACTCTAGTCTATGAATGTTTTTGATTGCTACTCCTTTCTTTTGTCCTTGATTGATCAAAATTTTAAAATGTGTCTGATTTCTTCTTTGATGGTTCTTTTCTGATGAGAAAAATTAGGGTCCTTTAGTTTATCTCTTTGCTTCAATTATCAGTGCATATCATGTTTGCAATCACATTAAACAGGAGCCACAAAATGTTATATCAATTAAACTGGGCAATAGCTGTATTCCTTACAGAGCTCAGCAAAGTAAAAAATGAGAAATATTATTTTCAGAACCAGATGGTAGCTTTTATTGATTTTGTTATAGTTCTAAAATGCTATACTGGGGCCTTGTTTATTCATCTTAAAAAATAGCTGATGTGAATAGTTTTTTTTTTTTTGGTAATGCACATTATGGAAAAAGTAAGTATAACTTTTAAAATATTCATATTTATGGAGGACTGTCTTCAAGAACAAGAATATTTGAATTTATTTTTAATTTTGATTTTTATAAGCATTAATAGAGTAGGTCAGTTTTGCAAATATATTATAGAGAATTATTTTGCTGATCAGTTGGCAGAATACATTGCTCTCTGAATGTATGTGGATTTTTCTTTTGTTTTGGAAAGTGTTGCTCCTTTGGTTTTCATGAATATTACATCTTTCATAATAGAACAAGGACATTTCCTAAGGCTTCATTTTGTTTAATAGACAACAAATTTCCTCAGTAAGGCAAGCGTTCATGCTTAACTTTTGCTTAAAAACCCAACTGCTATAATTATAAGCATTCATTACTTAAGATGATAGTTTTCAAAATAGGATATACTATACACAGTTGTGAGCATTCAGTTGTAGATATTGATACCTTAAGATGAGGATGCATTAAGAGAATGGAGATGGCTTACATGGAATGATAGAAAACAGAAAAAAATTACTTTTCTTGGAATAAGGTATTTGAAATTATGATATTTAATCTAAATACATCTGAAAACTTTTATAACTATCAGTAGTAAACATGTTCTATATATTTAAGTGGACACAATATAATAATTGCCTACTCTGCCATGGATGATCTACAGTTTCTTTTGCAATGTGTTCTGGTAGACATTAAAACTCCTAATATGGCAGAATGATACCAAATAGTAAAATGTGGCTATATAATGTAGAATAACATTTGTTATCTCATTTTATCATCATACCACCCTTGAGAGTTAGGTGATACTATTATCTGCATTTTTACACCTGAGGCTAAGAAAAATGAGTGTCTAATTTGAACTTGGATCTTCCTCTCTCTGGACCAGTACTCTATCCACTATGCCACTACCTGCCAAAGAGGCCATTACTCCTTAAATATGTTCTAGGGAGAAAACAACATCAAAATCAAAATGACTAGTGAAAACTAGAACTGAGTCTTAGTATTATGCTGATAAAAAACAACAGTTGTAAGAAATACCAAGATGTACTTTTTGTGGTGCCAATGATGAAGTGAATATTGCTGTATATACAAATGATAATTTGGTGAGTGATTTTTTTGGAGGGCAGACAAAAAGGAAATGTTGTGAGGTCCAAAATCACCAGTATGAACATTGTTTGTGTTCTAATGTTGTTGGTGTTGTCCAGACATGACAATGTCCTCAAGTCCTTATCCCACAGGAAATGAAATTTTAAGTTTCTACTTATAGCCAAGCTACTGAGATAGATATATAGAAGTATAGGATAAAATCTCTTCTGCTAATGACACTAACATATTTATATAAGGCTTTATTTTCTGCAAACTATTTTACCTATTTTATTACTTTGAATTTGTAAGAATCAGTCAATCCACAAGTATTTATCAAGCATCTACTCTATCACTAGGGATTAAATAAGCCTGTAATATAAGTAGTACAAATATAACCATCCCTATTCTACAGTAATTCTTAGGCTGTAGAGAAATTCAGTGATTTGGCCAAGGGTAAATAGCTGTTAAGTGGTTGAAATGGGGATTGAACTCCTCTCAATGCCCTTCTGCTATGAGCTTCCCAAACCCTTTCCTTCTTCACCTTTGATTCAGCAAGGAGAATGGATTTAACAGTGAGAGTTCTCTGGCCCATAGCTTAGTGGGGTAAAATGTGGGCCAAAGTCAAAAGGAAGAATTCCTTAGACTGTAGGAGTGAGGTTCATGCTCCTTTTCATTATAGCATGTGTCTCTTTCAAAATTATAACAATACCAGATCTCACCATTCTAGAACATTTAAGCTTATAAAGTGATTTCCTCACAATCCTGTTGTTTGCATAGTATTAGTTGTATATTCTCCACTTCACAGAAGAATCAAATGAAGCTTGAAAATATTAAATGACTTATCCACATTCACCAAGTGGTAAGGGATCCTAGCAAAAACTATATTTAAAGTCTCTCCAGTAGTCAAATTGCTGAATAACAGACCCTTACATTTAATTTTTAAAAATATTTATTTGTTTTGTTATGATTATTAGTAATTTTGAATAAATTTTCCAATAACAGTGTGTCTTTCTGCTTTCGAAAATTGTATTTTTCTTAACTCATCTTTTGGGAGAATGGTAGCGATGAGGAAGTAATTTTTCCACATAACTAGTAAGCAGCAGAGCTGGCAATTAAGTCCAAATCATCTGTTTCTGTTTTTTTCCCCCTACATTACTCTACTTCTCTCTATACTCAGCTCATAAATGACTTTGTATACCTCATGAATGTACTATCTTACTATATTAACTAGGGCTTTGCAAATAATATCCTGCACATATATTCAGAGTAGAGTGAAAGGAATCTTTCAAACAGCTGGTCTTTAATAACAAAAAGAAATAAGCACAAAAATCTCTTATGTCCCCAGTAAAAAGAAGCTATTCAAATACTAAGAAGCTATAGATATGGATTTTCATTAAGTCCATTTTACTCTAGATTTTTCATATTTTGGTGGCCATCTTTTAATGGGAAATTAAGAGAAATCTAATCCTTCTATCATTCTTGTGATCAGAATAATAGAATTTACCAATCTCATTGGTTGTAGATTCTGTCCTAGGTGCTAGCTCTAGTGAAGGTAGGATGACTTAATGGGCATTTATTAAGCTGACTGATCTGTTTATAAAAATAGACTGCAGCCAAGATTCCTCTTAGGCTCTTTAGAGGTTGTCCTGTTTTGGCTATATACATTTACATCTCATTAAGGCTGGTTAGGAGCTGAATGATTTGTTGTACAGAGGAGAAATAGCCATCTGGGTTTTGTTCATAGTTTTATTGATTCCACTCCCCTCCACCCCCACCATATGATACATACTCCTCCCAAATACATTATGCCATGGAGGGTAGAATATATGCTTATGGTCTTTGTGAGTTGTACATTTGCCTAGAGACTTATCAAAGAATTTCTTAAACTAATCGGTCCTCCATGGGGTCAGGTAAGGGAAAAGAAGTCCTATAGTTATACTCTAAAGCAAAGATCATAATTCTCCCCTTTCACCTCATTCTTATGTGTATTTGTCACCAGTAATTAAATCTCCTTTTGCTTTTATTCTTCATGTCACCAATCAATCAATCAATCAACAAGCATTAGGTTTTTTGGGGTTTTTTTGCAGTGCTTAATTACGCACCAGGAAATGTGCTAGTCCCTGGTGATACAAGTACAAAGAATGAAACACAAGAAAAGAGCCCTATATGGGAGAAAACAAGTAAACACGTGCATATGTACAACAGAAATATAAAGTGAACAAATATAAATTTATACGACATCTTTTGGGAGGAAGGGAACTAACAGTTGGGGGAGGGTGTAATTAAGAAAGGCTTTGTGTAGAAGCTGATGCTTGAGCTGCTTCTGCAGCTGTTATAGCCACATCTATTGAAGACCCAAAAAATGAAGTTCTTGCTACCATATGGAGGTGGGGGGAGAAACAGAGAGACAGACAGATAGACAGACAGACAGAAGTTTTGTCCACAAAACCAGGAAGATCCAAGTTTAAATCTTGTTTATGACACATACTGACCCTATGACTATGGGTACACAACAACCTCTCAATGCTCTAGGCAAGTGTCTAAGATTCTAAGTTGTAAAGATGGTATTAACTTGCATTGGTGAAAGGCTTTTCTCACCTGGGTGTTCCAGATTAAATCACAGGCCTAATTTCTACTGCTCTCCTATGATATATAGCAGGTAACACTTACAAACTGGCCTCTAAGTATGTAGGTTGCCCCTTAGTATTAGCACTCTTTTTGTTTCCTCCAAGGAATTTTCCCATGAGAAACGATGTACTAGGAAGCACACAGTTTCTCCCAGATCTGGGAATGCCTCTCCTTTCTTTGCATATATTCTTGGTGTAATGGCAAGCAAAGTGAGACTTTTTGCTGTTTTTCCTTTTGAAGTGCTTCTCAGCACTAAGGCAATCAAGTGCTTTTGATTGAGTCTTTGATTGAATCAAGGGTCTTTGATGACCTGCTTAAGTCACAAGAGTTTGAGTCACATGGTTGTGATACCCTCTGTGAGCTGACCCTGAAGAAATGTACATGTATTCTGAGGTTAGCATTTTTCTTGGGGGGCTCTCTCATTGGAAGAGTGTTCCTGTGATTTGGCCAGATGAGAATTTGGGTAGGCTTTGAGGAGTCCCCCCGGAATTAGAAAACCCAGATGTTGGTGTTTTTCTCTCTGGTAACTATGTATGTAATGTCTTGGACAGACAGCTAGAAGCCTGTCGGCTGATTTGTGTTATTTTCTCTGTTTGTAATTTCTGTTTGTATTTGCTATGAAGTTCAGGGTACTGACTTTACCCCTGAACTAAGTGAATGATATATGTATGTTTAATTAAAGTAAGATTGTTGACCCATTAAAGTTGCTTTCCTTAGAAAAGAAGATCAAAAACCCTGTGCTAACAGCCCTCCTGAGTGCTGGTGTTATTGGCCTTACACAGCCACAGCAGCTGCTAGTAACATCATTGTTACACTTGGTCATTCTATTATCTGGCAATCCTCCTTTACACTTCTTGTAATTAACGGAGCAACCCAGAGGTTAAGGAATCTTGAATGTAGAACTGGAGTAACTTTTATCAATACTTACACAACACCTCCCTCCCTAGTGATATAAGAAGGTACAACAGATAAATTCTGAGTCGCTGAGATATGCAAGAGTGTTAATTATTAAGTTCATTCAGTCATTATTTCAACCATGTAATCCCATGTACCCATGAGCAAAAATCCATAAACCCCTTTTGTACTTTTAAAAACGCTATAAAAAAAAGTTAGATCTGGGGCAGCTAGGTGGCGCAGTGAGTAGAGCACCGGCCCTGGAGTCAGGAGGACCTGAGTTCAAATCCGACCTCAGACACTTGACACATGTACTAGCTGTGTGACCTTGGGCAAGTCACTTAACCCCGAATGCCCTGCCAAAAAGCAAAAAAAAAAAAAAAAGAAATGACAATTTTACCTAACTAATCTATTTTTGTAATGCCACCCCAATTAAATTACTAAAAAATTACCTTACTGTGTCAGAAAAAATAATAACAGTGCATTTGGAAGAGCAGAAGGTCAGGAACTTCAAGGGAATCAGAGGAAAACAATGTAAAGGAACTAGATTTGATAGTATCAGACTTCAAACCATATTATAAAGTGAGAGCAGTGTTGAAGTTTAAAATGGATAATTTTGATTATTTTAAATTAAAAATTTCCCATATAAATAAAACATATGTAGCCAAAAATAGAGGGAATGCATAAAATTAGGGGAAAAAAACCTCTCATAGACAGTCTCTCAGATAAAATGTTATTGGGCTGGAATATTGTTGTGGTGTAGGAAATGATGAGCCGGTGGATTTAGAAAAATATTAAAGCACTTGAACTTATGAAGGAAGATGCCATATGCCTACAGAGAAGCAAATGACAAGGGCAAATAAGTGTACCATGGTCTTACATATATGTGTTTGAATGTATATGTCTATATATGTGTATGTTATGGCTATCTATGTATATGTACACATGTGTATATACATATATATGTATGTGTGTGCTTAATTGTAGCCTTCTGTGGGGTGGAGAGAAAAAGGGGAAAATAAATTAAAAGGTGTACAGCAGAGGGCAAAAGAAAACATACAAGGAAGTAAGAAAAGATGGACAGCTTTGAAAATAATACTCAGTATTTATTATATAGGTTTTCTTGAAATGGAAATTTATTGCTTTATATTGAATCCTCTCTTGTGGTCTGCCGTATACATGGCAATGTTTTCTTATTCTACTATTATATTGTATTTAAGTTTAAAATAAATTTAAAAACTTAAAAAATAACTATAGTATATATAGATATTGACTCCCACAACAGTATAGATGCTTTTCTCAAAAGGAATGTGTTTATGGTTCTTTGTTGCTCATTTTCCCTTCCATTCTTGTCCTTCTTTTGGCCTTGCAAACATTCCCATAGCCCTCTTAATTATAAGAAACCTTCGCAACTTTCTTACCTATTAATTCATGTTGATTGTCAGTACACTTCAGGCTCCTTATTGCGTTTTCTTTTCAGTATGTATAAGTAAGTTAATAACTATTGACTGACAGAAGAACAATACCGCCACCACCACTGCCAACCACAACAGCATCTACTAGAGAACAGTCATTCATCTGTTCAAGCACCAAGATTGTAGAAGGATGAAGGGTGCAACTCTGGGCTTTCGCCTTCTGCCAGGTCCTGGCCTATAAGTACAAACTTACCTGGCACAATATGACTGAGGCTGGTTTCTTTCTTTTTTAATAAATAAGTTTTTATTCGTGTTTTCTATTTTTTATATCATCAGAGATAATTTACATTGTTCCCCCCATTTCACCCTCTACTCGTCCCAGAGAACCATCCCAAATAATAAATAGTATTTTTAAGGGAAAAATGGACAGAACAATATAATTGATGAATATATTGAAAGAATCCGAAAACACATGCAATGTGTAACACTTATCGCCCTCTCACCTACATAATGGGGTGCCTTCTTATGTTTCATCATTCAAATCATGCTTGCTCTTTGTAATTTTGTTACATTCACTTTTGATTTATTTTTATGTGGTTATTCTTTCCATTTCCATTGTAGCTATTGTATATGCTGTTTTCCTGACTCTACTTACTTCACTCTACTTCAGTTCAAGAAAAGTTTTCCATGCTTCTTTCTACACAGTTTCCATTATATTCATGTACCACAATTTGTTTGGTCTTTCTGCAATCAATGGACACCCACTTTATTTCCAATTCTCTGAAATCATAAAAAGAGTTGCTATAAGTATTTTGGTGTCCATAGGAACTTTCTTCTTCTTATTGGTTTTCTTGGGGTATAAGCCTACTAATAGAATTCTTTGGTTCAAAGAATATGGGCATTTAGTCACTTTATTTTCACAATTCCAAATTGCTTTCCAAAATGGTTATACTACTTCACAGCTTAAACAAGTGTGACTCTCATTCCACAACCACTCCAACAATGGCTATTAATACTTTTTATTATCTTTGCCAGTTATCATGGTGAGGAAAAATTTCAGGATTGCTTTGATTTGCATGTCTTATTAGTAATTTGTAGCATTCTTTTGTGTGGTTGTGAATACTTTGCA
Source organism: Trichosurus vulpecula (assembly GCF_011100635.1). Taxonomy (NCBI): domain Eukaryota; kingdom Metazoa; phylum Chordata; class Mammalia; order Diprotodontia; family Phalangeridae; genus Trichosurus; species Trichosurus vulpecula. The sequence continues at coordinate 367,706,048 of NC_050576.1, forward strand.
GTTTTTCTTTTGAGAACTGTTCATATCTTTTGGCCACTTATTTTGTGAGGAATCGCTACATATAACTGTATTTATTAATTGTTTATATATCTTAAATACTTAACTCTTATTAGAGAAATTTGATAAAAGATTTTTTTCCCATTCAATGGCATCCCTTCTTATCCTGGATGTATTAATTTTGTTTGTGTAGAAGTTTTTCAATTTAATATAATCATTTATCTTGTTTATCTTTTGTAATTGCTTCTGATTCTTGTTTAGTTTAGAAGACATCTCCTACCCCTAGCTGTGAGAGATATACAATCTGCTTCTCTTCCAATATTTTTATAGTACAATCTTTAACATTTAGGTTATGTATCCATTTGGAATATATCATAGAAAATGGTGCAAAGTATTGATCTTAACCTAAATTCTGCCTGAGTGCTTTTTAGTTTTCCCAGAGGTTTTTATCAAATAAGGAATTTTTCCCTAGGTAATTTATATTTTCCAATTTATCAAATACTGGGTTATTGAGTTCCATTGTTTCTGATTCTTCCTTTTCTATCTGGTTCATTATTATATAGATCCACATTTAAACCAGTACCCTATGATTTTGATGACTGCTGCTTTATAATACAGTTTTTGGTCTGGAAGTGCTGTTTCCCCTTTATCACTACTTCTTTTCATCATCAACACAGAAAAAGTTAAGGAACTCAGAAATTCTTAAAATATACCTTTAACCCAAATTTTACAATAAGTATTATAAACACCCATAAAAGAAAAAAAATTCAGATCTCTTATCTGGTAAGAAGGGAAGGCCAAAAATTTTATACAGATTTTCCAGATTGAGGGGTCACTGCACTTCTCACCCCTGTGATATAGAAGGGATAACTGTATACAAAGTGTTTTGTGTGCTTTGGTACATTGATCCCCAGATATCTTATTCATTTTGTAGTTATTTGCAATGAAGTTTCCCTTCTATTATAGCTTTTTGTGTTTTGTTATTATTGTATAGAAATGCTGTTCACTTTTGAGAGATTGTTTTGTAATCTGCCACTTTACTGAATCTATTAATTGTCTCAACTAGTATCTATGCTATTCTTTAGGATTTTCCCAATATATCACCATAGCATCAGCAAATAGGGATAGTTTTATCTCCCCTTTACCTTTTAATTTCTTTATCTTTTCTTATTGTTGTTACTGGTATATTCAGAAGTATAAGTTTTTAATGGGGAGAGTAAGCATTCTTTGCTCCTGTATTTATTGGAAAAATTGCTAGTGTATCTTAATTGCATATGATGATTACTTTTTGTTTTAAATACTTTTTAGGGCATTAAAAACGTCCCTCTACATCTGTCCTTCATAGGGTTTTTAGCATAAAAGAGTGCTTTAATAAAGGTTTTAAAGGTTTTTCTGCATTTATTGAGATTATTATGCGATTTTGGATGTTTTGATGTTTAAGATGATAATGTTGATATTCTCCCCTAATGTTGGACCATACTTGCATCCCTTTTATGAATTCCAATTGGACACAATAAATAATTTCTTGCATAAATCATGTAGTCTGCTTGAAAGGATTTTGTTTGAAGTTTTTAAGTCAATATTTATCAGTGATATCAGCCTATAGTTTTCATTCTCTCTCTTATTTTCCCCTGGGTTAGGTATTAAGACTATGTTTTTCTCATAAAATATGATAGAGTGCTTTCTTTGTTTTTCAGGGGAAAAATATGATGTGTTGTACTTGTTCTTTAAAAGTTTGATAGAATCCTCTTTTCTGTGAATACATTTAGGATGAGGTTTTTTGTAGTTCTGTTACAGCTAGTTCTATTGTTTACCATGGATTGGGTTATCTAAGATTTCTACTTGGTCTTCTGATAGTTTGGTATTTTATATTATTGAAAGTATCCTGTTTCTTTTTTGATTTCAGTTTTATTAACAATTATTGATTATTCATTTTATTTATTCTTTTTTGTTATTTCACATTGCTAATTTGCTATTTTACTTATTTGATTTTCTGCCCTTATCTTTTTAATCAGATTAGCTAAGATTTATCCATTTGATTAGCCTTTTCAAAGACTCAACTTTTAGTTTTAGTTATTTCTTTTTTTCTTTCAAATTTATCTACTCTAATTTTTAATATTTCCTCTTTTTGCTTATTTTAGGTTTATTTGTGGGCTTTCTTCTTTTTTAAAAAATGCATATTTGGTTTATGAATCCTCCCTTTCTATATTTTGTTAGCACATATTTGTAGGAACATGATTTTCTCCCTGGGAGCTGCTTAGATGCATCCCCAAAATTTTGACATATTGTTTCATCATAATTTTTCCACATAGTTTTTAGTTGTTTCTATGATTTTTCTTTGGCTCATTCATTATGTAGTGTTTCGTTGTTAACTCTCCATTTGGGTCTGTATCTTTTGTTTGAGGTCTTTGAATCAATGTATATTTGTGTTGTGCTACGGTCTATAGAAAGTATATTTACCATTTCTGCCTTTTTTATATTTGTTTTCAATATATCTAGGCCCTAATGCATCGTTTTTTCTTTGTCAAAGTTCCATGTGATACTAAGAGAAAAAACCACACATATATGTATATATGTTTTTAGTTCCTTTTAGAAGACTCCATATGTCTTTTACTTCTACTTTCTCCAGCAGTTGGATTAGTTCTGTATTTTCCCTTTAGTTTATCTTTCTGTTAGTCTTCCCTAAAACTGAGAAAGGAATATTGATGTTTCCTGTCACTATTGTGTTTCTCTCTATGTCTTCTTGCAGCTCAGGTAATGTTTCCCTTATGAATCTGGATGTAAAGGCATTTGAGGTCTATGTGGTTTTGTTTTCTTTTAAGCAAATATTAGTTTTTTTATCTATAGTTTATTTTACATAATGTAGTTTCCTTGTTCATCACTTTTAATTTTTGCTTTATCAGATGGTATGACTGCAATTCCTGCTTTTTTATTCATTTGATACATAGTAATTTTTCATCCCTTCAATTTTATTTTGTGTATGTCTTTTTTTAAAGGACTTTTTAATTACCATTGTAGGATTTTATTTTCTTATTCAGCTTATCACTCTTTTTCATTTTACAGGATGATTTAATTCATTCACATTTAAAGTTATGAGATTTAAGGTTATATTTCCCTCTATTTATCTCTAATATTATTTTTCAAGTAATTTTTCCCTCTTCTGCTGTAAACATAGTACCATGTCTCTTCTGTTCCTTTAGCTGATTTTTTTTAAACTGGCTCTATTGTCACTGACTTTCTTCTCCACAACTTTGATCTTCTGCTATTGTTACCCCTTCTCTTTGGAATTTTATTAATTCATTTTCATTTTATTCTTTTGTCTGGTGATTTGAATTTTCCTTCCTTTTTTTTTCTTTTCCTTTAGTCAAGCAGATTTCCTCTTTCTTTCCTCACCTTTGACTATACCCATTCATTAGTTTAAAAATTTTTTTTTATTTTGTTTCCCTTTCCAGAGAGGATTTCTCTCACTCTTTTTATTATCCATTCTCTCTTTCTCTACTTTAAATGCTCATTCTCTGGTACAAGACTACTATAATTATCTAGTCCCTCTCTCTTCCGCATTTCTAACGGAATGAAAAGTTCTGAGATATCCATTCTGAGCTCTCCCCTGTAAGTAGTTTCTGCCACAGCCACGTAGAACTTGCCCCAGAGATTCCCAATTCCCCTTTTCCATTGTTTCTCACTCCCAGAATGTCATTCTTGCCTGTGACAGAAAGAGCACTGCCCTAAGGCAGGACTCCCATCTCCAATATGTCCCTTATTATGTAGCTCCCATGGACCTATACCCTCCACCTTGGATACTTTCTTTCCCTATTGGCCTCAAAATCTCTATTCTGGGTTCATACCCTTCAATTCCCCCAGGTGCTAGTTGTTCATTAGGAGTTCCAACTCTTCCCACCAACCAATGAGTGGTCTTTTCAAGTTCTAAATCCCCCACTGTTCAGCACAAGATCCCCATCTTCTTTCACAGAACATCTTTCTACACCCATAGGAGCATACATCACTGGAACCACCTCCCACAACCAAAATGTGCCTTCAATTTTCCTACCTAATTCAATTCTGCCTTCCTTCTCCTCACCCAACTCCCCTATTCAGGGCTTCTCTTCCTGGGGCACCTCAGTAGCCACTGTTCCCTCATTTCTAGCCCTTTATTTGAGCCAGGCAAATCACATATTCCCCTATATCACATGCAGTTCTATAAAATAAAACAAAACACATTAATTCATCTGTTGGCAAGGTGTTTATTCATAATGTTCTAGAGCTAGGTCTCCACTGTTACCTCCATCTCACTTTTGCCTTAAGCAGAATTTCTTTGTGTATGTACACTTAGAAAGAAGTCTCTTACTGTTCTCTCTGCTGTCACATTGTTGCTATTGTCCTTGGCTGCTGTCTTTCTTCACTTCCTCTTGCATTTTTGTTGTCTGGGGTATTTGAGAACCAAAAAATCAATTTAGGTGTGTTTTTCTTTCAAAATATGTTACAAATGCCCCTTTATTACTGAATTTCCATCTTTTTTTCATTTATAGTTAAGCTCAGATTTTTTATTTTAAATTTATTTATTTAACATATTTAGTTTTCAGCATTGATTTTCACAAGAGTTTGAATTACAAATTTTCTCCCCATTTCTACCCTCCCCCCCACTCCAAGATGGCATATATTCTGGTTGCCCTGTTCCCCAGTCAGCCCTCCCCTCTATCACCACCCTCCCCTCTCATCCCCTTTTCCCTTCCTTTCTTGTAGGGCAAGATAAATTTCTACGCCCCATTGCCTGTGTATCTTATTTTCTAGGTCCATGCAAAAACTTTGTTTTTGTTTTTGAACATCTGTTTTTAAAACTTTGAGTTCCAAATTCTCTCCCCTCTTCCCTTCCCACCCACCCTCCCTGAGAAGTCAAGCAATTCAACATAAGCCACATATGTATCATTATGTATAACCCTTCCAAAATACACATGTTGTGTAAGACTAACTATATTTTGCTCCTTCCCAACCCATCCCCCTTTATTGAATTTTCTCCCTTGACCCTGTCCCCTTTCCAAAGTGTTTGTTTTGATTACCTCCACCCATATCTGCCCTCCCCTCCACCATCCCCCCCCTTTTTTTATCTTCTTCCCTCTTCTTTCCTGTGGGGTAAGATACCCAATTGAGTATGTATGGTATTCCTTCCTCAGGCCAAATTTGATGAGAGCAAGATTCACTCATTTCCTCTTCACCTGCCCTCTCCCCTCCTCCCACAGAACTGCTTCCTCTTGCCACCTTTATGCAAGATAATCCACCCCATTCTATCTCTCCCTATCTCCCTCTCTCAATATATTCCTCTCTCATCCCTTAATTTGATTTTATTTCTTTTAGATATCTTCCCTTCATCTTCAACTTACATTGTGTCCTCTCTCTCTCTCTCTCTCTCTCTCTCTCTCTCTCTCTCTCTCTCTCTCTCTCCTTATATATATACACACATACATGTATACATACATACAGATTAACTTATATGTATATATATATGTATGCATAAACATGTATATATATGCATATTCCCTTCAGCTGCCCTAATACTGAGGTCTCATGAATCATACACCTCATCTTTCCATGTAGGAATGTAAACAAAATAGTTCAACTTTAGTAAGTCCCTTGCAATTTCTTTTTCTTGTTCTTTTCCTTGATTACCTTTTCATGCTTCTCTTGATTCTTGTGTTTGAAAGTCAAATTTTCTATTCGGCTCTGGTCTTTTCACTGAGAAAGCTTGAAAGTCCTCTATTTTATGGAAAGTTCATATTTTGCCTTGGAGCATGATACTCAGTTTTGCTGGGTAGGTGATTCTAAGTTTTAATCCTAGCTCTATTGACCTCTGGAATATCATATTCCAAGCCCTTTGATCTCTTAATGTAGAAGGTGACAGATCTTGGGTATTCTGATTGTGTTTCCACAATACTCAATTTTTTTTTTTCAGGCTGCTTGCAGTATTTTCTCCTTGATCTGGGAGCTCTGGAATTTGGCGACAATATTCCTGGGAGATTTCTTTTTGGGATCTATTTGAGGAGGCGATCGATGGTTCTTTCAATTTCTATTTTGCCCTGTGGCTTTAGAATATCAGGGCAGTTCTCCCTGATAATTTCTTGAAAGATGATATCTAGGCTCTTTTTTTGATCATGGCTTTCAGGTAGTCCAATAATTTTTAAATTATCTCTCCTGGATCTATTTTCCAGGTCAGTGGTTTTTCCAATGAGATAGTTCACATTGTCTTCTATTTTTTCATTCCTTTGGTTCTGTTTTGTAATATCTTGATTTCTCATAAAGTCACTAGCTTCCACTTGCTCCAATCTAATTTTTAAGGTAGTATTTTCTTCAGTGGTCCATTGGACCTCCTTTTCCATTTGGCTAATTCTGCCTTTCAAGGCATTCTTCTCCTCATTGGCTTTTTGGAGCTCTTTTGCCATTTGAGTTAGTCTATTATTTAAGGTGTTGTTTTCTTCAGTGTATTTTTCAGTATTTTTTTGGGTCTCCTTTAGCAAGTCATTGACTTGTTTTTCATGGTTTTCTTGCATCCTTCTCATTTCTTTTCCCAATTTTTCCTCTACTTCTCTAACTTGCTTTTCCAAATCCTTTTTGAGCTCTTCCATGGCCTGGGACCAGTTCATGTTTTTCTTGGGGGTTTCTGTTGTAGGCTCTTTGACTTTATTAATTTCTTCTGTCTGTATGTTTTGGTCTTCTTTGTCACCAAAGAAAGAATGCAAAGTCTGAGACTGTATCTGGGTGCGTTTTCGCTGCCTGGCCATATTCCCAACCAACTAACTTGACCCTTGAGTTTTTCAGTAGGGTATGACTGCTTGTACACTAAAGAGTTCTATGTTCCACGTTTGGGGGGGAGGGTGCGCCAGCTCTGCCACAGCAGTACTCCTCCTTCCCCAAAAACCCCCAACCTGGACTGGGCTTAGATCTTCAGCAGGCTGTGGGTTCCTGCTCTGATCTGCCACTTAATTCCTCCCACCAGGTGGGCCTGGGGCCGGAAGCAACTGCAGCTGTAGCTGCCTCACCTCCACTGCCCTGGGGGCGGTGGCTGAACTCCTTCCACTTCTGCAGCTTTTCCCACTAACCTTCTCCGCTGTCTTTGATGTTTGTGTGTTGAGAAGTCTGGTAACTGCCGCAGCTCACTGATTCAGGGCTCTAGGGCCCACTCTGCCTGGCTCCTGGTCTGGTTGGTCTGCACAGCTCATGCTGGGTTCTGCTCTGCTCCGCTCTGCTCCGTTCCCCGCTCCCAGCTCCCAGCTCCCAGCTCCATGTGGGATAGACCTCACCCAGAGACCATCCAGGCTGTCCTTGGCTGGAGCCATGCTTCCCTCTGCTGTTTTGTGGGTTCTGCAGTTCTAGAATTGGTTCAGAGCCATTTTTTATAGGTTTTTGGAGGGACTCGGCAGGGAGCTCATGCTAGTCCCTGCTTTCCAGCCGCCATCTTGGCCAGTTAAGCTCAGATTTACAGGATAGTTGGGTTATATCCTGAGCTTCCTTGATTGCCTTTACAACCTTCCTGTATTTTTAGGGTGGGTTATTCAAATTTCCTTTACTTTGTATTTTAAGACCTTTCTCCTGGTTGTTTGCAGAACTTGTCTCTGAATTATATTGTTTAACCACTATGTCTTGGAGTTTCTAGCATTGTTTGGAGATTTTGGGGGGAAGGGGATGTGTTTTTTGTTGCCTTCTTTTGTTTTTCTCTTTGAGGTAATCTATTAATTTTTTGAAATGATATTTCATTTTCAGTTTTCAGACTTTCTGGGAGTTTCTTGTATTATTTCTTGCATTATTGTATTCAGATTTATTGACACAAGTTCTTTGGGGAGACTTATAATCCTTAGGTTATCCATACACACCATGTCTTTAACAGAACCATTTTTTTAACTTGGATACAAAATATATTTTATTTTTTTTAAAATTATTTTTAATTTTAAACCTTCATTTCCACAAGATTATAAGATTTTGAGTTACAAGTTTTCTCCTCATCTCTACCTTCACCCCCCCCCACATGGCATGCATTCTGATTGCCCCTTTCTGCAGTTTGCCCTGCTTTCTATCACCTTACTCCCCCCTCCATCCCCTTTCCCCTTACTTTCTTGTAGGACAAGATAGATTTCTATACCCCATTGCCTGTATATCTTATTTCTCAGTTTCATGTAAAAACAATTTTTAAAACATTTGTTTTTAGAATTTTGGGTTCCAAATTCTCTCCCTTCTTCCCTCCCCACACACCCTTCTTGAGAAGGCAAGCAATTCAATGTAGGTTATATGTGTATCATTATGCAAAACACTTCCATTATAGTCATGTTATGAAAGACTAACTATATTTCCATCCATTCTGTCCTGTTCTCCTTTATTCGTTCTTATCCTTTGACTCTGTTCCTTTTCAAAAGTATTTGCTTCTCACTCCCTCCTCCCCTAAGCTGGCCTCCTTTCTATCATCCCCCCTCATATCCCCTTCCCTACTACTTTCCTGGAGTGTAACATACCCAATTGAATGTGTATGTTATTCCCTCCTTAAACCAAATCTTATGAGATCAAGGTTTGCTCATTCCCTTTCACCTACCACCTCTTCTCTTCCATTATAACTGCTCTTTCTTGCCACTTTTATGTGAGATAATTTACCCTATTCCATCTCTCCCTTTCTCCTTCTCCCAGTATATTCCTCTCTCACCCCTTTATATTCAACTCACCCTGTGCCCTATATCTATATCTATCTATCTATCTATCTATCTATCTATCTATCTATCTATCTATCTGTCTATCTATCTATCTATCTATCTATCTATCTATCTATCTATCTATCTATATGTATATTGCCTTCAACTACCCTAATACTGAGAAAGGTCTTATGAGTTACAAATATCATCTTTCCATGTAGGAATGTAAACAGTTCAGCTTTAGTAAGACCCTTATGATTTCTCTTTCCTGTTTACCTTTTCATGCTTCTCTTAATTCTTGTTTTTGAAAGTCAGATTTTCTGTTCAACTCTGGTCTTTTCATCAAGAATCATTCTTGATGAAAATCAATATTTTGCCTGGACGTATTATACTCAGTTTTGCTGGGTAGGTGATTCTTGGTTTTAATCCTAGCTCCTTTGACCTCTGGAATATCATATTCCAAGCCCTTTGATCCCTTAAGGTAGAAGCTGCCAGATCTTGTGTTATCCTGATTGTGTTTCCACAATGATTGAATCATTTCTTTCTGGATGCTTGCAATATTTTGTCCTTGACCTGGGAACTCTGGAATTTGGCTACAGTACTCCTAGTTTTCTTTTCAGGAAGTGGTCGGTGGATTCTTTCAATGTCTATTTTCCCCTCTGGTTCTAGAATATCAAGGCAGTTTTCCTTGATAATTTCTTGAAAGATGATATTTAGGCTCTTTTTTTGATCATGGCTTTTAGGTAGTCCAATAATTTTTAAATTCTCTCTCCTGGATGTATTCTCCAGGTTGGTGGTTTTTCCAATGAGATATTTCACATTGTCTTCCATTTTTTTCATTCTTTTGGTTCTGCTTTATAATTTCTTGATTTCTCATAAAGTCACTAGCTTCCACTTGCACCACTCCAATTCTTAAGGCATTATTTTCTTCAGTGATCTTTTGGACCTCCTTTTCCATTTGGCTAATTCTGCCTTTTAAGGCATTCTTCTTCTCATTGACTTTTTCGACCTCTTTTGCCATTTGAGTTAGTCTATTTTTAAGGTGTTATTTTCTTCAGTATTTTTTGGGTCTCTCATTTTAACAAGCTATTGATTGTTTTTCATGATTTTCTTTCTCATTTCTCTTCCCAATTTTTCTTCTACTTCTCTTCCTTGGTTTTCCAAATCCTTCTTGAGCTCTTCCATGTCTGAGATCAATTCATATTTTTATTGGAGGCTTTTGATGTAGGATCTTTAACTTTGTTGACTTCTTCTGGCTGTATGTTTTGATCTTCTTTCTCACCAAAGTAAGATTCTATAGTCTGAGTCCTTTTATGCTGCCTGCTCATTTCCCCAGTCAATTACTTGACGTTTGAGCTGTTTGTCAGGGTATGACTACTTTCAGAGTGGAGAGTGCTCTGTCCCTGGCTTCAGAGGTGTTGCAGTTGTTTTCAGAGCTACTTCTATTCTGAGGTGGTATGATACTCCTCTCCTGGCCTATGCTCTGGTCTGTGAGTCCAAGCACTCTTTTCTGCCCTATAACTACCAGGAGGACTCTCTCTCCACAGCCACCACAGGCTCAGCCACCCCAGCACTCCTCCTCCAAGGACCACCAACCAGGATTGAGACCCAGATCTAAGCAGGGAAAGGCAAGAGAATACTGCCTCAGTGCCAGCAAAGAGATCCCTGCTCCCCCACTCTGATCAGCTGCCAGATTCCCTCCACTGTCTGTGGGCCTGGAGCTCCAGAAGTAGCCACTTCTGCTGTTGCTGCCACTGCTGCTACAGACACCTCTGCCACTCTGGGGCTGGGGCTGGACTGTGCTGCTCACTCACTGAGGTCCAACTGTTTTCCCACTTACATGCTCATTTTGGCGTTTGTGGATTGAGAAGTCTGGAAACTGCCACAGCTGCCAGTGATTAAGTACCCAAGGCCTGCTTCACCCATTCTGCTCAGGCCTGGATTGTCCTGGCACGGCCCATGCTGGACTTTGCTCTGCTTCTCGTACAGTGCTATAGACCCTTCCCAGTGACCATCCAGGCTGTCTTCAGCTGGAGACTTGTTTCACTCTGTCTTCTTGTGGGTTCTGTGACTCTAGAATTTGTTTAGAGTCATTTTTGCAGGTTTTTGGAGGGATTTGGGGGAGAGCTTAAGTGAGTCCCTGTTTTCATGCCACCATCTTGGCTGTGCACCACCCCCAAGTATATTTTCTTTTAATGTCCCCTTTTTTTCTTTTCTTCTCCTAGATAGTCTTTTACTTCTCTGTATTTCCATTTCTAATTGATTATTTTCTTTTGTTTCTTTGGCCAGGCTTGCCATCTCAGATTCAACCTTTTCTAGTCTATAAATAATTCTTGGTGTGCATGCAATACATTCTGCTCTCATAATTCTTATTTTTCTCTTAAACTACTCTGAAATAGCATGTTGTGGTTCCATGTGCTCCTCAAATTCCCTAGGTTCCCCTGTCTCATCAAGTGTCGGATTGTTTTCCTTTGTTTTTCATTATTTATTCATAGATGTCTGAACTCATTATTAGATCTGGAGGCCGCATTTCCTTCTGCTGTTAATGTTTTCTCTATTAATTTATCTGCTTATATTCAAGATTGCTGAGTTTTCTTCTTCCTCAGATCTTTGATAATTTCATTGTTTTCCCTCTTATTTTTCACTATTGCTCTTTTTTGAATCCTCCTGCTCTAGCACTTGTTTCGAGAATGGGCCATTCAGGGTTCAGCAGCATAAATCTCAACCTCAAATGACTTTTAGGGGAAAAAGAATCAACTCTAGGTGGATTGTGGGCTCTCTCTCAGGCTTAGTGGAATTATCCAGAGTGTCCATACATCCCCTCTTTCCTCCTCCTTGCTGTCCTGCCCTGTTTTCTCTGTTCCTTAGTTCTTTGGCCCAGTAGTACATAGCACTGCCACACCAGTGCTATCAAGTTGAGACTGATTTTTGTAGTTCATAGTTTGAATCTTCAAGGTTCTAGGTATATGAGCTTGGGTTCTGTTTCAAACCCAGACAGCTGTCCTGCCTCTTTTCTTCTACTCTCCTGCAGAAATCTTTTGCAGCATAGAACACTGACACGGTGCTGTCCGTGAATGCCCCAGAAAACCTCCATAGCCTAGAACCCAGATCAGTATGGCACTGGAAAGAGGCAGGCAGAACCAGAATATGGTTTTTGTTGTGAGGCCATGGGTTGGGTCCCTGAATCAGCTAGGTGATTCCTGCTGCAAGGAGTAGGGTTGGTTGTGGGGGAGTGAGTACTGAGTATGAGTTAAGTATCAGTTCGTGAGGTATTTTTTTTAGCTTTTTTTCAGTATTAAGTGTCCTAGATGATGGAAATAAGCAGAAGTTGCTTTATCTTTTGTGCATAATTTTTGTTTTGGAGAATTTTGAAAGATCATGAGGGTCAGAGAAAGTTCCCAGTTTTCCATCTTCTTGGTCTCGACTGCTGGTCTCTTTTAATTATTTTCCCCTAAAAAATCATGAGTAGAGTTTTTCCTGATGTTAAGATGGTTTGTATATCAAATTTTGTTCAATTAGATCTCCTAGACCTTGTTATGTGGCAAAAATGTGGTTGGATTCCTATAAAAGCTAATGTAATTTAGTGACTACATCAAACAAGGTGAAAATACTGTTGTATTTTCTTAACTTCTCGTGTGACCAAATCTCACATATTGCTTTTTTGTTTCGGACTGTGTTTTTTTGAAAAAGCACATTGACAAAGTGAAATGTTTCTAGAGGTTGTGAGCCAGATGTTGAAGGGTCTAGAAATGATGTCACATGAGGAACCACTGAATGAAATTGGAATCTTTTGCTTGGAGAAGAAAAGACTTTTGCATGATAACTATTTTCAAACATTAAAAAGGCTGTCAGGTGGAGGGGGATTAATCTTATTTTTTAAAATAGCTTCTTGGGATACAAGTAGAGCTAATTTATAAGAATTACTGTAAGGCAAATTTCAGTCTGATATAACAAAGAATTTTCTAGTGTCAAGAACTGTCTGAAAATAGAATATGCTGCCTTGAAAAATAGGGAGTTCCAAAATTCTGAAAGTGTTAAAGCAAGATTAGAAGAGCACTTGTCAGGGATATTTTAAAAGGGATTAGAGTGAGCATCAGGTGGGAGATTGGAAAAGATCACCTCTTGGAAGTCTATTCCAACTCATATTTCTTTGATTTTGTGCTATTACTTATTGTTTGTTTGTTTACTCCTATGATTTCCTTAGTGCAGGGAATTCCTGGTGTGGCTAGCCCATCTGATAATGCAGCATGATAACTCATAGTCTTTAAGAATTGCATGAGGGCAAGGAGGGGTTAAGACTTATCCACAATTAGATAATTATTAAGTGTAAGGGACAGGACTCAAACCCATCTTCTTAACTGACTGTTGTAGCAAACTAACTTTCATGATCCGACATACAACTTTCTGACCCTGGCATTACACTCTCCATAATTCTCTTGCTCAATTACAGTAATTTTCAATTGTTTATGAAGTGGGGTGGGGGCAGGGAGAGCTCATATCTGGAATGAAGTACTCACTGCCAAATGAGAACCTATCTTTGTTGACTCTGCTAAATGAAACAGCATTGGCAATGTGACTAGAATAACAGAAGTTGAGAGAAAATAAGACCAGCTTGCAGAGCAATGTGGAAACATGTATTGGCACAGAGGACCTTTATTTGTTTGGTCTTGGAAGGTGCTAGTCTGTGTTCTCTGTGGATCTTGCATGTGAATCTTACTTTAAAAAATGTTTCATTTATTCCATTTCCTTCTGTCACTGGCAGCCAGGAAAATAATTTGGAACAGGTGGGCCTCACATGTGTGGTAAGATACTAGTGAGCAATGTTTGGGCTTTATAGCTCATCATATTCCAGTTATCTTCTTTGGATCATGATACCTAAAGGGATTATTACATTAGCACTCAGTCTTGTGCTCGTTATCTGATAAAACTCTAACAAAATGAAAAGTGAAAGTTATCTTGTGAAAGCTCATTAATATTTAAATATAAGTATAGGGGTGTATACGTGTAGACAGATTTTCCTTGGTAGAATTCACCATTTAAGATTGGAGATGCAGGCACAATCTATGATAAACAAAGACCATCGAGACCAGAGTGTACTGTTTCTGCTATTTTGGATGACTAGATTTGCACTCAAATGAAATCATGACAGATTCATTTATGTGAAATGGCCATTGCTGATTTTCTTGCCAGAAAATGAGATTGGTTTTTTATTTAGGAGATTTTCAGTGCAGTCCTTCGCTATTTTGGTTAGTGGCAAGATGGCAACTGGCACCTGTAATCTTGTCAAGGCCAAACTGCCTCTTTTCATGTGGTTGGTATTGCCAATTCCTTGGAAAACAGCATCTAAAATATCTGTAGGGTGTTTTAAAAAATCTTCCTAAAGTTTCTTAATTACTGGAAATGGTTGGCCAAAGAGCACCTGCTTTTAGTCCAACAAAATATTTTGTATAAGTAACAATTTGTACTCAACTAGGATTGTACATATGACAAAAAGACATGATTTCACCATTAATTTCATTATTCTAATAGGTCATCTGTTAAGGGCATTTTATAATTCAATTTCTGTTCATAAATATTTGATTACATTTTAGTGAGCCAACTGCATAGGGGAAATAAAAAAAATAAGGTTAATACAATTTGGGTGTGTCTTTGTAACAAATTAGGAGACAATAGTAGCTCAGGACGGTCCCTTTAATATTAGTACAGAACTACTCTTAGGTTCTGAGATTCAGAGCCAGTGTGTATTTCTCCTCTCCCCTAGCAATATATCTGCAGAAAAGAGGATCCAGGAGCCAATAATAGTAAAATTGTAAGAAAAATTCTTATCTGATAACCATTTTTTCATTTTGTTTATCCTTAGAGAGACTTTGAGCAAGCAATTTCATCTTTCAGGGCCTTGATTTCCTCAAATGAGAGAGAATAGTTTCCATTATCTCTCAAGTTACTTACTTCCATAGTTCCCATGATTTCCAAAAGCCTCAATCCTGAGACTGCCCATACTACAAGCCAGTGAAAGGGCAGCTGGGTATGCTGTAGCCTAACCCCAACCCCAACCCCAACTTAACTTAGCTTATTCATTTTAAGATTAGTTTCTGTGCCACTCATTTGATATTTCAGGTTCAGAGGAATACAGGAGAAGGGTCCCTTTCATTTCCCCATTGGTAAGTGGGTCCTTTAGGTTAGTTTATAAAAGGACCCTGACTCCCCCCAAATAAAATTGCTCAGTAACTGACTCCCCATGTGCCTTTCTTCTCATAAGTCAGTACCCTTATATTCCTTCAATCAACCAACAAGTCAATCAGACAATCAATCAATCAATCAGCAAATTCTGATTGATTGCCTGCTGTGGACAAGGTACTTATACCACAAGATACTAAATGGGACACTATTATTACCAACAACAAATCATATTTGCATAAATCTTTGTAGTCATATAGCCATATGCAGACATATTTACCATGTCCAAAACAGAATTAATTCTGTTTCCTTCTCCCCTCATAATACCAGCCCTCTTATAACCTTCTCTGTTTCTGTTGAGGGCACCATCATACTTCTTGTCACCCATGTTTATAAACTTGGTGCCATCCTTGACTCTTCTTCTTTTCTTACCCTACATGTCCTATCAATTCTCAAATCTTGTTTCTATTTCTGTAACATCTTTCACATTCATCCCCTTAGTTCTACTCACATAGCTACCACTCTAGTTCAGGTTCTCATCTCTTCCCTGGACCAGGCCTCCTAATTGGCTTCCCTACCTTAAGTAGCTTTCTATTCCAATTCAGCCTCCATACAGTTGCCTAAGTGACTTTCCTAAAGGGATGCTCTTGATATAGCATTCTCTTTCCAGTGTATAATAGTTCCCTATTATACAAAGAATAAAATACAAATTCTTCTGTTTGGCATTTCAAGCCCAGGACCTTTCCCTCCCCAAATTCCAATAGATAACAGGTAGCCCTCCCTCAGGAAACAGTCCCCCTCCTTTAAAACTATAATAATAATTTCATGTACATTGCCTGGGGCTTATAAATAACTTTTGGTATAGTGGACTTTTGTTGTAATGATATTTGTTGCAGTAGGATCTGAACACATACTCTATGTGTTTCAAATTCATCATACATTATAAGGTACTGTCAACCTCCCTTTCCTCATCATTGCCCAATGTATCTACCAGAAGTTCTCACCTTCTTTTTTGCTGTTGTTCTTTTTTCCTTGTTAGAATAATGCAGAACATAATTAGTGAAAAAATAAAGAGGAGAAAACAGATCAAGAGAATAGTACAGAAAAAAAAAGGAAAACTTCAGTGGCTCTCTGTTGCTAGTAGGGTAAAATATTGACTTCTGAGTCTGTCATTATAGGCCCCCTACAATTTATCTTCTACCTACCAAATTTTCATCCTTACTTCATAATACTTCCCTCATTATGACAATTGATTTTTATTGGCTAAACCTCCTTGGAAAAGGTTTATATGTATTGATGTATCTCCATGCATTTTTTTCATTGTCAGGAGATTACTTAAATATGTCAGGTTGCAGTTGCCTCAATTGCCTCAATATCCTCTTCTCCTGATTATTATTTTTTTCTAATTTTGCATTGATTTTTATCTTTGCTCTAACAAGTCAATTATCTGACTGTATTTAGATATCTGATTTAGGAAATGATGCTTACATCAATAACCAGTTAGTCATTTAGATTATAATCAATTTCATTTGTGTGTATATGTGTGTGTGCTACTGCGTAGTACTGAGTCTATGTAGTATCTCATGAATCTCTTTAATAGAATTTTCATTTTACATAGATGCTGCTTTCTGTATAGCCTAGAAGCTGTTGGTCTGACTTGTATTATGATCTTGAATGATGTTTTCAAACTATTTTTAAAATTAATTAAGTTACTTTTAGTTTTCAATATTTACTTCATAAGATTTTGAGCTTCAAATTTTCTCCCCCTCTCTCTCCTCTCTGTTCCTCAAGAAGATATCCAATCTGATATAGACTCTAGGTTTATGCATTACTATTAAACATACTTTCACGCATTAGTCATGATTTAAAGAAGAGCTAGAACTAATGGAACGAACCTGGAGAAAAAAGAAACAAAACAAAACCACAAAATAAAAGGAGAGCAAATAGTATGCTTCCATCAAACTTTTTTAACCAGCTACCTCCGTGACTATGTTGATGTCGAGGGTAGTGCTATCTTGTAATCTCTGCTACTAAGGAGGCTAAGCTGGTTCTTCTGTTCTGGAGTCCTTAGTTGCCATGTGCTACATTGATATTGATAGGTATCAAGTCCAACACCAATATGGTGAGTGCCTCAAGGTAGGAGCCACTAGTCTTCCTAAAGAGAAGAACTATCCTCGGTCATAAATGAAGCAAATCAAACTCTTTGTGCCAATTGGCGGTAGGATCAGGCCCAAAAGGGGCTGCTGTACTTCCATTGTGGGTAAAATTGGGTGACCCAGTCTCAAAAAAGGAAAAAAAAAGTTTATTCTATTTGATATAGTAGTCCTTATTCATTTCATCATTCAATCTCTCTACCTCCTTATGTTCTGTAACCAGTGCTGGAGCACAAGCTACAATTACTGTCATGGTGGCTTTTTTATAGATGTTGGGATGTAAGTTGCAGTTATTGTCATGGCAACATTTCTGCAGATGTTGGCATATAAGCTAAAATTATTACCATGGTGGCTTTTTGGAAACATTTATTACTAACAGTACAAGATGACCAAATATCCCATAAAATGGGACCTTTAGACAAGCAGTGAAACCAACTCCACTAACTGCATTATTCATCTCTCCAAGAAGAATCCATGAGCCATCCTTCCTTTTATCTATAACTTCCAATGAACTTTTTTCAATTATAGCAAGAATGTCAAGATTGATATGATATCCTTCTAATAGTATGTCCACTTGTTGGTCACTGAATAAGGATTTTGCCTTTAGCATAACAATGCTTAGTTTATGTGAGAGAAGGGATCTAAACACTGATTTTTATCACTCTCTTGTTTATACAATGAGTCTCTCCATACTGAGGTAGGCCTGTCCTTGAAAAGCAGACATAATGCATTGCTGTGCCTGTATTGTCAAGTATGGTAGAATCTTCTAGAGATTTGGTCTGCTAGTTTAATCTTGAAGAACCTGGGAGCCACATCTATACCAGCAGCAAAAATAGAACTTTATAAAGAACTATGACACACCATTTACATTGTAATTTCTAAGCATTGTATCTCCCCTAATGCCTCACAGGGCTTTATTTGTAATAAGTGCTTAGTGAATATTTCTAGAATGAATGAATAAATCAATTAAAACTAATATCTCAGGACTGAAACTATGTTATTGCTTTCATCTACGAGTGGAAACAATATGCCCTCCATGAGTAATAATTGCAAGAACTGAGCCAACAATGTGCTGACAGAGAAGCATTGAACAAATAGTAGTTTCAGAAAATGGAGAAGCAATTCAGGACTAGGTCATTTTCATGAAAAATTACAGAAGTTGTTTCTTTAAGGAACCCCAACTTAGTGATACATTATAGATCATATATTAAAGCAACTAGGTAGCATAGTAGATAGAATACTGGGCCTGGAGTCAGGAAGACCTGAATTCAAATCCAGCTTCAGACACTTACTAGCTAGGTGACCCTGGAAAAGTCACTTAAATTATGGCTGCCTCAATATGCTCAATTCTAAAATGGGGATCCCCAGGGTAGTTGTGAGGATCAAATGAGGTAATACTGTAAAGCACTTACCATAGTGCCTGGCATATAGCAGGCCCTTAATCAATGTTTCCTTCCTCCCTTCCTCCATTCTTCTCTTCCTTCCCTCCTTTCCCCCTTCCTTCCTTTCCCCCTTTGTCCCTTTTCTCCTTTCTCCCTTCCCCCACTCCCCCCTTCCCCCCTTTCCCCCTTCTCACGTTTACCCCTTCCTTCCTTCCCCCTTTCCTTCCTTTTCTGCAAAGAATTGGTAGACACTATGCAACAAATAACTGTAGGATGTAAAAATTTAGTGCCTACTGTATACCTAATAAAACATGGATGGCTAGAATTATACAGCATAAGATTACTGTTTTCATAGCCTGACACGTGTTCCCATACCATGAATAGAAGGCTCAAAATATGCTGGAGAACTCAACTAATAGTACTAAAACTTGACCATTACCTGGACACAATCTTGGTGCATAAAAACTCAAGAACAACCTTTTTTATTAATAGATGTTATCATCCCAAGTATTCATAATCTCCAGGCAACATGGAACAAAAAGTTTTCAAAATATAGAAATGAGGCTAAGGAGTTAAAAATCATGTGGGGACCTGATGAGGTACATTCATTTCTTCCTTTTGCCCTGTCTACTACTAGTGTTGTACCAAGGCTAATTTGAGTGAACTTATAGAGAATGTGCTTATATCCTAACACTGAGTTCAAGTGTTATCTCTGACATGAAAATGTCCATGAAACCATTAACCATTAGTGACTCGGTGCCTTAGGCAACTCTATCGGACCACACTTTGCAGAGAAAGTGCCTTTCTGAACTTATGGAGGGAGTTTTCTCGTACTGGAATTCTTTATGCAATTACAAGTTCAGTCTTTATCCCTGTCCTGCCAATGATACCATCACCTAAATTCTTTCAGACTTAAATGCATTGACAAAATATATATGTTAATTGATAGTTGATCTTTAAGCATTTTGGATGGAAACACCTAAATTATGCACCTCTCTTCTTCTTGTCCTATACCTCATCACTTCAGAATCAGGTCAGGCTCTCCTTGCCTTCCAATGTAAATTCTGTTTATGTAATCTAATCAGCATATAATACCAATGTGCTGATGTGAAAAAGCTATTTTTTCAATTTTATAATTAATAATAATTGTGCTATCCAGAATACTGTAGAAAATAGTATCATATTCTAGGTTTATTACCTTTCAAAGTTTTGTCATTTCATTATCAAGTCAGATGATATTAAATCAAATAATAATGAACACATTCAGCAGTCATAGTTTTTATCTACACAGTCCTCATGATCAAACAATTGAATTCTAGGATAATGGAATAGATATTCTTAGAGTGATTACAACTCAGTTTGTATCTACTTTTACTTTTAGAGAACTCAAATTTAGCCAAGTTCTGTTTAATGGAATTATACATATAAAGAATTCAATTAAATTCATAAACATCAAAGGAGTAGTTTAAACACATTGTAAAGCATAGTAACACTTGACAAGCTTCCATTACAAGTGTAAGCAAGATATTATATGGTCACATGACTATATTTTCTGCAAAGACATTCTTTTACTTATAATAACAACTTATAATAATAAAACTGAAATTTAGCCTTCCTAGGAACAATCTGTTTAGTTTTAATTTCATATCTTTTCCCTTTTTCCTAGATCATTTCTTCTCAATTTCTTTCTCTGGATAGCCCTCTGAGACAGCCTGTGATATAGTACCAGCTATATTACTATCATATATGAAACAGAATCTAGGATATTTAGAAGGTGTTTGGATTAGCAGAAACTAGCTGCTCCTCTTTGGATGACCCCTATCCTCCCCCCCTACTCCTGGATGAAAATGATAGCCACTTTTTCCTAATTCCTACATTCATTTGGTCCTAGAGGGGCATGACTCTTCCTTAGTCACTGAGGCAAGTCTTCCCAGGAGACATTTTTAAGTACTGTGTGCCAGGCACTGTGCTAAGTTATAAGGATATAAACAAAGGCAAATATATTGCCCTCAAGGAGCCCCCATCCTACCTCTCACTGACTGCATCAAAGAATAATGCATTTTCCTACTTGCCAACACTCTTTTGCTAATATCTCTCTTTCACACACAGACACGGACACATATACAGGCACACTCAACCAATGCCTGACTTTCTCATTTCATCCTCCTTCACAAGTAAGGAAGCATACAACCCAAAATGGTTAGGATTTATCTTTTATTTCAAATTGGTTGTGGTACTGACTGAATAGAGATAAGCTTTAGATACACCATCTGCAGTTTTGGGCAATGAGAAGGGCGTAGAGAGAATGAAGGAGAGACAGAACACATCACTGTCCTTTACCAGATTTTTCTGGAGAAATGATTTCCATAAGTATTAGTCTGCTATAGCCACAAACCTCTTCAGAGTTTTCAGAGGTCAAAGAGCCCTCAGCTAGCTACCTCTCCTTTTCAGTCTCTTGACTCATATCCCCAACTGAAAGGGAGAACAGAATGAAATGATCCACCTCTTGTTCTGGTACTCTATTCCCTCCCAATCAAAACCCATTCATCTTCCTCGCATCTTGTCTTCCTTCTGCCCATATACTTGGGACAGCAAGCCAATTAATTCCATTCTTGGCCTATGGAACTTTCAACTACCAGCATACAATTTCTCTGGGTGAGAGAGATCCCACTAACTACACATAGATGAGGAAAGAAAAGGGTCCAATTTTTGTCTGGCAGGTACTCTGATCATAAAACTCTGTACTACCAATCTCCTTATTGCCATTATAGTTGATCTTTAAGAGTAAGAGGGAGACTTAAGAGATCAGAGGGAAGACCTAGCCTAGGGAACGAGGACAGTCATCAGCTCACTCTATTTACATTCCATCTCCCAATTCAAATATCAACACTGAACTGCTTGTCATTTCTAGCCTGTTAAAGTCCCTTGAATTTCATTAAGACACTCCCCTTGATATCAGATCTATAACTAGGGTAAAGTGATCTAGTTTCCTCCTGGGTGGTTAATTTGCAAAGTGTTAACAGAACTTGCAGACTTTCATCAGGAATAAATTAGCCCTTAGTTAGCAAAAATAATTAGTTAAAATAGAATGAGTTCTTAACCTTTTTTTTCTATGATGGACTCTTTTGACAATCTGGTAAAGCTTATGTATCCCTTCTCAGAATAATATTTTAAAATCCATAAGATTACAAAAAACTATATTGAAACATGGTTATTAAAATACACATTTTTTTAAAAAAGTCCATGAACCTCAGGTAAATAATCCCACTCCTTCTCCCCACCTGGGCATAAAGGATTTTAATTTAGAGCCTAAAACCCTAATTTTAAAGATGAGGAAACTGAGGACCTGAGAAGTTTAAATGAAAGTCACATAGATACTAGATGAGAGGCATGATTTGAAACCAAGGTCTTCTGATTCCATATTTCATGGTACCATGTTTCCTTTCTTCCAGATAACTGGCTGGGGTAAGCTCCTTCCCCTTTGCACATCCCTCCCTTTATCTCCCTAAGCAGAGGTCTCATGGAGGTGGTCACATTTTACTTTTCAAAGTTAGTATTTGTGGTAGTATATACAGGTAGAGGGCAGTTAGATGGAACGGTGGATGATGTGTTTGGCCTGGTGTCAGGAATACTCATCTTCCTCAGTCGAAATCTGGTCTCAGACACTTATTAGCTGTGTGACACTAGGAAAGTCACTTCACTCAGTTCCTCATCTGTGAAATGAGCTCTAGAAGGAAATGGCAAACCACTCCAGTATCTTTGCCAAGAAAAACCCAAATGGGGTCATGAAGAGTCAGACAGGATTGAAAATGACTCAACAACAACAATCCAATTATTGTGCTGTTTTTCAAATGTACAACACTAGTTAATTTCTTTTATGACCCCTGGATTTTGTGAAAAGCGAATAATGGTAGAAATGGTATGGGTGATGTCTTTTGATTCATATATAAATTGGATTTAAGTGAGGCAGAGTTGCATGAAGTCATTGGCCTCACTCCTCCAGAGGCATCACAGTCCAGTGGCAGGACAGAATCAAGATGACTGGTGATAACTCAAGATGCTGTGGATGACCTTGGCTTCTCTGATGTCTAACCAAGCTCTAAGCACTCCACAGCACCTGCTTCAGCTGCCTTCATGGCTGTTGGAACAAATTCTTCTCATCCCCCCCATTCCAGCAGAGAAAATCTTCACATGCTTAGGGTAGACACCCCCCTAATTCACCAATGGGTTTGAGACCATTTGGTTACTCTCAACTTGGTTTAGCCTGTCTACCGAAACAGTTTGCTGGGGTGTGGCTGTTGCCCATGCTACATCTTCTTGGAACTCAGGTGAGAGTTGGGTGGAACAGGCAGACAACAAAAGTGCAAAGCAGCCCCAAAAAGGGCTCAGCAGCCATCGCACCAGAGGTACCAGTCCTTCCTGAACACACCCAGATTCTAGATAATGGACAAGGCTCTCATGCCTTCCCATTCACCAATGGAGTGAAACAAGGCTGTGTGCTTGCTCCCATACTTTTTAGCATGATGTTTTCAGTCATGTTGTCAAATGCTTTCAATGAGGATGAACACGGCATCAAGGTCAGATACCACACTGACAGTAAATTCTTCAACTTGAAAAGGCTACAAGCCAAGACCAAAGTGGAGGGAGTGTTGGTGCATGATTTTCTGTTTCCAGATGATTGTGCACTCAACGCAGCCTCCGAAGCTGAGATGCAGCAAAGTATGGATCACTTCTCTGCTGCTTATGCTAATTATGGTCTAACAATTAACACCAAGAAAACATAGGTGCTTCATCAGCCACCACCACAGTATCCATATGTGGAACCATCAGTTACAGCAAATGGAGACGTTTTGGATGCTGTGGATAAATTCACTTACCTTGGTAGTGTACTTTCCAGGGATGTACACATTGGTAATGAGGTTGATGCACGCATTACCAGAGCCTGCTCAGTTTTTGGGAGGCTCCAAAGGAAAGTATGGGAGAGAAGAGGTATTAGACTGATTACCAAACTGAAGGCCTACAGAGCTATGGTGCTGACCTCATTGTTGCATGCCTGTTGCATGCACACTATACCAGCACTGTGCCAGGAAACTGAATTGCTTCCATTTGAATTGTCTTAGGAAGATTCTGAAGATCACCTGGCAGGATAAGGCACTAGACACTGAGGTCCTTACTCAAACTAAACTGCCAAGCATTCAAACTCTGTTTCAGAGAATGCAACTTTGATGGGCTGGCCACATTGTTTGAATGCAAAACATATGCTTGCCAAGAAGATTATTTTATGGAGAACTCATACAGGGCAAGGGTTCACATGGTGGTCAGAAGACACTCTCAAGGTCTCTCTCAAGAACTTTGGAATTGATTGTATGACATGGGAGACACTAGTACCAGACCATTCAGCATGGCATGCCCACATTCGTGAAGGTGCTGTGCTCTATGAGCAAAGCAGAATTGAAAGAGTTCAAAGGAAATGCAGGATGCGTACACTTAGAGTATCCACCCCAAATGTTCACATGGACTATTTGTGTCCGACCTGTGGTAGAGTATTCCGAGCTCGTATTGGTCTGATCAGCCACAGTGGGACACATTGAAATTTGACTCTAGCATTAGTGATGTCATTTTGGTCCCCTTCGAGAATGAAGGAAAACAACCAACTACCCCATCCTCCAAAACAAGCAAACAAACAGAAAAACTATCACACACTGAAGTAACCATAAATAATAATCCTCTAGAAATTTCAATAACAACAGGCTGAGGTTGTGGTAAAGTGCTAGAAAATTTAATTGTTATTGTGTGGCAGCTAGATGACGTAATGGATAGAGTATCGGACTTCAACTCAAAATATCTCCATCTGAATTCTGCCTCAAATACATATTAGCTCTGTGACCTTGAGCAAGTTATACACTCTCTTGCAGACTCAGTTTGGTAATTTGTAAAAAAAAAAATGGGGATAAAATCATAGCACTCTGCAGGGTTATTGTGAGAATTAAATAAGGCAGTATATACTAAAATGCTTTACTATTGTTAAAGTGCTATATAAATGTGATAATAAGATGATTTATTTCATTCATTTCATAAATTATCAGCAAGCCCTTTGTCTACAACAATGTGTTAGAAACAAGGAAAGTATGAAGGCTAAAGAGGATCTCTCTGAATGGGAAGATGTAAGAAATAGATTAATAATGAACTTTTAAAAATAAAAACAAAATCCAAATCCTAATTGCAACATGCCAAACTCAAGAACCAATAGGAAAGACATGCTATAGGCAAGGGTGTCTTGTTAGGCCCCTTCCCCATTAATGGTGGTGACTGCTGACTGTCTACCACTGTTGTGCCAATATGGGAAAGCTAATAAAATCCCTAACCTCATTCCAGGGTTACTGTCATTCTCTTTGCCTATATTTGTGTTTTTTTTTAAAGATACAGTTAATAAACCTTATAATTAGAAAGAAGTATTAAAGTGCTGACTTAAACACTTTATACTGCTCTCCTAATGTTATTGTTTGAAAATGCCTTTGAGGCTGCCAATTTGCCATATAATCTTATTTCTACCTAGCCCCGCAGCTGCCTTTATCTTTGTCTTTCCATCTCTTTCAGATCTATTTCATGACTCACCTTGAAGCAACTCAATTTCTTCCAACTTTAATCCCTTTCAAAAGCAGGAAGCCATTTGTTTATTTTTAATTAGACTCATAGTATCCTAATCTCTGCACTTTCCTTTTTTTTTTTTTAAGGAGCAGAGTTGCTAAATCAAAGTTAGCAAGTTATTTGGTTTGCAACATTCAAAGAAAGGATCATTCATTCCCTCTGTGTGCTCTGGGAGGATATGAGGAGTTAAACCTAAAATCAACAACTCCTGGAACACTAGCACACCTTGACAGAAGATTGTTCTTTGTTTTATTTTTCTTAAACATGACATAGACACATCTTGTATAGTTTCCTAAAGACTAAATCACATCAGACTCATTTAATCTTTTTCTTTCATTCATTCACATTCCTTGGAGATTGAGGGCAAACAGTAACTCTAAGTTGGATCAAGTTTAACATGGCTTTTGCTTTGATCCTCATGGCATAATTATCAACAAGCTGGAACGTCATAATTGGGTATATTTATAGGGACTGGAGAGTCATACTTAGAAAGTGATCGTTACTGTGCTTAATAAGTTGACCCTACCTAGGAGGTAATCATGAATTATGGATCAGAAATAGGTAAATGACTAAGTTGAATTTTTGTATGATTTTAAGGTGATTTCCAACTCTGAGATGGTTTTTTAAGAAATATGGGGTAATAAAATGAAGTAACTAGTGTTGTATATTTGAAAACCAGCACAATAATTGGATTGTTATGGTGGGGTTGTTTTTAGTCATGTGCAACTTTTTGTGACTGCATCTGGGATTTTCTTGGTAAGGATACTGGAGTGGTTTGCCATTTCCTTCTAGAGCTCATTTTACAGATGAGAAATGGAGGCTAACAGGGTTAAATGACTTGCCCAGGGTCACACAGTTAGTTAAGTGTCTAAGGCCAGATTTGAACTCTGAAAGATGAGTCTTTCTGACTCCAGGCTCAGCACCCTATCCACTGTGACCCCTAGCTGTCCTAATAATTGCATACACCAAGGCAAAGAATGAGGACAAAAGGTGGAAGTAGAATTTTTTCAAGCTGAAATAACCAAGAAATAATTTCATAATGGTGTCATGTAGAGAAAAGCTTATTAACCATATTATGATGATAAGTTGTTCTCAATCTCCACTGAGAATAGAACCCATGTAAAGGCTTAAATGATAATATGTGAGATTTAGATTACTGAAGAAGAATTCTCTAACATTCATTACTGTTAAATATTACATTTGTTACTAAGGGAGATATAAGAGCTTCCTTCTACATCATAGAATCATAGATTTAGAGCTGAAAGAGACCTGGTAAGTCAACTAGTTCAGTGGTGTCAAACTTAAAATGAATCTCTGTGGGCTATATATTTACTTAGAAAACCACAAATTAATATTATCTATGTTTTATTGTGTTTTTATGTATTTTGTTTAACATTTCCCAATTGCATATTGATCTGGCTAGGTGTGTCCTCAGAAGTTTTGCTTGCTGCATTTGTCTGCAGGCCACATCTCTGATCTAGTTCAACCCCCACATTTTTCATGTGAGAAAATGGAGGGCCAGACAGGTGAAGTAATTTGCTTATGACCATGCAGGTAGTAAGCAGGAGAGCTGGGATTGCAAGCTGATTTCTCTAGTTTCAATACTTATACTCCTTCCATGGGACCAAGAGAAAATTCTAATAAATAATGCAGTACTCTTGCCATTCTAAGGTAGCTTGTGAATGTGTTGTTACCTGAAATTGAGCCATTGAACTATATAGGTCCCTTCCAGCTCCATATTTAAATTTTTTTTATAATATCACAAAATGTGTTTTAAGTTTTAATTTACCTTATCAGAATTTGGTGAGAATTCTGAGAAGGCATGTATTAGTTCTGTCCAATGCAAAATTACAGGGAATAAGACAAGTATTTTATGTATGAGAATAATGTCAGTACTTCTGTTCCAAAGAAGGCATAAATTGTTGAACAAATCATAGTTTAGAAAATTCAACTGTGGGTAACCTTTGGGTCATCCTGGACTTTACAGAAATATTGTTCTATTTTGGTTTAAAAACCTTTAACAAATAGTGCACTACAGTGGAATGGCCCATTCATAAATTAGAAGTGGATAGATTTAAATCATTGCAATTTGATAATTTTGTTTAGTATAACCAGTCAGATCCTGGGAGAATAGCAGAGTCTAGTGTTTGGGGCATAGAAGGTAGAGTGAGAAGCTTAGCCTTGTAATTTGTGCTGCCACTTCCTGAATAACTTGAGGCAGATTATATAAGAACTCAGTTTCCTCTTTGTGAAGTGGGAATTTCCTATTTGTGAATAGGAATTTCCCATTTGTGAATAGGAATTTGTTAATGGGAGTGAAAATATGTTGCTTTACAAATTTTTTCTGAGGAATAACATATTGATGAAACACATGTAGATATGAGGCCAAAATATCTACATAAATATGTGAAAACCTTGTGGCATTTACAAAGTTTGAGAGACATAATTCCTGGGCAATTGATCATTTTATTAATAATGCTAGCATTTTATTAATAAAAGGAATGGTCATCTGGCCATCTGTCTTAAACCAAAGATAACTTATGGCAGCGGGCAGTTTATATGACCTTGGAAGAGTGGGTGTTCCTAGGGTGGCAATAAACTTTTATCAACAATTAATGAGAGGTAGACTTTACAAAGAGAAGTGGGCTCACTCCAATGAGTGGCTGGAGAGTGACATCATGTTACCCCTGGACAAAGAAACCCTCTCTACACCCAGACCACCTTCACCCTTGGGCAATTTGGATAAAGGATCTACCTCAACCCAAACTTGCTCTAGCAGAACACAATGGGCAGGAATTCACCTAGAGAAGATGCTCTGGGCAGGGGTGAGGGGGGTGTGGGGTGTGGGTAAATTTTTGGCAGAGGTCCATAATGTCCTTCAAAGGACAGGCTTTGAACAAGAAAATGAGGACTTTAGAAAAAGGGGGAACCCTGGATCTCCCCAAATCATTGATTTTTAATAATAATTTCTCTCAACCCTTAGTGTCATTTAAAGACCTTTATTTCATAGCTTCATTTTCATGCTCAAATGAGAGGCTCAAGTGAGAAACAAGTGTCTCAATCGAGGTAGAGTTGTACTTATAGTGTGGTTTGAAATGGAGACCAAATATTGAGAAACTTACATTGTGTTACATCTCTCAATTCAGGTTAGCAAGGATCCTCTAAATAATAGAACATTTTTAATTCTTCTCATCTCTTTATTGTTTTTCTTAAAAACAATCTTTGACTAAATTACTTTCTTAATAAGTGGATAAAGCTGCTGATCTGAATTATGGTTGTGCTCTACTACTTAATTGAGTCTCCTTATCAGCTGAATTATTTGTTCTTCTTTCCTATCTTTAACATTCTCTTTTGTGCTGAGGTTTCTTGCAAAGCAGTGTTGTTATAATGAGGATGTCTATGAAGGAACTAATGGAGCTAGAAAATGAAAGTTTCAGAGCCCTGAATCAAGATGGAATAATCAACCACCATTCACTAAATATTCTTTAGTAAAAGGTCAGTAAACTCATTGTGGTCACATAACATTTAGGAATATAAGAAGAAAGTAAAAGAACAAAATGAGGGAAGAGCTAAAATTGCTTATAATTGCATCTCTGATGCTACTAATAATTTTATCTCTGTGGTCCCTATGTAGCCTGATATTCGAGGTGGTCCATAACAAATTAAAACCAATAAAAATTTTAAAGACCCTTCGTGGCCTTGTGGAAAATGTGAAATATAAAAGAACTTGAAGCCCCTTTTATAGGACATGAAATCATAAAATGATTAACATGGTGATATATTGACCCTATTTTTGTCTTTTAACCTCAAACATATCTTTAGAATATCAAAAAACCAGAAGATTTAAATTGGATATTTGCCAGGGCTTCAAACACAGCTAATAGATGAGTAGGCAATCTCGCAATGGTTAATGGTCAAAGTTTTGGTACTTATAGAAAGCAGTCTATTAAGATGTGTTCACTGTTCAGTTTTATCAGGGGGCAAAGCAGGTCTTCTTCTTCATTGTATAAATGAGGAAAGCTGTTTAAGTTTTGACTCCCTTCTGCTTGGAGCATTGACAGTGCACTCATGGCTGAACTTGAATCATGAGCTTAAGCAGCTACTATGGCACTATGTGTTATGTGGAATCTGGCCTCAGACATTTATTGACTAGCTGTGTGACCCTAGGAAAATCATTTCACTTCTGTCTACCTCAGTTTGCTCATCTGTAAAAAAGGTTAAATATAGCACCTACTTCCCAGGACTGCTATGAGGATAAAATGAAATATTTTTAAAGGGCTTTATAATCCTTAGGGAGCTATGTAAGTGATAGCAATT